>NC_083594.1:39984109-40306966 GCF_027579695.1 Neoarius graeffei
CTCCCCCTCCTGACGGGAGAGGCGCAGTTAGCCGCACTACAGCTCCCCGCCGACCACCGGCTGGCCTACGCCGACCTTCGCCGGGCTGTCCTCCAGCGCGTGGGGCGCACGCCGGAGCAGCAGCGCCAGCGCTTCCGCGCGCTGCGAATGGAGGAAGTCGGCAGCCCGTTCGCGTTCGGCCAGCAGCTCCGGGATGCCTGCTGGCGGTGGCTGAGGGCCGAAGATCGCGACGCCGAGGGGATCATCGACCAGGTGGCGCTAGAGCAGTTCATCGCCCGCCTACCCGCCGGAACCGCGGAGTGGGTCCAGTGCCACCGCCCGGCGTCGCTGGATCAGGCCGTAGGACTGGCGGAGGATCATCTGGCGGCTGTCCCGGCGGCAGGACAATGGATGTCTTCTTCTCTCTCCTCTTCTCTCTCTCTCTCTCTTCCCCCTCCTCCCGTGTCCCGTCCTCGCCCCATTCCCCCACCACGGAGGCGGGGGCCGGCCCCACCCCAGCCGGCCCGCCGCACCCGTGGTGCCCTCCCGTTTCTCCCTTCTATGTCTGTCTCTCCCCCCCCTCAGGTGAGTGACCCTCAGTCCACAGCTGCAGAGGGGAGGCCCGGGCCGGTTTGCTGGCGCTGCGGGGAACCGGGCCACCTGCAGCAACAGTGTGCCGCGATGGAGGTGGAGGCGGTGGTGCGGATCCCCGACGCGCCAGAGGCTGCCCTCGATCAGGCCGGAGCATATCGCATACCGGTAAGTGTACAAGGGGCGACCTATCAGGCGTTGGTGGATTCGGGTTGCAACCAGACCTCGATCCGCCAAAGCCTGGTGCAAGACGAGGCATTGGGGGGAGCACAAGGGGTGAAGGTGTTGTGTGTGCACGGGGATGTTCACTGCTACCCGTTGGTGTCGGTCCACATACATTTCAGAGGGGACAAATCTATAGTGAAGGCGGCGGTTAATCCTCGCCTTACCCACTCTTTAATCTTGGGGACTGATTGGCCGGGATTCCGGGGGTTGATGGCACACCTAGTAAAGAGTGGGTCCTGCCGGTTAGCCGGGGGGGGTCCCGGTGTCGTTTTGGCTGGAGCTGCGGTCGCAGGGCCGTCTACGTCATCTCCGCGACAGAGTGAGGGGCCCCCGGCTCCTCCTCTTTCTATTGGGGAATCCCTCGCGGATTTCCCACTGGAACAATCGCGAGACGAAACTCTGCGACACGCGTTTGACCAAGTGAGAGTAATCGATGGTCAAACGCTCCAGCCGAATGCCACCCCGACCTTCCCCTATTTTTCCATTTTAAAAGATAGGTTATACCGAGTGACGCAGGACACTCAGACGAAGGAGCGTGTCACCCAGTTGTTAATTCCAAAGAGCCGTTGGGAATTGGTATTCCAGGCGGCTCACTTTAATCCCATGGCGGGACACCTCGGGCAGGATAAAACACTCGCCCGGATAATGGCCCGATTCTATTGGCCGGGGATTCGCGGCGACGTCCGTAAGTGGTGTACGGCGTGCCGCGAATGCCAGTTAGTAAACCCAGCGGCCATTCCAAAAGCGCCCTTGCGCCCCCTACCATTAATCGAGACCCCGTTTGAACGAATTGGGATGGATCTCGTCGGGCCATTAGATCGGTCAACACGAGGGTACCGCTTTATATTGGTTCTGGTGGACTATGCAACGCGATACCCGGAAGCGGTGCCTCTTCGCAATATCTCCGCACGTAGTATTGCAGAGGCCCTCTTCCACGTCATCTCCCGGGTCGGAATCCCGAAAGAGATTCTGACTGATCAAGGCACCTCGTTTATGTCACGAACACTGGCCGAACTGTATGGGCTATTGGGTATTAAGCCGATCCGCACCAGCGTGTATCACCCACAAACGGACGGTTTAGTCGAACGGTTCAACCGCACCCTCAAGAATATTATCAAAAAATTCGTAAGTGAGGACGCACGTAACTGGGATAAGTGGCTCGAACCCTTGTTGTTTGCAGTGCGAGAGGTCCCCCAAGCCTCCACGGGGTTCTCCCCATTTGAATTACTGTATGGGCGTAAGCCGCGCGGCATCTTAGATGTACTGCGGGAAAATTGGGAGGAGGGACCTTCGCAGAGCAAAAATGAAATTCAATACGTTATGGATCTGCGCGCAAAACTCCACACGCTCACCCACTTAACTCAGGAGAATTTGCGGCAGGCCCAGGAACGGCAAACCCGCCTGTACAACAAGGGCACGCGCCTTAGAGAGTTCACTCCGGGAGATAAGGTACTCGTCCTGTTGCCCACGTCGAGCTCCAAATTAATCGCCAAGTGGCAAGGGCCCTTCGAGGTCACACGGCGAGTCGGGGATGTCGACTATGAGGTTAGGCGAACGGACAGGGAGGGGGCGCTACAGATCTACCACCTCAATCTGCTGAAGCTCTGGAATGAGGAGGTCCCCGTGGCGTTGGTGTCGGTAGTTCCGGAGAAGGCGGAGCTGGGGCCGGAGATCCAAAAAGGGTCATTGGCATCTCGCACCTCTCCGGTCCCCTGTGGAGACCACCTCTCCCCGACCCAACTCACGGAGGTCGCCCAGTTGCAGGCCGAGTTTTCGGATGTGTTCTCACCCCGGCCCGGACGCACCAACCTCATAGAACACCACATAGAGACGCCCCCGGGGGTGGTAGTGCGTAGCCGACCTTATAGATTACCCGAACACAAAAAAAAGGTGGTTCGGGAAGAACTTCAGGCCATGCTCGAAATGGGCATCGTCGAGGAGTCCCACAGTGACTGGAGCAGCCCGGTGGTCTTGGTTCCCAAGGCCGACGGCTCGGTCCGGTTCTGTGTGGACTATAGAAAAGTCAATGCGGTGTCTAAATTCGACGCGTACCCAATGCCTCGTATTGATGAGCTGCTTGATCGACTAGGCACGGCTCGCTTTTACTCGACACTGGATTTGACGAAGGGATATTGGCAGATCCCCTTGACTCCATTATCCCGGGAAAAAACGGCCTTTTCCACACCGTTCGGCTTACACCAGTTCGTCACACTTCCGTTTGGGCTGTTTGGGGCGCCCACTACGTTTCAGCGGCTGATGGACCGGATCCTCCGGCCCCACGCCACCTATGCGGCCGCTTACTTAGACGACATAATCATTTATAGTAATGACTGGCAGCGGCACCTGCAACACCTGAGGGCCGTCCTTAGGTCGCTGAGGCGGGCGGGGCTCACTGCCAACCCGAAGAAGTGTGCGATTGGGCGGGTGGAAGTACGGTATCTGGGCTTCCACTTGGGTAACGGGCAGGTGCGTCCCCAAATTAATAAGACAGCAGCGATTGCGGCCTGCCCGAGACCCAAGACCAAAAAGGGGGTGAGACAGTTCCTGGGGCTGGCTGGCTATTATCGTAGGTTCATACCTAATTATTCGGACGTCACCAGCCCGCTGACTGACCTCACTAAAAAGGGGGCACCAGATCCGGTCCAGTGGACGGAGCAGTGCCAGCGGGCTTTCTCTGAGGTAAAGGCTGCACTGTGGGGGGGGCCACTTTTGCACTCCCCTGACTTCTCTCTCCCCTTTTTGTTGCAGACGGATGTGTCGGACGGAGGGCTGGGGGCCGTTTTGTCCCAGCAGGTGGGGGGAGAGGACCGCCCAGTGTTGTACATCAGCCGGAAGCTGTCAGTGCGGGAGGGGCGCTACAGCACTATCGAGAAGGAGTGCCTGGCCATCAAGTGGGCGGTCCTCGCCCTCCGTTACTACCTGCTGGGGCGCTCTTTCACCCTCTGTTCGGACCACGCGCCCCTCCAGTGGCTCCACCGCATGAAGGATGCCAACGCGCAGATCACCCGTTGGTATCTGGCGCTCCAACCTTTCAACTTCAAGGTGGTCCACAGGCCGGGGGCGCAGATGGTCGTGGCGGACTTCCTCTCCCGTCAAGGGGGGGGGGGAGTCGGCTGCGGGCCGGACGGGCGCCCGGCCTGAGTCGGGCGGTGGGGGTATGTGGCAGCGGGGGCGTGGTCAAGCACCGGTCTGTGACAGGAGGGCGGAGTTGGGGAAGGTAAGTGGCAGAATCGCTTCACCTGAGTGTCATTAACCGGTGTTTTGTGTGTTCTCCCCAGTAAACCGCCCTATTTAAGGAGGGAGAGCGAGAGCAGAGGGAGACCCGGACGAGACGCTGTGTGTGTGTGTGTGTGTGTGTCTCTCGCGCTATTGAAACAGTGTTGCAACCCTGAAAAGTGTGGCAATAAAGCCGTTAAACAAACCTGATCTCTGTCCTGCCGTCCTCTGTGCTCCACCCACACGCGATTCTCGCTACAGCATTGTTTAAAACATTTGCACTGTTCTGCAAATTTATTCCATATACCCATAGGCTATGGGAAGTTAATGCATTGACATTCTGAAGTTTATGAACTTTCAATCTAAACCTGACAAATTTGTTGAATTAATGCAATTTAAATGTTTTAATTTGGCTTGTCTAGTAGCCTGCAGTTTAGCCTCTTTTTTTTACTTCTATGAAAAGTGTTCACGGAAATGAGACTGAAATGACCTCTATTTAAATGTGAAAAACAAAAGCCTCTAATTTTAAACAGAATTTTGAAATAAATACGCGTTATATGAATGAACATTTGGTCTTCAAAAAACTTTTTCCCCAAAGATGAACTTGGAAAAGGGGGGGTCGTCTTACATTCAGGGTCGTCTTATATTCGGGCCAATACGGTACAAAAGCCAGGCCAGGTCAATACTGAGAGATCCAAAACAGTTACAAGGGCTAGACAAATCATGGTCAGAAAACAGGCAATAGTCGAAGAACCGGGAATCAGGAGATATGAGCAATCTAAACACAAGGGCAAGGCAAATCGTAATCAGAAAACAGGCAAGGATCGAGAAATTGGGAATCGAGAGAAACGTGCAATCAAAACACAAGGGCTAGGCTAAGCAAGAATAAACCGAAAGGCAAAAAGGGTCATACACAGAGAAACAGTCGGAATAATAACACTCAGTTGGCTCACGAAAAGTAGAGGCAATACTGTGCAAAGAACAAAACAAACAAAGGGGTATAAATACAGACATAAACAAAAGGGTGCAGGTCATTGTGATTAGAACTCAGGTGAACCACTCCTAGGAAGTGGCTCTGGATTGGATGGCGGTGTGCACGTGGTGGTGACTGGTGTGTGAGGGGGATTATGGGAACTGGAGTCCTGAGGGTTGAGGCAGACAGAGGGTGAGCCTGGAAGCATGACAGTACCCCCCCCCAAGGAGGCCGAGGGACAAGGGCGACCACAACGACCACCACCCACGCTGCTGAGAACACTCCTGAGCGAGCCTTCAGAACTGCCGCGGTGCTAGACAGAGGACTGTTGCCGCGGATGACCCTTGGAACCACTGTTGCACAGACTGCTGGGAGGGCTGGACACACGGCGCTTGGAATGGCCCATTGGCCGAGGCACGGGCTTCTCTGGATGATGCTGATGGAACTCCTCCACCAACCCCGGATCAAGGACATCTCGTGTGGGAACCCAGCTATGCTCCTTGGGCCCATAGCCCTCCCAGCCCACTAGGTACTGCAGAGTCCCTCACCTCCTCGTCCAATGGACTTGAGACAACAGGTTTCAAGAGAGATACATGAAACAACTTGGAGAAACAGTAATGCTCAGACAGCTCTAATTTGTAAGTAACCTTATTAATTCTCTGGAGAATCTTAAATGGACCAATGTATTTGGGTAATAATTTCCTACTTCTCTCAGGAAACCTGAAGTCCTGAGTTGACAGTCACACTCAGTCCCCAGCCTCTTGTGTCAGCAGAGGATGTTCTCGATCCACTGATTGGTCTGTTCCCAGACCTGCTCGCTCCATTGCATCCAACTGTCAATGGCCATGTTGTCAGAGGGTGGTGGCAGACCATGGCACTAAGGGGAGTTGGTAACCTAGCATACATTGGAAAGGGGTTAGCCCAGTAGCAGAGCTAGTTAATGGATTTTGCACCATTTCTGCCCAGGGCAAATATTTTGACCAGTTGGCTTGGTTATCGTGACAATACATTCTCAAAAACTTTCCCAGTTCTTAGTTGGCTCTTTCACATTGGCCATTAGACTGGGGATGGTAACTGGAGGTGAGACTTATGTTAACTCCCAGTCTCTCGAAGAATGCTGACCACACATGAGAGGTGAATTGAGGTCCTCGATCTGATACTATATCCTCTGGAATACCAAATATATGGAACACATCATTTAAAAGGGCTTCAGCTGTCTGAAAGGCTGTAGGTAGGCTAACGAAGGGGATAAATCTAACTCCGCATGAGAATCTATCAGCAATGGTCAGAATGACCATGTAGTTCTGCAAGGGGGGCAAGTCAGTAACAAAGTCTACTGCTACATGTGACCATGGATGAGAAGGGACAGGCAGGGGCATGAGTTTACTGGTGGGGAGAGTTTTGGGTGTTTTGTACTTGGAACAGGTGGTGCATGATGAGACAAACCTATAGATATCTGACAGCATGTCTTCCCACCAATATTTGCCAGACAATAACTGGTGCATGTGTGTCTCTCCTGGGTGGGCAGAAGTCAAAGAGGAGTGGGCCCATGTAATTAATTTGTCCCTGCATTGAATAGGCACATACTTCCTTACTATGGGGCAAGATTCAGGGGCAGGAGTGACAGATAATTCCTGGTCGATCTCGTCGTCTAGCTCCCATCTAATAGGGGTGACCACAACTGACAGGGCTAGGACATTGACAACCTCAGGAGAGGACTCAGGACTGGGATATATACGAAAAAGGACATCTGCTTTAGTATTATGGGAACCGGGACGATAAGTAATGGAGACGTTAAACCAAGAGAAAAATAAAGACCACTGTGCCTGACAGGGGTTGAGCCGTTTAGCTGACCATAAGTATTCAAGGTTTTTATGATCCATTAAAACTAGGAAAGGATGCATAGCTCTCTCTAGCCAATGGCACCATTCTTCAAAAGCTAGTTTCATGGCCAGCAATTCTCTATCTCCTATTGCATAATTGCATTTGGTTGGGGTCAATTTATAGGAGTAGAAGGCTATCGGATGCAGTTTACAGGGATCACCTACATGCTGGGACAGCACAGCTCCAGTGCCTATCTCAGAGGCATCCACCTCTACCATGAAAGGCTGAGTGGGATTGGGATGCTTTAGAATGGGGGCTGAGGTGAAGGCTACCTTGAGGGATTCGAACGCTTCCTGTGCCCGGGGGTTCCACAAGAGTTTTTTTGGCGTTTCCCTTCAATAATGTGGTAAGAGGGTCTGCTATGCTACTGAAATTGTGAATGAAATGGCGATAGAAGTTAACAAACCCAAGAAATCACTGGAGTTCCTTTATGGAGGTTGAGATGGGTCAATTAGCCATGGCTTCTACCTTCTTATCATCCATAACAACAACCTCTGGACTGATGACATATCCTAGGAAAGCAGTAGAAGGGAGATTAAATTCACACTTCTCCCCTTTTACATATAGCTGATTCTTAAGCAGATGTGTAAGGACAGAGCGAACATATCAAATGTGAGTTTCAAGATTGGGGGAATAAATCAAGATGTCGTCAATGTAAGCAATAACTTATTGGCCAAGCATATCCCTGAGGACATCATTTATAAATGCTTGGAATACGGACGGGGTATTACACAACCCGAAGGGCATCACTAAGTACTCATAGTGCCCTCTAGTGGTAAGAAATGCAGTTTTCCATTCATCACTTTCCTTTATACAGACTAAATTGTATGCACTTCTTAAATCAAGTTTGGTGAATATAGATGTTCTACAAAGTTGTTCTCGCGCTAAGGGGACTAATGATAGCGGGTAAGCATAGGGTTTAGTGATTTGATTAAGCCCACAATAATCAATGCAGGGCCGAAGTCCCCCATCCTTCTTGTTGACAAAAAAGAACCCTGCAGCTGTGGGACATGTAGAAGGATGGATGAAACCCTGTTCTAAAGCATCTTGAACATACTCCTCCATCGCTTTCTCCTCCGCTTGAGTGAGTGGATAAATCCTAGATTTAGGTGGGATAGCATCATCTAGCAACTCAATGGAACAGTCATATTCTCTGTGGGGAGGAAGTTTGGTAGCACTTTTCTTACTAAACACTTCTAATAGGTCACTGTATTCAAGGGGAATGGAGACTACAACATTAGCTTTGGGGCTTTCTATAGTTGTCGACGATACCATAACTGTGGGAAATGCTAGACAGGTGTCATAGCAATAACTAGACCAAGAGAGTATTTTCTTATCAGACCAATAAATGACTGGGTTATGTTTTCTAAGCCAGGGCAAACCTAAAATGATAGCATACTCAGAGGAAGTTAATAAAAAAATGGATCTCTTCAGAATGTAATGCATTGACAGTCATACTGATGGGCTTCATGACCAGGTTAACAAGTCCCTCTCCCACAGGATCCCCATTGACAGCTGTCAGTCTCAGCTGTGTTTTCAGTGGCTCCACCGGAATCTGGAGTTGCTCCACCAGCTCGGCGTGAATAAAGTCCCCTTCAGCTCCGGAATCAATTAATGCTGAGAACACAGCACAGACTGAGGGCAGTTAACTGTCATGGGTAGGAGAAAGGACTTTGAGACCAACCCCTTAGTGGGTGCACTCACCACATTAGCGCGTGGAGTAGACTCCACGCACTTTCCTGGGGTTGGCACCAGAGTTTTATGTCGACGGATTTGATAGTCACGTAGAATGTGACCAGCAGTTCCACAATAAAGACACAACCCTTCATGGAGACGTCATTGCCTTTCCTCTGCAGACAAATGAAATGAGTCACACTACATAGGTTCCGGGGATTCTGGATCCTCATGAGCCTGGGTCGTTGATGGATATGAATGGCGAGGGGTCAATGCAGCAGCTGGAACTGTAGGTGATTTACAAGGACCTCTCCCTTATTTCAGTTGGTCTAGGCAAATGACCAGTGAAATCAGCTTTTCTAGGGAAAGACTGTCATCCTTACAAGCCATTTCAGCTAGGATGTCAGAGTTCAGTCCATTGAGAAATGTCACTAGCAATGCAGGCTCATTCCAACCACTCCCAGCTGCAAAAGTGTGAAATTCCAAAGCGTAACCAGAAACTGAGCGATTACCCTGACGTAGTTGGGTGAGTAATTCCCTTTGAGAGCGGCCCTCGTTGGCGTGATCGAAAACTGCTTTAAATTCTCTAACGAAGTGAACATAAGTGTTGGATTAAACTGTGGGCCAAACTGTGGTAGCCCAATCTAATGCCTTACCCATAAGGTGAGATATCAAAAGAAATATGAGCCTTGTCAGAGCTTGGAGGGGAATTAGCAAAAAATATAGAGCTTTGCAACAAAAACCCTTTACACTGATCAGGTGAGCCATCAAATTTACCCGGTTTACTGACAACAAATGAACTGGTAACAGCCATGGAGGGAGCAGCTTGGTTGGTGACCATAGGCAGGCTGGGGGAGCTGAGTCGTTGGAGTTGGGGTGGTAATTCCTCTCATGCTTTCCACAATTTGTACCAACTGTTTTTGCTGCTCATCTTTCTGTTGTGTGAGAGTCTGGATGGACTGATTCACGGAGTCAAAATGCTGGTGATGTTGTCCAAGCATCTGTCCTTGGCTGCTAAACACTACCTGTAGCTCCGTGTAATCTGCCATCTGCATGATGGCACAGTATTCTGTAATGTGGCTGTGACAGACCAGATGCTCATGGATTATAAATGAACTCAAGGTTTTAATGAGTAAAGGGTAATCAAAAACAATGTACAAAAGCCAGGCCAGGTCAATACTGAGAGATCCAAAACAGTAACAAGGGCTAGATAAATTGTGGTCAGAAAACAGGCAATAGTCAAAGAACTGGGAATCAGGAGATATGGGCAATCTAAACACAAGGGTGAGGCAAATTGTAATCAGAAAACAGGCAAGGATCAAGAAACCAAGAATCGAGAGAAACGGGCAATCAAAACACAAGGGCTAGGCTAAGCAAGAATAAACCGGAAGGCAAAAAGGGTCATACACAGAGAAACAATCGGAATAATAATGCTCAGTAGGCTCACAAAAAGTAGAGGCAATACTGTGCAAAGAACAAAACAAACAAAGGGGTATAAATACAGACATAAACAAAAGGGTGCAGGTCATTGTGATTAGAACTCAGGTGAACCACTCCTAGGAAGTGGCTACGGATTGGCTGGTGGTGTGCAAATGGTGGTGACTGGTGTGTGAGGGGGATTATGGGAACTGGAGTCCTGAGGGTTGAGGCAGACAGAGGGTGAGCCCAGAAGCATGACACCCCAATTCCAAAAAAGTTGGTATGCTGTGTAAATTGTAAATGAAAACAGAATGTGATAATTTGCAAATCATGGAAACCCTATATTTCATTGAAAATAGTCCAAAGACAACATCAAATGTTGAAACTGAGAAATTTTATTGTTTTTTTGAAAAATGTATGCTCGTTTGGAATTTGATGTCAGCAACAGGTTTCAAAATAAATTGGGACAAGGGCATGTTTACCACTGTGTTGCATCACCTCTACTTTTAACAACACTCTGTAGATGTTTGGGAACTGAGGAGCCCAATTGCTGTTTTGAAAGAGAAATGTTGTCTCATTCTTGCCTGATATACAATTTCAGTTGCTCAACAGTTCGGTTTTAACTTGCATTTGTGGATACAGTAATAAACTGTTTTCACAGACGATGATTTTCTGAAGTGTTCCTGAGACCAAATTGTGATTTCCATGAGAGCCATGTGTCTGCTTGTAATGCAGTGTCACCTGAGTGCCTAAAGATCACAGACATCCAATGTCAGTTTTAGCCTTGTCTCTTGCATACAGAGATTTCTCCAGATTCTCTAAACCTTTTAATGATCTTATGTACCATAGGTGATGTGATCCCCAAATTCTTTGCAATTTTACATGGAAGAACGGTATTCTTAAATTGATGCACTGTTTGCCCACGCAGTCTTTCACAGAACGGTGAACCCCTCCCCATCTTTACTTCTGAGAGACTCGGCCTCTCTGGGATGTTCTTTTAATACCCAATCATGTTACTGGCTTGTTGCCCCCCCCCCTTTTTTTAGCATTACAAAACATTTTTAGTCTTTTGTTGCCCATGTCACAATTTTTCTGAAATGTGTTGCTGACATCAAATTCAAAATGAGCATATATTTTTCAAGAAAAACCCAATAACATTTCTGTTTCAATATTTGATATGTTGTCGTTGTACTATTTTCAATGAAATATATGGTTTCTAAGATTTGCAAATCTTCACATTTGTTTTTATGTACAGTTTACACAATGTCCCAACTTTTCTGGAATTGGGGTTGTACAAATCAATCTGAGTGAGCTAGCCAGCTAGCTGATGTGATATAAAGAGAACATGGCTTCTTTAGGATCTATTTCAACTTGAAAAAAAAAATTGTGTCCAAAATGTCACTCTCAATATTAATTAATTGATTTTGTTTATAGGACTGTTGTATAAAAGCAATATTGCACTCACAATCCTGCAGCTATAGTGAATATTAGCATGGCTGTGATTAGCTACACTGAATCATAGCTATGTTTATGTAGCCAATAAGGAGTGGAGGGGGGGATTGTAATATTCCGACTACGCCACTAGGGAATTTACCTAGACCAGTATCACCTTAACAGGTGTCTCAGTTATTACCCATAGACTGTTCTATAGCACACAGGTTCGTTGTACCCGCAAGACAAGAAACGTGTTTCCATCCATGAAATTCAGTTTATTGAAAAGGTATAAAAATATATATTTATGAAACAAACTCAGCACTCACAACCACACACAACGCAAACAGAACAGCAACGCCACACAATTGCAGCTGACATACAGCAAAAACTCTGTTCGCCGTCAGACCAATCACACAAAATCAAGGCCAAGCAAAACAGCAGAAGGCACCCCAATGAATGTCGTGTATGCCCTGATTCCTAAAATGCATCATAAAATATCACGTTAATAAAAAAAAATAAGTGAAACAACAAATTCATTCCAATGCTCTATCAAGCTACATACCGGGGGAGCAGTATCAAGTTGCTTGTGACGCCGAATTCCACAGGTTCAGTCACAATTCTTTAATACTGCAGAAGGTTTCTCGGTTACAATAAACACAGAATAAGCTGCCAACATAAATAAACTGAACGGGAACCTACCAATACAGGATATACAGACTCAAACGTGCAGCAAGGTATTAGCGTAGCTCACCAAGGGAAGCTGCAGAAAGTAAAACATTACCCACAATGCGAGGAATAAGCCATGACAAACAATGCACATTAAACAAACAGGAAATCTTACCAGCGATCAGGCAGAAACGGGTATACGGGGAGCCAAGGTAGGACCAGGAAACGAAGGCGTTTTTTTCCTGGGACAGATCTCCATATCTTTATATACAAGCTCCCAGCATACCCATTGGCCCATGAGCGCCATTACCAGGAGCTCCGCCCATTCATCCTACTACAATCATATTCAGTATAACTGCACTTTTGCTAATGTGATATTGCTTAATTATTTGATCATATGAAACAATAATTGAATGCAATGATTTACACAGAACAACTGCTCCAACCATTGTAGATCCCCCAACAAATTTAACAGTGGTAGGGGCAGTGGGCAGATTAAGACATTAGACTGTCAATAATAATAATAATAATAATAATAATAAGTTAAATTTATATAGCGCCTTTCAAGAAACCCAAGGACGCTTTACAATTATAGACAAGGAAAAAAATAAATAAATTAAAAATAATAATAAAAAATAATAAATAAATCTCATCTCATCTCCTTATCTCTAGCTGCTTTATCCTTCTACAGGGTTGCAGGCAAGCTGGAGCCTATCCCAGCTGACTATGGGCGAAAGGCGGGGTACACCCTGGACAAGTCGCCAGGTCATCACAGGGCTGACACATAGACACAGACAACCATTCACACTCACATTCACACCTACGGTCAATTTAGAGTCACCAGTTAACCTAACCTGCATGTCTCTGGATTGTGGGGGAAACCGGAGCACCTGGAGGAAACCCACGCGGACACGGGGAGAACATGCAAACTCCACACAGAAAGGCCCTCGCCGGCCACGGGGCTCGAACCCGGACCTTATTGCTGTGAGGCGACAGCGCTAACCACTACACCACCGTGCCGCCTAATAAATAAATAAAAAATAAAAAAA
This sequence comes from Neoarius graeffei, assembly GCF_027579695.1. Taxonomy (NCBI): domain Eukaryota; kingdom Metazoa; phylum Chordata; class Actinopteri; order Siluriformes; family Ariidae; genus Neoarius; species Neoarius graeffei. The sequence goes on from NC_083594.1 coordinate 39,997,220, forward strand.
GTAAAAAGTCCACCAAGTAGGGGTCAGGATGTAATTCCAGTGGTGTAGCAGCCACAGTCGCACCAAAAGGCACACGAAAACAAGTCCCATATCTCCAGCACCGCTGCTGTGACGCCGTCAGCAACGTCGCTCGAACACCACGCCATGGATCCACAAAGCGAGCAGAGAAGCTCCGCCATACAGAGCGCTGGTATGTCCAAACCGCCTGCACAGCCGCCGCGACACCACCAAGCAACATCGCTCAGAACATCACGCTAAGCGTTAAAGCACAGAGCGCTGGACAACCATGATGTAAAATGAGCAACAGGCTGACTGCAGGGTCAAGAGTTCAAGTTCCAGTACTGCCAAGCTGCCACTGCTGGGCTCTTAAGCAAGGCCTTTCACCCTCAAATGTAAGCTTTTCTGCCAAATGCCATAAATGTATACAGTAACTGCAGACACTGTAGCTTGAAGGCATGCTTTGGTTTTCTCCAAACACCAAAGTTTTCTCCAAAGATCTGTCCAAATGTAACAGATATGGTGAAAGTAAACTGATCAGACTATGCTAGTTTTCTCTGTTGCTCAGGGGTCTGGAATGTATGTCCAAGTTATGCATCTTTAAACATTGCCCTTTAACACAAAAGTTTTCTGAATAGCAGCCCTGCCATGAATTCCAGCTTTGTGAAGTTCATGATGAACTTTTTTTTAGACTTGTTTAGTTTTTGAGGCTGCACTTTTCTGTAAAGTGTCTGTCCTTCCTTGTCAGTCAGATTTTGACTTGCAACCATTGTTTCATTTTGTTCATGCCTTTAGTCCATGTTTGAAAAATGCTGCCATGATGAAACATTAAAGTTTTTGTGACTGATGCATCAGACATCCACTGTGTGGCTTCTTTGAAATTCTGTAAGTTGCCTCTTGTTGCTTTGAAATCTTACATATCAAAGTGCCAACTCTCAGACCTTTTATAGCTGTAACTTACTGTTCATCAGCCTAATACAATTCACATGTGCTACTGTTTGTAACTGTGATTTAGTCACTTCAAAGTCAAAGTGCTCTTTCATGTGAGGTTTATTTTGTTCATCTCCTGTATACGGATAGCTATAAAAATGTGTGGTCCTCTGGGAAAACCATGGTGAATTTTATCTACAATTTTCTATTTTATATATATATATATATATATATATATATATATATATATATATATATATATATATATATATATATCTTAAAACTACAAGTTTTCTTGAACTGAAGGGTCGCCAGTTTGATTCCCGGGACTGGCAGGAAAAATGTGAGGGGAGTTGAGTGAATGAACAGCACTTTCCCCTCCCTCTGTATCATGGCTGAAGTGGCCTTGAGCAAGGCATCTAATCCCCAACTGCTCCCCAGGCATTGTAGCAAAGCTGACCACTGCTCTGGGTATGTGTGTGTGCTCATTGCTCACTTTTGTGTGCATGTGTGTGTTCACTGCTTCAGATGGTTTAAATGCAGAGGAATTTCACTGTGCTTGAGTGTGAATGTGACAAATAAAGGCTTTTTCTTCAAATATATGTATGTTTTAGAGAAGCATGTTATTGGCAGTAAACCATTTTTTTTCACAATTTTTGATTGTTGTATAGAATTCTACCATAGCAACATAATGAGTTTTTGCATGCATGGTAGATCATGACCAAACTACTGTGCTGATATAGTTAGTTTTTTTTTTTTTTTTTCTTTTTTATCAGACATCTAATTTATTGGGTTTGTTTACCTGACATGTTTCGACGTACAACTTCCGTCTTCCTCAGAGTGTCACCGGATGTTAATTGGTGACGCATCTTTTATCAGCTGCTGTTTCTGAAGGCGTGGCCTTCCTGTCTGGTTTGACAGGTCGGTCACGCCTTCTACTGTCTGTTCGTCCCCTGCAAGATGGCACTCCAGGTGTGGGAGAGCATGTATGCTCCCTCATCCCGGTTGATGGTCCTCGGGCTTCGCTTACGGATCTCCATGGCCTCCCTGATCCAGCGCTGATGTTTGTTATCTTCTGTGCGGATGACTCTGGCATTCCCCCAGTCCATAATGTGATTTTCCCTTTTACAGTGATCTGTTATAGCTGACTTATAATTTTCCTGTTGTGCCTTTTCTTTTATTGTTCGGGTTTGTCTTGTAGCTGTCTCCTTTTCGCACTCTTTCTTATGTTCATGTTTTCTTGTGCTGAAACTCCTTCCTGTCTCCCCAATATAAGTTTTATTGCATAATTTACATGGAATCTCATATATGGTGTTGCATCTGTTGTCCGGATGTATTCTGTCTTTGGGATGAACCAGGATCTGACGGAGTGTTGTGTGTGGTTTGACAGGTGTGTTAACATTGTGTTTCCTCATTACTCTTTGAATGCGTTCAGTTATTCCCCTGATGTATGGTAATGTAACTACTCCCCTGTGTTCTTGTTTGTTAGTTTGTTTTTTCTCTTTCTTCTGTGTTTTGTTGTTTTTAACCTGTTCCGCCCCTTTGGATATTGCCCATTGTGGATATTGACATGCCTTCAGTGCGTGTTGTATATGTTGTTCCTCCTGTTCTTTGTCCTGTGGATCTGTAATTATTGCTGTGCGTTCATGTAATGTTCTAACTACGGATATTTTGTGCATTATGGGGTGTTCGGAAGTCCAGTTTAAATATTGGTCGGTGTGTGTGGGTTTTCTGTGTACTTTTATTTTGATATCCCCATCTTCTGTGTGTTGTATTTTTAAATCCAAAAATGCTATTGACCGCTCCGTTTCTTCTTCATGTGTGAATTTTATATTGCCGGTATTGTCTATGGTGTTAAGATGGTCGGTGAGTTGTTGAGTGTGTCCCCTCTTTACTTTTTCCAATATGTCGTCCACATACCGTTTCCAGAGTGTTGGTCTGTATTCCGCTGGTATTGTGGTGAGTGCTTTTTGCTCCAGATCCTCCATGAAAAAACCGCACATGATGGCTGATAGTGGGTCTCCCATGGCAAAACCTTCCTTCTGTCTGTAGATTGTATTCCTGAACTGAAAGTATGTGGATGTGGCGATGAATTGAAGAAGCTGAGTGATGTCTTGTACGGTGAGGTTTGTACGTTTCTTGAGCGTCCTGTCTGTTTTTAATTTGTCTTGTACTATCTGTATGGTGGCTTCCGTGGGTGTTCTGGTGAAAAGAGATATGACATCATGTGAAATGAAAACTTCATCTTGCTGCATTTTGATGTTTTTTAGTTCTTCTGCCAGATGTTTTGAGTTTTTGCAGTGTTGGTCTGTGAGTCCTAGTAATGGTTTAATTATTTCGGTGAGTGCTTTTGATAAGTTGTATGTGACCGAACCAATGCTATCTACTATGGGGCGTAATGGTGTTCCTGGTTTGTGTATTTTTGGTGTGCCGTAAATCCTGGGGATGACATTGGCTGTGGGTACTAAATGATTGTAATCCTGCTTATCTATTTTATTTTCATTGAGTAGTGGTTTTAGTAGTGCTTTAAGTTTCTTTTTCTTGTCTTCTGTTGGGTCTTTTTTTAATATTTCAAATGCGTTGTCGCTGAGTAATTCATTCATTTTTCGTTCATATTCATCAGTGTCCATAATAACTGTTGTTCTGCCTTTATCTGCTGGGAGAATTGTGATATCTTTATTTTTTGCTAATGTTTTCATGGCTTTGGCTTCCTGTTTGGTGATGTTGCTGGGTGGTGGTTTGGCCGTTTTCAATATACCAGCTATTGCGTTTCTTAGTGCTGCTTTTTGTCCGTGATCCTGTATTTTCTCACATGCTAACTCAGTTGCCAGAATGAATTCGTCGTGTGGTATGTTGTTCGGTGTGACAGCGTAGTTGAGTCCTTTTGCTAATATACTGCGTTCTGCTTGTGAGAGTTTGTACCTTGATATGTTGTAAATCCATTTGTTGTTGATGTGTGTGTGCTCCGGTTCTGCCTTCTTTTTCTGTGCGATGAGTTTGTCCAGTTTTCGTATTTGTCGGGTTTTTGTCTCTGTGAATTCCTGTTCGTGTATGTCTGCCAAGTGTCCGTGTATTGCCATTTCCATTTCCTTGTTTTGGGGAAACCGGCGTTTGAAAGTTTCCGTCTCTCTGTGTAGTTCGCTGTTGATATTATTTAGTTTATCCGTTGTGCACCGTATCCGTTCTTTTACCAGAGTCATCCGCACTTTCCTGATCATCTTTTCCGCGTTTCTGGTTGGAATCGGGTTCTTGATGTTCAGGCTGGCCGGTACGACTTCCTCATCCCGGCAGCGCAGATTGAATCTCAGGTGATTCCTGTAGCGGGCCCGTTTCCGTGTCAATCGCTCTAGGCGGCGAAACTCCTTGATGCTTTCGTCTCCGTAACTAATTCTTAATCTTTCGATTACGTTCATTATGTCTTATATTAAATATAGTTAGTTTTTTTTTTCTCTTTTTTATCAGACATCTAATTTATTGGGTTTGTTTACCTGACATGTTTCGACGTACAACTTCCGTCTTCCTCAGAGTGTCACCGGATGTTAATTGGTGACGCATCTTTTATCAGCTGCTGTTTCTGAAGGCGTGGCCTTCCTGTCTGGTTTGACAGGTCGGTCACGCCTTCTACTGTCTGTTCGTCCCCTGCAAGATGGCACTCCAGGTGTGGGAGAGCATGTATGCTCCCTCATCCCGGTTGATGGTCCTCGGGCTTCGCTTACGGATCTCCATGGCCTCCCTGATCCAGCGCTGATGTTTGTTATCTTCTGTGCGGATGACTCTGGCATTCCCCCAGTCCATAATGTGATTTTCCCTTTTACAGTGATCTGTTATAGCTGACTTATAATTTTCCTGTTGTGCCTTTTCTTTTATTGTTCGGGTTTGTCTTGTAGCTGTCTCCTTTTCGCACTCTTTCTTATGTTCATGTTTTCTTGTGCTGAAACTCCTTCCTGTCTCCCCAATATAAGTTTTATTGCATAATTTACATGGAATCTCATATATGGTGTTGCATCTGTTGTCCGGATGTATTCTGTCTTTGGGATGAACCAGGATCTGACGGAGTGTTGTGTGTGGTTTGACAGGTGTGTTAACATTGTGTTTCCTCATTACTCTTTGAATGCGTTCAGTTATTCCCCTGATGTATGGTAATGTAACTACTCCCCTGTGTTCTTGTTTGTTAGTTTGTTTTTTCTCTTTCTTCTGTGTTTTGTTGTTTTTAACCTGTTAGCCTGGAGTGCCATCTTGCAGGGGACGAACAGACAGTAGAAGGCGTGACCGACCTGTCAAACCAGACAGGAAGGCCACGCCTTCAGAAACAGCAGCTGATAAAAGATGCGTCACCAATTAACATCCGGTGACACTCTGAGGAAGACGGAAGTTGTACGTCGAAACATGTCAGGTAAACAAACCCAATAAATTAGATGTCTGATAAAAAAGAAAAAAAAAAAAAACTAACTATATTTAATATAAGACATAATGAACGTAATCGAAAGATACTGTGCTGATACTTTAGAGCTCCATTTTTTCAACATGAGAAGATAAACTTCATATCTTCACACCACAGTGTAATGTTCTTTATATTATATGGACACATCCACAAAAAAAAACCCCAAAACCTGCAAGTTAATCAAAAATAATGATAATTTTGAACCAGTTCGTCATTTTAACAGTGCGCGTCATCAGCGGGAAAACACTGGGAGTGACGTCATTGGAGTGAAATATCAGATCTGTGATGTATTTCACATGAAAAATCCAAGTTTCTCAACATGAGAAGATAAGCTTCATATCTTTAAGCCAACATCAAAACAATTAATTGATTTCCTCACAAGTGACATATAGAAATTTATGTCATGGTTTTGGTTCTCCATGTCCCAGATATAGCTCGTATAAAAAACACAAGTGGTGTATTTCCCAATAAAACTCTTGTGTCACATGCATCATCACAACATTAATTTTTCACAGAGAATTTCTGGCACATCCCAAAGTTTTTCAGTGGGGTTAAAGCTAGAACTCTGTGGTGACTAATTCATGTGTGAAAATGAGTCCTCATGCTTCCTGAACCACTCTTTCACAATTTCAGCCCTAATTTTATGCCTGTGCTATCAGGGAAGATGGCATTGGAAGTTTTTGGTCAGTGGGGGCAGTGTGACTGTGTGGGGCCTCAATGCACAAGCAAAGAACTGGTTCAATTCCTCAGTCACTCAGTACGTTTACATGCACATAGAGAGAATCGAATTTCTGCCGTTGCTCGACTGAAATCGAAGTTCAAAATGCTATGTATACACCTTAATTCGGCTGAAATTGAACCGAACTTGATTTCTCGTAATCGAGCTACACGACCTAGTTTATGCGATTTCTGCCGAGCTACTTTGTGCATGTATACCCTATCGAGCTAGTTGTCGAGCTACTTACTGCCCCTTCCGGAAGTGACGAGTGACGAGACCACAAGCAGGAAACACAACAGCCTCGGTCGGCATGACAACAGTAGCGAGCAGCAGAAGAGGTCAGGAGGAACAAACGAAGAAGAGAAAATGGCGATGTAGAGCTCTCTGAAGTGTGGGTGGAGTACAGAGGACGGCAGGACAAAGCTTCTGGTACTAAAAGGCTTTTTATTGTCAGACTTTTCAGTTTAACAGCCTACTTTTATTCTTGAGAGAAACAAACATGCGCGCGCTGTGTTCTAGTCCCGGGATGAGCTTTCCCCTCTGCTCTCCCTCTGCCTCCTTAAATAGGGGGCGGTTACTGGGAAGACACACAAACACAGGTTAATTACCGTCAGGTGTAGTGATTCTGCCACTCACCTTCCCTGGCTCCGCCCTCCTGTCACAGACTGGTGCTTGACCACGCCCCCACTGCCACAGGCAAGCAGAAACGTGCACTTCTGGAGCAATGAGGAGACAGAGTTCATGCTCATTCAGCTTAAGGAGTTGAAAATATTAAAATTCACAGACGGGAGAAAAACGCGCAATGGAGAACACGGAACTGATAACTTTGTTTACACTCTTGAATAGCTCTTCTTCATGACGACAACCGGAAGTGTACCAACACGATGGGGCGTGTAGCGCCACCTGTGGCTCGGGTGCACAATGCACCTCACACAATAGCCCGATTTCATTGTGTGCATGTACGACTGGATTTCTCTGGCACCCTGCTGGGACCTTCAGCTCGATTACCGACAGCAGCTCGATTTGGATGTGCATGTAAACGTAGTCAGTGAAGCATCAGAACTGACAGTCACAGGGGATCTACCATTATAGTTGGTTAAACAGGGCTCAACATTAACTTTTTAATCCACTTGTCACAGTCAGACAAGCAGCAAGATTCTTCACTTGTCTTGATTATGTATTAACTTGTCCTGATCATAAACTTTTTATTACTATGTATTTACTAGTTAAATAAAAGGAAAGCGGTTAACAAAGTTTATCAAAAAGCAGGTATAGTTATGATAATCATTATGCTTTAATGAATTTTAATTTTTCAATAAAACTCAAACTTTAACTGTAACAATAAACAAAAACTATCCAATGCCCCATTATTCATGTGTTATAACCCATTACCTGATCTGCAGTTTTAAGAGTTAGACTCACCCAAATCCAAAGCTTCTGCAGGAAATAAAGTTAAATCTTGATTAATCCAGTAAAACTTGAAGTATAAATTAATTTAAAGAAATGAAACTGAAAGAAAACATGTTGGACATGATAAGGGTGACAGAATTACATTGTGAATGAAAACAACTGTGAGTGAGTTTGGCACTGTTGTAAAATTCCCGGCAACTATTTTATGATAATGTGTTACTTGGGCAGCAAGCCAGCTTGTGTAAATAATATGACAATGAACAAATGACACTGTTAAACTCATTTCAACATGTCTTTTACAGTCATTTAACCCGCCATGGGGAATGCTAAAGTCACTGTTACAAACAATACAGCACGCAACACCATCATTCTTTTTACCCCTATTAGACAAGGGTACACTTCTGTGTAGTCTGAGGTGAAGTGGGGTTTATATTTTCATTTTTTGGGGCACTCTGTCATAATGCTTCTGGATACACTGAACTGATGGACTCTCAGTCTGGGAAAGAAGATGTGAAGCCCACCCACACAGAACACTGATTGGGCTACTGAACAAGACAAAGCAATCAGGATTCATTCTCTCTCTCTCTCTCTCTCTCTCTCTCTCTCTCTCTCTCTCTCTCTCTCCCCCCCTTTCTCTAGATTCTGGGATACTGTGTCTAATTTGCAGGCATCAGGGAGCCATTATCAATATGTGACAGACTCCCAGAACTTCCAGGAGAGTTGGGAATAATTCAGCTTGTCCCGTCAGACAAACAGATGTGGATTTGACTTGTCTGGACCAAACAATTACTTGTTCCAGACAGTCAGGCAACCATTAATGTCGAGCCCTAGTAAACGTTGTAATCCCTGCCACCTTGCCTTGGATTGTTATGGTTTAGATGTTCATTCACGTTCTTTTTATAGGTCTCTTTGGCACATTTGATGCCTCTCCTCGGGTCTGCTCTTGCCTTGCTATACAGGGCCCTGTCTCCAGACCTGAAGGCAGAGTTGTGGGATTGGAGGAGTTACTGTACCTCCTTTGTCATCCATGGTTTTTGGTTGGGGTATATGCAAATGCATTTATCAACCATGACAATATCAATGCAGTTGTTAATGTAAGACAGTACAGTATCCGTAAAAGCCTGCAGGTCTTGCTGTTGAAAGATGCTCCAGTCTGTGAGCGCAAAGCAGTCCTGCAGCTAGTAGAGTGCACCCTCCAGCTAGATTTAAGAACTCTTTTGTGTCCGGCTTGGATTTCCTCTTGAGAGGAGTGTATTTTGGGATAAGGAGCAATGAGAGATGGCTTGACAGACCCAGATGTGGGAGAGGAACTGCTCTGTAAGCATGTTTCAGGTTAGAGTAGACATGATCCAGTGAATTATTCCCTCTGGTGGAGCACTGTACATACTGTACAAATTTGGGAAACACTATCTTTAAGCAAGCTTGATTGAAGTCACCAGCAATGATATGGACTCCATCAGAATCTGCCCGCAGTTGTCTGTTTCATGTAACTAGGCAACAGCAGTGCTAATGTTAGCATCTGGAGGGGGATATACAGCTGTGATGATCACTACTGTTAGCTCTCTGGGCAAGTAGAAGGGTTTGCACACAAATGTCTGCACACAAATGTCATTTGCTTCTATGTCAGGAGAGCAATGTGTGTCTGTGATATTCCTGTCTGTGCACAAGCCATTATGTACATAAACACATAGTTCCCTCCACTGCTCTTACTGGTGTCTCAGTTTCTGTCATAGTGGTGGGTGGTGCGGCCCACTAGCTGAAATAAGGTGTCCAGGATCAGTGGGTGCAGGCATGTTTCCATAATAATCATCGAACAGCAATTGTGAACAAGGGAGCTTGCCACAAACTGTAGCTGCAGTTTGTTTTGTGGACAAAGAATTTGGTGCGAGTCAGGAAGCTTCTTGGTAGCTGCGATTTGTGTGGCTGCTTCCTTAGCCTACCTAGTTGGCCTGCCTGACATCCCCGTTTCTGCTTGCATTCCCTACACCACCTGCATCACTTTCTGGACCTGACTACAATCCACAGAGACTCCAGTGATCTTGCTATTTCCAGTGGGATATTATGGAGACACTGGGAAGTGACTTGTAATAGTGATTTGGCATCGCAGTCCAATATTCTGGAGCTCTGTGTGGCTGTAGACATGTTTGGCATGATACCATAATCTAGCAAACATTGCACTCACAATTATCATATACTAGCAGGTTACCTGGCATTGCCCGGGTTTTGCAAAATTCTGGGTTGCCCCCAGACTTCCATGTCAAATTTGGTGAAGATCCATCGAGAAATGGTGATGTTAACCCAAGACAAACAAAAATCCAAGCATCTACCACTCAGGGGCCCACCAGGGACTCCCTGGGGCCTGTACATGAAGTTTGTTTAGATCTGCAAAATTCTGGGTCATCCCCAGACCTACTTGCCAAATTTGGTGAAAATTCATTGAGAAATGGCAACGTTAGCTCAAGACAAACAAACAAACTTTACTGCTTTTTATATAGATATAATAGACCTAATCAGAGAACCAGGAACTGCTGCATCCATGTGCCTTGCCATCTTAGCATTATTCCTTTAGAGTTAAAAGAATTGTTTCCAGCTAAAACATATTAATCACTGCAATAATTATGCAATCAAAGTCCCTTAAAGGACATGGGACATGAAACATAAATGCACACTATATCAGTTTCTTTCCATTAAAAATATGAAATAATTGTATCAACAAATACAAAATTATCTATTAAATTCAGCAAAATCGTTATATTCGTGATGATTATATGGCATTTCTGCTTGAGCTCCGATATGCATATTTTACAACCGGAAGAGCTGCTGTCACGTGATCATACGTCACAAAAACTTTCGGGTACATCACAAGCGGGTAGATGAATATGGAGAAGTGTGAATCGTGATGATGACAAATGCGACAAAATAGTTTTTGTGTCTTGGATGACAAGAAAATCTCATCTCATTATCTCTAGCCGCTTTATCCTTCTACAGGGTCGCAGGCAAGCTGGAGCCTATCCCAGCTGACTACGGGCGAAATGCGGGGTACACCCTGGACAAGTCGCCAGGTCATCACAGGGCTGATACATAGACACAGACAACCATTCACACTCACATTCACACCTACGGTCAATTTAGAGTCACCAGTTAACCTAACCTGCATGTCTTTGGACTGTGGGGGAAACCGGAGCACCCGGAGGAAACCCACGCGGACACGGGGAGAACATGCAAACTCCACACAGAAAGGCCCTCGCCGGCCCTGGGCCTCGAACCCAGGACCTTCTTGCTGTGAGGCGACAGCGCTAACCACTACACCACCGTGCCACCTGACAAGAAAATTGTTTCGTTTTTAGAGTGTTTAACATGCATTGAACATCATGGTGTATTGCGACCTCCCAGTCAGTCAGACGCGCTGTTACTCCTGTTAGCAATGTAGCTAGGCTCAGCATGGCCAATGGTATTTTTTGGGGCTGTAGTTAGATGCGACCAAACTCTTCCACATTTTTCCTGTTTACATAGGTTTATATGACCAGTGACATGAAACAAAGTTCAGTTACACAAATTGAAACGTGGCAATTTTCTATGCTACAGAAAGTCCGCACTATAATGACAGGCATACTAACACCTTCTGCGCGCTTCGACAGCACATTAATACCTTCACTCGGAGTTGTACCATTATTTTTTAGACAGGGTGGACGGACCAGGGCATTCGCCCGCCTGGCCGTGCCCGACGAGGAGCGCTCTCGGCCGGCTTGGGAGGCAGACGGCAGACCCTCCTGGAAGTGTGGTTTTACCATGGGCCTCATGCGGTAAGGATTAGTATTATAATTTTGGGTGTAACAATTATTGATTATCATAATTCTGACTCGTTTCACCATTTTGAATGTTTTCATCTCGGACTCTGGAAGCATTGTTTCTCAATCAATCTCGAAAAATATCAGCAAAAAAAAACTAGCTTGCAACGGACTTTAGCTAGATCTATGATAAACTTTCAATGTATGATACAAAAATAATACTTCTTTCAACAGATCATTAGCCTTTGAGCAGAATTGTTTTTAACTTACCAGGATGTGTTATCGAGCCGACCGCTTTCAATTTCATGGGGATTGAATGAACTCTCACTCTCAGAATCATCTGACCCATCAGAGTAAAGACAAGATCTATGTTCATGTGAATTTCCAGCTATCGGTTCGAATTGATAGGGTCTAACTTCACATCTCTGTGAAACATCGGGAATGTCACTGTCGATGGTGTCCATTTCGGTATCCTGTTTACATTAGATACCCAAGCGCTGGCTCCTTGAAAAGTTTTTGTAACATCACGGGTCACGTGATCGCTTAGCTAATTAACGAATCATTGTTTTACGCTGATGTATAAAAAAGTTGAATAATGTGATGATTTTCACATTTTTGACGCCCTGCAGTGATTTAGATGGCATTTCTTATGTCCTTTATACATAATTATACCCAGAAAAAAATCCATGTCCCATGTCCTTTAAGTATTCGCTGATTTAATCCAAATGGCAGCTTATTTTTTTTTCTTTGGCCAGCCAGTGTATATACTGTACATTATTTGATTAATTACAATAATGGATATATTATCACTGGGTCAATGGGTAGTACTCTGGGCTACTGATCCAGTGAATTAACAATTGTACAGATTTTTTTTTATGGTGGCTAGAAATCAAATTAGTTGGAATGGTAACGATATTCAGCTTGTGAACAGTGAGGTTCATCACTTGGTATGAACAGATCAATGTTAGCAGCAAAGTATTCTGTCAGGGAGGTGAAATATGCTATCAGGGATGGGTTGGGGTTGAATGTAAGTGCAGAAGGTGAGTTTATTAATAAAATTGAAGACAGGTAAACAATCCAGAATGGCAGGAAAAATCATAAAATGGTGAAACAGGCAATAGGTTGAGTGAGGCACAAACAGACTATCAAAGGCTAGACAGGAATCAAACACAAGAAACAGGAAATCAAGGATCAGGAAACCAGGATAAGCAATCAGGAACTACGGCTTGGTAAAGTGTCAGCAATGCAACTCAATACTTCGCACCATCAGTGTGCTTTCTCAGTCTTTATATAGGTACGCTGATTGTGCCTTAATCCCATTTATGGCACATATATGAGAGTCCACCTGGCATGCGCGCTGTCTGGAGCATACCCGAGAGTCTGTCTGTTGCATTCACCATGGTGCTTAGGTGTGATGGACCCCCTCCAGAGAGCTCCCTCTGGGAGCTTAAATCCATATTCCCTGGCCCCAGGGATGAGGGCCTGATGCTGGCTGCCATACTCTCTGCGCTTTGCTCTGTGCCAATGTGGCACCAGATTCTTGGCTCAGGTGGGGGTTTGGGCTCAGGCTCCAGACAGGACTTGAACTCTGGACTGGATGTGGGCTCAGGCTTTGGACAGGATTTGGACTCTGGACTGGATGTGGGCTAGAGCTTCGGACAGGACTTGGGCTCAAGCTCCTGACTCGACATGGGCTTGAGCTCTTGATTGGACATGGGTTCTGGACTGGTTATGGGCTCGTGCTTTGGACATAACTTGCACTCTGGACTGAATATGGGCTCAAGCTCTGGACATGACTTGAGCTCCGAACATGACTTGGGTCCTGGTCAGGGCCCAGCGGCAGGACAATGATGCCTTCATGGCCGGGTGGCAGCAGGGTGACAACGCCTTCATGTCCGGGCAATGGCAGGGCAATGACACTTTCATGGCTGAGTGGCAGCAGTTCTGGAACTGGCTCTGGGTCTGACTCTGGTTTGGGCATTGGCTCTGGCACTGGCTCTGACTCTGACTCTGTTGCTGGTTCTGGTATTGGTTCTGACTCTTGTGCTGGTGCTGGCACTGGCTCTGACTTGGGCACTGTTTCTGGCACTGGCTCCAACTCTGGTGCTGGAACTGGCTCCAACTCTGGTGCTGGTATTGGCACTGGCTCTCAATCTGGCACTGGTGTGGGCACTGGTTCTGCCACAGGCGCTGGCTTTGGTGCTAGTGCTGGCTCTTGCTCTGGCACTGACTCTGGCTCTGGTTTGGGTGCTGGCTCTGGATCTTGCTCTGGTTCAGGCACTGACTCTGGCTCTTGCTCTGGTGCTGGCTCTGGCGCTGGCTCTGGGACTGGCTGTGAGACTGGCTGTGGGACTGGCTCAGGAGTGATGGCCTCCTCCACTGTCACTGCATCGACCTCAGGGAGTGTGGTGATTTTATACCCTTAATGTAACCACACACATGTAACCATGCACACATAACTTGATGTTATCATATAAACAATAATTTGGTTGATGATGAATGTTTTTTGATTCATATGTAACCACACACACCTTGATGTAATCACATAAGCAGTGATGTGGTTTATAACAATCATATATTAATTCAAAGCCAAGTATGTTGATTTTCAGTAAAGAGTATATGAAGTTGATTCGATTAAAAGCAGGGCTTTGAACCGGTTCAAGGAACGAAAACGAAAACCGGGAACTTTTTCTATTTCACATGGAACAGAAACGAAACCAGAAACTTTATTATTTTTTATGTTCACAGAAAAAATTATTTTTTATGTAACAGAAACGCTTATTAAAAATAATGGTAACCGGTTAATACCGGTTTTTATTTCGTTCCTCAAAGTTTCCGTAGCCTACAAATAAGAAAGCCATTCTTCTCCTGCACAAGTTTCTATGACCCGCTGGGGTTCACTTCCTGTGTGACGTTCGCTGACTGAATGGAGAGAGCGGGAAGGTGGACTGCTATCACGTCTCCATGTGATAATAAGTGAGTAATTGCATTACTGAGTGTCTGAGCAAAGAAGAGCCTGAACGATGCAAGCTCCCTATTGGCTGTTTGTAAAAATGTATCAATTGTTGCCCTTCCCACGGGAATCATCGCGGGCTCGAGAGACGAGACGTTGGTAGCAGAACAAAATGTCTGGACACAAATCGGGTTTTCAGAAAAGGAAAGAAAATAAACGGAGGGTCGAAAATACAAAAAAGGAGGCAGAAAATGCAAAACGAGTTTTAAGGTAGGACAAATGGTTACTTTTTAAGGCAGCCCACCGTGGCTGCTGGCTTTCAGTTGTCATTGAATGGTTACTTTTCTGAGGCAGCCCGCCGTGGCTGCCTGCAGGCTTATTTATTATAGCCCATTTAGTTAAAATAGTTTATATAAAATGTTTATAGTTATAGTTATGTGATGGTTGTCCTGATTTAGACTGGTGGGGTTTTTTTTTTTGGGGGGGGGGGGGGGGGGGGGTTGCGCGATGTTGCACCCGGGTCCAGATTAGGGCAGAACCGGCCCTGGCTACATTTCAGGTGTAGTTTGTTTTATGTATGTATGTACTTGCATAGATGTGTACTTGGTCTTCCAATATGGCGCCTAACAAAATCTCGCGGCGCAGTGACGTCATGCGGTAGCCCTCTATAGGGCCTGACTAGCCTTTGGTAACACACTAAACGAATTATCTTTTCATTTTTGGCACTTTTTCTGTTTGTGTAGATGGGAAGACATACTGAGAATCCAAATCGCCAACATTTGAAATAATAATTGTTTTGAATTATTTCTTGTCTTATTTAATGAAGGTTGTAATAGAATTAGCCTACATTTGGCTTAAGCTGGATGAGACAGAGACATAATTTTATAGCCATTTGTTAAACAGCTGACAGGGAACGTAATTAACCGTTCCAGGAACGAAATTTTTTTTGTTCTAACCGGTTCGGGAACATCTATTTAATGGTGGAACCCAAAACCGGAAACGTTAAAATTCCGTTTCTGTTCGGAACGAACCAATAGGAAAAAAATTCTGGTTCAAAGCCCTGATTAAAAGTAATTTTTATAATCATAAAGAGTCATAATTAGAGTCATAATTATAGTAAAATATAGTAAAGACATTGAGATTGTTTATACTGAAGGTTGTTTTCTGTTAAATCACAGGACTATTCAAAAAATGTATTATTCTAAGTCCAGCACCTGCAGTGTTATCATATGTTATATTGAGTTAGCCAAGACCATGTTGAATTAAGCCATTGTTCATTCTGGAGTGTTTTGCATGCTAATGTAATACATTTTATCAAGTTATTCTGAATTGGGTATTGTTACAAGCTTCAATGTGCATTTTCTTTTTTTAATCCTATGGTGTGGTAGACTGGCCAAGGTCAGGAGTGTTGTGCTCGGCTGCGCCTGCAGCCTGTATCAATCCTTAACATGATTTCATCTCATCTCATCTCATTATCTCTAGCCACTTTATCCTGTTCTACAGGGTCGCAGGCAAGCTGGAGCCTATCCCAGCTGACTACGGGCGAAAGGCGGGGTACACCCTGGACAAGTCGCCAGGTCATCACAGGGCTCCTTAACATGATTTGACTCCAGTTATTTTGAATCATGCATTGTATGCTCTGAATGCTGTGTTGTTCATGACATACCACTTATCATATGTTTTGATTCTTCCTGAATTGACCATTCATACTGGAAAAATTTGGCTTGGTTGATACAAAATATGAGAAGCATGAGATGTGCTGCCCAATAGAAAAATGTTGAACTGGTATGATGTGACATGTTAACCAATTAAGTTATTTGTATGCACTGTTTTTTTGAAGCTGTATAAAATGAAAACTTTGTGATTTTGAGTTGGTTCACTCTGCAGACCAAACACAGCTTTTATTCACTGATTTAATAAAAGTCTAAACTTTTCTGCAACCTCTTAGAATTTGAATCAGTTTTGCTTGGAGAGTTTAAGTTTTGAGAGTTTCCGTGACAGGAGGAGCTCAGGAACGATGGCCTCTGCTATCACTGCGTTGGCCTCTGGGAGGAGATCAGGAGCAATGGCCTCTTCTGCTGGTGCTGCTTCAGCCTCTGGGAGGAGCTCAGGAGCTATAGCCTCCTCTGCTGCTGCTGTGTCGGGCTCCAATGTGATAGCCCCCCCCCAAAAAAAAAATTCATGATGGTCCTCCTTCTCTAATGCCTCATAGATGTACCAGAGCATGACCTGAAAAGCCTGGGAGCTCTGGAGGCACAGGTGTTCTACTCTCATGAGGTACTCAGCCCATCGGTGTGCCCATCCCATGAGCCAGGCGATCATGCAGCTGACCCAGACAGGTTGTGGAGGCTTGGGCTCTTTGAGGTCTGCGTAAACAAAGGCACGTTGCAAGCTGAATCCCTTTGGGTGATAGTCTACACCATTGTAAAGCGCCAGGGTGTCCATTCCAGAAAGCGGCCAGAAAAACATGGCTAGGTGCTGAGGCACAGAAATCCAGGAATGGCAGGCTGGTTGACTTCTGCTACATCCATAGTGGTGAAGTGTTCTGTCAGTGGCAAAGTATTCTGTCAAGGAGGTGAAGTATGCTATCAGGGAATCACATGTAAGTGCAGAAGGTGTGTTTATGAATAAAAGTGAAGACAGACAAACAATATAGAATGGTAGGCAAAACCATAAAATGGTGAAACAGGCAATAGGTCAAGCGAGGCACAAACAGACTATCAAAGGCCAGACAGGAATCAAACATGAGAAACAGGAAATCAAGGATCGGGAAACCAGCGGAAGCAATCAGGAACTATGTCTTGGTAAAGTGTCAGCAATGCAACTCAATACTTTGCATCATCCATGGGCTTTCCCAGTCTTTATATAGGTGTGCTGATTGTGCCTTAATCCCTTGCAGGTGTGAGTTGTTTATGGCAGGCATGCAAAAGTCTGCTTGGTGCACACACTGTCTGGAGCATGCCCAAGAGTCTGTCTGTTGCACGCACCATGGCATGCAGGTGTGACAATCAATACGCCACAATGTGTGCAGAGTCCTTACATAGACTGACTGTGATTGTGAACAGGTGTCCAGGATTAATACTCGGGTGATGGAGAGCTGTGAAATGCCTGCTGGGAAGTGTAGTGCAAGGTGTGTAATGGAGTGCATGAAGCTACAGCAGACAGAGAATGGGCAATGGATGTGACAGACCCCCTTCCCCCCAGGATCTGAACTCTTTCTAGGACGACCTCTGGAATGGGGGGTGAGTTTGTCAGGGTGTGTGTCATGGAACTCTTGGGTGTGCATGGGGTCGAGGATGTCCTTGGCTGGGACCCAACATTACTCCTCAAGACTGTAACCCCTCCCAGTCCACTAGGTACTCTAGGCCCCTGTCCCACCTATGTCAGTCCAGGATGGCATGTACAGTGTAGATTAGTTGGCCCTCTACTTCAAGGGGCTCTGGGGAAGTGTTGATGGTGGAGAGAGAGGTCAATGGTCCAGAGGTGACAGGCTTGACCTGTGATACGTCAAAAGAGGGAGCAATGCAGCAGTGTCAGAGTAATTCAAGACAGTAGGCTACTTCATTGATTTGCTTGAGAATTTTGTAACATGACCAATGGAACATGGATTTAACTTAGAGCAGCCAGAAAGGTTTTGGATGTCCCTGGTGGCTAGAAAGACCCTGTCTCTGGACTGGTAGATAAGGATCTCTCACTGACTGTGGTCAGCATTCCACTTGTGGAGCTGTATGGCCTGGGTGATGCACTGGAATGTGGCTTCCCACATCTGTTCACTCCTCTCAAACCAGCTGTCCACAGCCAGGAAGTCTATAGGGTTGTTGTTCCAAGGGAACGCGGTGGGTTAGAACCCAAGTACACATTGAAAAGGGGTACATGGAGTGATGGTGTGGCTCAAGGAATTTTGGGTGTATTCTCTCCAAGGGAGGACGTGTAACCAGTCCTCCTGGTTGTCAGCACAGTAAGTTCTAAGAAATACACTGATTTCTTGGTTCGCTCTGTCAACATGCCTGTTGGCCTCTGGGTGACATCTAGCTGTGAGACTAACTGCAATGCCCAGTTTGTCCATGAAACTTTTTCAGACTATGCAAGTGAACTGAATCCCCTGATCATGCACAACACTCTTGGGGACGCCAAAGTTGCAGAAGACATGGTTAAATAATTGCTCTGCTGTCTCAAATGCTGTGAGTAGGCTCGGTAGTGGCAACAGATAGAGGATGTGGGATGATGGACATTGAGGTGTCGGTAGCAGCGCAAATTTGCCTGCAGGAAGGGTTCGAGGTACTTTGGACCAAGCACACCCAGAATAGGGTGAAACAAACTTGTTCATGTCTGTGATCATGTGAGGCCACCAGTATTTTGGCTTTGAGGAGTTGATAGGTGTGCTGTACCCCTGGGTGGCCCATGGCCAGTGAAGTGTGAGCCCAGGTGATCAGATGACCTCTGAGGCATATTTTATATTTACACACACACACACACACACACACACACACACACACACACACACACACTATATACAGTGTGTGTGTGTATATATATATATATATATATATATATATATATATATATATATATATATATATACACACACACAGTACCAGTCAAAAGTTTGGAAACACCTTCAAATTCGATGTTTTTATTTTTTTTCCTACATTGTAGAACAATACTGAACTCATCAAAACTATAAAATAACATATGGAATTATATGGTAAACAAAAAAGTGTTAAAAACAACGTTTCATCTTTTCGATTCTTCAAAGTCGTCACTATTTACCTTGATAACAGCTTTGCACACTATTGGCATTATCTGAACCAGCTTCATGAGGTAGTCACCTGGAATGCTTCTCAATTAACAGGTGTGTCTTGTCAAAAATAGAATTTCTTGCCTTCTTAATGCATTTGACACCATCAACCAGTAAAGAGTGAATAATAAAAATACAGTAAATAGCCCTGTTCGACAACTGTAGTAATCCATCTTATGTCAAGAACCACTCAACTAAGTAAAATGAAATAACAGTCAGTCATTACTTTAAGACACGAAGTGTCTTTTAGTTAATTAAAATAAAGAAAAAACATTGAATTTGAAGGTGTTTCCAAACTTTTGACTGGTACTATATATATAAAATCTCATTATCTGTAGCCGCTTTATCCTGTTCTACAGGGTCGCAGGCAAGCTGGAGCCTATCCCAGCTGACTACGGGTGAAAGGCAGGGTACACCCTGGACAAGTCGCCAGGTCATCACAGGGCTGACACATAGACACAGACAACCATTCACACCTACGGTCAAGTTAGAGTCACCAGTTAACCTAACCTGTATGTCTTTGGACTGTGGGGGAAACCGGAGCACCCGGAGGAAACCCACGCGGACACGGGGAGAACATGCAAACTCTGCACAGAAAGGCCCTCATCGGCCACGGGGCTCGAACCCGGACCTTCTTGCTGTGAGGTGACAGCGCTAACCACTACACCACCATGCCGCCAATATATATATATATATATATATATATATATATATATATATATATATATATATATATATATATATATATCCCAATTCCAAAAAAGTTGGAATGCTGTGTAAACTGCAAATAAAAAAAGAATGCAATAATTTGCAAATCATTTAAATGCTATATTTCATTGAAAATAGTATAGTACAAAGACAACATATCAAGTTGGGTGTAACAGATCCCTGATGTGGGTGGAGCACAGAAGCACGGCAGGCAAGAGTTGTTGTTCACACACACACTTTATTTTAGTTATTTTCTTAGCTTTTCAGCCTTGCTAATTCACACAGTCACACATGCACACACACATGTTCTGGTCAGGAGAGACCTCTTCTCTGCTCTCCCCCTCCTTTTATGCTCCACCATCACTGCAACAAACACACACATTAATTGACATCAGGTATAATGACTTTGCCACTCACCTTCCCCGGCCCCACCCTCCATTCACAAACTGACGCTTGGCCATGCCCCTGCTGCCACATACCCTCACCGCCCAACTCAGGCCAGGGAGCCATCCAGCCTGCAGCGGACCCCCACCCCCCGATGGGACAGGAAGTCCACGACCACCATCTGCGCCCCCGGCTTGTGGACCACCTTGAACTTAAATGGCTGGAGGGTGAGATACCAATGGGTGATCCACACATTGGCATCCTTCATGTGGTGGATCCACTGGAGGGGCATGTGGTCCAAACAAAGGGTGAAAGGGCACCCCAGCAGGTAGTATCGGAGGGCGAGGACTGCCTACTTGATGGCCAGCACTTCTTTTCAATGGTGCTGTACTTACTTTCACACATTGAGAGCTTGCAGCTGATGTACATCACAGGACGCTCCTCGCCCTCCACCTTCTGGGACAGAACAGCCCCCAGCCCTTTGTCCGATGCATCTGTAAAATAAAGGGGAGAGAAAAGTCAGGGGAGTGTAAAAGTGGCCCCCAACACAGTGCAGCTTTTACTCTAGTGAAAGCCTGTTGGCACTGCTCCGTCCACTGGACCAGATCTGGTGCTCCCTTTTTAGTGAGAACAGTCAGAGGGCTGGTGACATCCAAATAATTAGGTATGAACCTATGATAGTAGCCAGCCAGCCCCGAGAACTGTCTCACACCCTTTTTGGTCTTGGGCCTCGGCCAGGCTGCAATCGCTGCAGTCTTGTTAATTTGGGGCCGCACCTGTCCATGACCCAAGTGGAAACCCAGATACTGTACTTCCACCTGCCCAATTGCAGAGGTGGAAAAACCCGGGTGCAGAAAGTAAAAACCCTGCCACATTTTTGCTCCAGCCAATTCAATGAACCAGCTGATCCTAATTACCACATCCCCTAAGCCAGGTTGATGAGCTAATTGGTGAAATCACCTGTGTGGAGAGCACAGGCAGAAGGAAAACCTAAGCAGGACTTTTACTTTGTCTATCCAGTTTTTCCACCTCTGCCCAATTGCACACTTTTTCGGGTTAGCTGTGAGACCTGCATGCCTCAGCAACTCTAAGATGGCCCTAAGGTGTTCCAGATGCCGTGGCCAATCATTACTATAAATAATTATGTCATCAAGGTATGCAGCCGCATAGGCAGCATGAGGGCAGAGGATCTTGTCCATGAGCTGCTGGAACATAGCAGGCACCCCAAATAACCAAAATGGGAGCATGACAAATTGGTATAATCCAAACAGTGTGGAAAAGGCTGTTTTCTCTCAGGATAAAGGAGTTAAAGAGATCTGCCAGTATTCCTTTGTTAGATCCAGTGTCGAATAAAAGTGAGCAGCACCTAACTGATCAAGCAACTCATCAATGCGAGGCATTGGGTATGCATCAAATTTAGACACCACATTGACTTTTCTATAGTCCACGCAGAACCAAACCGACCCGTCAGTCTTGGGAACCAGGATCATACAGCTGGATTTAATGTTCTTGTGCCTGCCATAAATTCTCCTGGGTTAAGTGTGTGGAGTTTTGCGCACAGGTTGAGAACGTATTGAATTTTGTTCTTGCTAGGTAAAGGTCCCTCCTCCCAATTTTCCCGTAGCACATCCAAAATGCCACACGGCTTACGCCCATATAATAACTCAAATGGTGAGAAACCTGTGGAGGCTTGCGGGACCTCTCATACTGAAAATAACAGGGGCTCGAGCCATTTATCCCAATTACGTGCATCCTCACTTACAAATTTCCTAATTATGTTTTTGAGTGTTTGATTAAAACGCTCCACTAAGCCATCCATTTATGGGTGATAGACACTGCTGCGGATAGACTTAATCCCCAAAAACCCATACAGTTTGCACAGTGTGCATGACACAAATGTAGTGCCTTGGTCCGTCAGGATTTCTTTCGGAATCCCAACCCGGGAGATAATACGGAAGAGTGCTTCTGCAATACTGCATGCAGAAATATTGCAGAGAGGAACCGCTTCCGGATATCGTGTTGCATAGTCCACCAGGACTAAAATAAAGCGATATCCCCATGCTGACCGATCTAATGGCCCGACAAGATCCATACTCTCAAATGGGGTCTTGATTAGAGGGAGAGGGCACAAAGGTGCCTTTGGAGTGGCCTCGGGATTTACTAATTGGCATTCGCAGCATGCCACACACCACTGACGGACATCCCAGTGAATCCCTGGCCAATAGAACTGGGCCATTATTCAGGCTAGTGTTTTATCTTGCCCTAAGTGTCCAGCCATAGGATTAAAGTGAGCTGCATGGAATACAAGTTCCCTATGTCTGTTTGGGATCAACAACTGGGTTATCTGTTCACCAGTTTGAGTGTCCTGCATCACTCGGTACAATCTATCTTTAATAATAGCAAAATACAGGAAGACCGGTGCCGTGCTTGGCTGAAGAGTTTGACCATCAATTACTCTCACTTGGCCAAACGCATGCCACAGAGTCTCATCTCATGACTGCACTAACAGGAAATCCTCAAGTGAATCCCCGAGAGAGGGAGGAGGGGCGGGGTGCTCCTCACTCCTAGTATCGCCCTGACACGGTGCTGATGTAGACGGCTCTGTGACAGCTTCCCCAGTCAATTCCACACTGGGATCTTCCCGTGACATATTTATGCAGGACCCACCTCTCACTATGTGTTCCATCAATTCTTTAACCCCTGGCCAGTCAGTCCCCAAAATTAGCAAGTGGGTGAGACAAGGATTAACTGCCACATTAATTCTATGCCTTTGGCCCCAGAATAGAATATGAACAAACACTCAAGGGTAATTGTGAACATCCCCATACACACACAACACCTTCACCGCTTGTGCTCTCCCCAGTGTCTCACCTTGAACCAGGCTTTGGTGAATTGAGGTCTGGTTACAACCAGAATCCACCAATGTGTGATATGTATCCCCTTGAACACTGACCGGTATGCGATACATTCTGGCCCAATTGGGGGTGGTCTCTGGCATGTCGGGGATCCAGATCATAGCTCCCATCTCCCTTGCAGAGCTCTGACTCCCCACCATGCCAGCACACTGACCCAGGCTTTCCCTCTGCACCAGCATTATGGGCATCACTCACCCGAGGAGGAGATGACACAGACACGGAAGAGGGAGATGGGAGGACACCATGTGTGTGACGGGCTGGCTGGGGAGGAGCCGGCTGCCACCTCCGCGGTGGGAGAACGCGGTGGAGAAGGGAAAGAGAGACAGAGGGGGGAAATGGAGAGAGAGAGAAGAAGTGAGGAGACACCTCATCTGCCTGCCATTGGAACTGCCTCCAGATGGTCCTCCGCCAACTTGATGGCTCGTTCTAGCGACACTGGGTGATGACACTGGACCCATTCCACCATTCTTTCTGGAAGTCAAGAGCTGAACTGTTCCAGTGCCACCAGATCAATGATCTCGTTGGCGTCACGGTCGTTCACCCTCAGCCACCACCAGCAGGCATCCCAGAGTTGCTGGCCGAATGTGAACGGCCGGCCGATCTCCTCCAATGCCAGTGTCCAGAAGCACTGGCAATGTTGTTCCGGGTAGCAGCCGACATTCTGCAGGATGGCTTTCTTCAAGTTGGCATACACCAGTTGGGTGTCAGAAGGGAGCTGCTGCACTGTGAGTTGCACCTTGCCAGTCGAAAGCGGGAGGAGGCGCGCCGCGCACTGCTCGAGTGGCCACCCCCATGTCTCAGCCGCTTGTTCAAAGAGGGCAAAGAATGCTTCCGGATTGTCCTGCAGGCCCATCTTCGTGTGGGTGCCTGCTGCGGTGACAGCCGATGCCCCTGCTGATGCGAGCAGATGTCGGAACACCTAGCGCTCTTCCTGCTGGGCCAGCATCAAGGCTTCAAAGCATTGCTCTTGCTCCTTCCAGAGGGCGATCAGTACTTGATGCTGGTTCTGCTGGGTGGTAGCAAGGGCACAGATGAGCCCTTTGAATGGGGAGGACTCCATGTGGTGGTTCCCTTGTCTACTCCTGGGTTTTGGCACCAATGTAACAGATTTCTGATGTGGGTGGAGCACAGAAGCATGGTAGGCGAGAGTTGATGTTCACACACGCACTTTATTTTAGTTATTTTCTTAGCTTTTCAGCCTTGCTCACTCACACACAGTCACACATGCGCACACACATGTTCTGCTTGGTAGTGACCTCTTCTCTGCTCTCCCCCTCCTTTTATGCTCCACCATCACCGCAACAAACACACACACATTAATTGACATCAAGTGTAATGACTTTGCCACTCACCTTCCCCGGTCCCACCCTCCATTCACAAACTGACGCTTGGCCATGCCCCCGCTGCCACATGGTGAAACTGAGAAATTTTGTTTTTTGAAAATATATGCTTATTTTGAATTTGATGTCAGCAACACATTTCAACAAGTTGGGACAAGGGCATGTTTACCATTGTGTGGCATCATCTTTTCTTTTAACAACACTCTGTAAACATTTGGGAACTGAAAAGACCAACTGCTGTAGTTTTGAAAGAGAAATGTTGTCCCATTCCAGCACGGTGGTGTAGTGGTTAGCACTGTTGCCTCACAGCAAGAAGGTTCTGTGTTCGAGCCCAGCGGCCAACGAGGGCCTTTCTGTATGGAGTTTGCATGTTCTCCCCGCATCTGCGTGGGTTACCTCCGGGTGCTGTGGTTTCCCCCACAGTCCAAAGACATGCAGGTTAGGCTAATTGCTGGCTCTAAACTGTGTATGGGCCAGTGAAGACAAAATCATGTGTGACATATGTGTAAATATAATTGAAAGAATTCAATAATATTACAATCATATTTCAAAATTCGGTGGCACGGTGGTGTAGTGGTTAGCGCTGTCGCCTCACAGCAAGAAGGTCCGGGTTCAAGCCCCGTGGCCAACGAGGGCCTTTCTGTGTGGAGTTTGCATGTTCTTCCTGTGTCTGTGTGGGTTTCCTCCGGGTGCTCCGGTTTCCCCCACAGTCCAAAGACATGCAGGTTAGGTTAACTGGTGACTCTAAATTGACCATAGGTGTGAATGTGAGTGTGAATGGTTGTCTGTGTCTATGTGTCAGCCCTGTGATGACCTGGCCACTTGTCCAGGGTGTACCCCGCCTCTTGCCCATAGTCAGCTGGGATAGGCTCCAGCTTGCCTGCGACCCTGTAGGACAGGAAAAGCGGATACAGATAATGGATGGATGGATGTTGTCCCATTCTTGCCTGATATACAATCTCAGTTGCTCAACAATTTGGGGTCTCCTTTGTCATATTTTGTGCTTCATAATACACCAAATGTTTTAAATGAGAGACAGGTCTAGACTGCAGTCAGGCCAGTTTAGCACCTGTACTCTTTTACTACAGATACATGCAGTTTTAATATGTGCAAAAAATTGGTTTGGCATTGTCTTGCTGTAAGAAGGAAGGCCTTCCCTGAAAAAGATTGTCTCTGGATGGCAGCATATTGCTCTGAAACATGGATATATCATTCAGCATTAATGATGCCTTCCCAGTTGTACAAGCTACCCATGCCATATGCAGTAATGTATCCTCATACCATCACAGATACTAGCTTTTGAACTGCGCATTGATAACAAGCTGGATTGTTCATCTCCTTTTTAGCTTGGAGGATGTGGTGTCCATGATTTCTAAAAAGAATTTCTATTGTTGATTCATCAGATCTCAGGACAATTTTCCACTTCGCTTCAGTCCATCGTAAAAGATCTCTGGCCCAGAGAAGGTGGTGGTGTTTCTGGATATTGTTTAGAAATGGTTTTAACTTGCATTTGTGGATGCAGTAATTAACTGTTTTCACAGACAAAGGTTTTCTGAAGTGTTGCTGAGCCCATAGAGTGATTTCCACTACAGACACCTGTCTGCTTGTAATGCAGTTTTGCCTGAGGGCCTGAAGATCACAGGCATCCAGTGTCAGTTTTCAGCCTTGTGTTTTGCATACAGAGATTTCTCCAGATTCTCTGAACCTTTAAATTATATTATGTACCCTAGATGATGTGATGGTGTGCGGGGTGGCACAATGGTGTAGTGATGAGCACTGTCGCCTCACAGCAAGAAGGTTCTGGGTTTCAGCCCAGTGGCCGACGGGGGCCTTTCTGTGTGGAGTTTGCATGTTCTCCCCGTGTCTGCATGAGTTTCCTCTGGGTGCTCTGGTTTCCCCCACAGTTCAAAGATATGCGGTTAGGTTAACATGGGGCAGCCATCGCCTAATGTTGGGCTGAAGTGTCCTTGCGCAAGGCACCTAGCCCCCAACTGCTCCCTGGTTGCTGTAGCATAGCTGCCCACTGCTTTGGGTATGTGTGTGTGCTTATTGCTCACTTGTGTGTGCATGTGTATATTCACTGCTTCAGATGTGTTAAGTGCAGAGGTTAAATTTCGCTGTGTGCTTAAGTCTGTGCTTGACTGTATGTGTGACAAATAAAGGCTTCTTGGCTTGGCTTCTTCTATACACAAGTTCTTTGCAATTTTACATTGAGGACCATTATTCTTAAATTGTTGGACTGTTTGCCCAAGCAGTCTTTCACAGAGTAGTGAACCCCTCCCCATCTTTACTTCTGAGAGACTCAACCTCATTGGGTTGCTCTTTTTATATCCAATCATGTTACTGACCTGTTGCCAATTAACCAAATTTTTATTTTCACATTACACAGCTTTTTTCAGTCTTTTGTTGCCCCTGTCCCAACTTTTCTGAAATGTGTTGCTGACAATAAATTCAAAATGAACATATATTTTTCTAATTAATTAATAGGGGTGGCACGGTGGTGTAGTGGTTAGCACTATCTCCTCACAGTAAGAAGGTCCTGGGTTCAAGCCCAAGTGGCTAATGAGGGAGTTTGTGTGTGGAGTTTGCATGTTCTCCCTGCGTCTGCGTGGGTTTCCTCCAGGTGCTCCGGTTTCCCCCACAGTCCAAAGACATGCAGGTTAGGCTAATTGGTGGCTCTAAATTGACCATAGGTGTGAGTGTGATTGGTTGTTTGTCTCTATGTGGCTACAGATAATGGAGGGATAGATGAATAAATAAATAAATATAAAATAAAATTTCTCAGTATCAGCATTTGACATGTTGTCTTTGTACTATTTTCAATGAAATATAAGGTTTCCATGATTTGCAAATCTTCACATCCTGTTTTTTATTTATGTTTTACACAGTGTCCTAACTTTTTGGAATTTAGGTTGTATTTTGACCAATTCATATACATATATACATGATATGTGTGTGTGTGTGTGTGTGTGTGTGTGTTCGACAAGACATTGTAGCATGGTAGTTGTAAGGTAAAGTGCATTCCATCTCCCAGGTACTGGTGTTAATGAAGCATGAGGGGACAAGATGCATTCATGTACAAACTCAGGCTCGTTGGTGCCATACTGTCTGGAAAGGGAGTCAGCTTTTGTATTTTGGGAACCAGGATGATAAGACAGGATAAAGTGGAACTGGATACGGCCCATCTGGTCTATTGTTGCTTCAGTCGCTTGGCTGTGTGTGAGTGCTCTAGTTTCTTGTGGTCAGTGAAAACAGTGAATGGGTGGTTCACGCCCTCTAGCCAATGTCTCCACTCCTCCAGTGCCAACTTGATGGCCAGCAGTTCCCTATTCTTGACATCATTGTTTTGTTCAGCAGGGGATAGTTTCTTTGAAAAGAAAGCCACTGTGTGCAATTTGGGTTTTTCACCAAAATGTTGTTATAGAACCATGCACACTCCTCTGAAGTGTTCACCTCAATTTTAAAAGGTTTAGCTGGGTCAGGGTGTTTCGGGATGGGTGCAAAAGTGGATGTGGTCTTGAGGGCAGAGAATGTGGCTTCTTCCATGTGGTTCCATATGAACTTCTTGACTCCTTTCTTGAGGAGGGCTGTGAGAGGCTTAGCAATGGTGCTGAAACCACAAATGAAGTGTCATTAGAAATTGGCAAAGCCCAGAAAGCATTGCAGGTCCTTGTCACTTTGAGGAATGGGCCAGGGCATGGCTGCGGAGACCCTGGATGACTCCATGGCAACTCCCTTGGGACTGATTATCTATCCCAGGAAGGTAACCTTAGCCAGATAAAGCTTGCTGTTAAGGGTGGCGAGATGAGGTGCAAGATTAGGATCCAGAAGCAGAACACAGACAGTAATCCAATAAATAAGGTGATTTAATCCGGGGAAAAGGGTGTGGCAAAAAGGTAAATAAACAGGATGAAAAAACAAATAGCAAAATAGTCCAGGCACAAAGAGACAAGGGCGGCACGGTGGTGTAGTAGTTAGCGCTGTCACCTCACAGCAAGAAGGTCCGGGTTCGAGCCTCGTGGCTGGCGAGGGCCTTTCTGTGTGGAGTTTGCATGTTCTCCCCATGTCCGCGTGGGTTTCCTCCGGGTGCTCCAGTTTCCCCCACAGTCCAAAGACATGCAGGTTAGGTTAACTGGTGACTCTAAATTGACCGTAGGTGTGAGTGTGAATGGTTGTCTGTGTCTATGTGTCAGCCCTGTGATGACCTGGTGACTTGTCCAGGGTGTACCCCGCCTTTCGCCCGTAGTCAGCTGGGATAGGCTCCAGCTTGCCTGTGACCCTGTAGAACAGGATAAAGTGGCTAGAGATAATGAGATGAGATGAGACAAAGAGACAAAAAACTTTGACAAAACAATGAGGCAGGCAAGGACAAAAAACGCTAGTGCAAAAAAATGAACAAGAAAAAAATGCTAGTGCAAAAAAAAAACATGAACAAGAAAAAACGCTTAGTGCAGAAAATCAAACAAGAAAAAATGCTTAGTGCAAAAAACCATAAACAAGAACAAATGCTAGAGAGAAAAACCATGAGAAGAATAAGAGGCACAGAAATGGCTAGAGTAACAAGCGAGACATTCTGGCAAGGTCCCTGTCTGAGAACAGTGTTTATATACACAGCAGAAAAAAACAGGAAGTGAATGTAGGCAAGATGGAATTCCCGTCCCAGATCTGGATTAGCACTGACCTGGGAGATAAGTAATCTCTGGAGTGGAAGTCCGGGGTGGAGCATGACACTCGCACTTTTCACCCTTCACATACAGTTGGTTAGCCAGGAGATGTCAGAGAACTTGCTTAACATGAGAGGCATGTATTTTATGGGAATCAGGATGTCATCAATATAAGTGATGACAAATTTTCCCAGCATGTTCCTTCATACATAATTTCTCAGACACTGGAAGACAGATGGGGTGCCAGAGAGTCCATATGACATGACTGTATATTTATAGTGTCCGCTAGTTGTACTAAACACTGTTTTCCACTCATTTTCAGGACAGATGTGCACCAAGTTGTAGGTGCTCCAGAGGTCTAGCTTAGTAAAGACTTTTAGCTGACCTTAACTGTTCAAGTGCAGAGGGAATGAGTGGTAATGGACATGGATACTTGACAGAGATTTGGTTGTGCTCCCAGTAGTCTATGCAGGGGCAGAGCCCCCCCCCCCTTCCTTTTCCACAAAGAAATATCCTGCTGATGCAGGAAAGGTGGAGGGGCAAATGTACCCCTGAGGGAGTGCATTCTTGCACATACTCTTCCATAGCATGCTGTTCCATGAGAGAGAGAGAGAGAAGGTAGCTGTGGCTGCAAGGTGGCATAAGTGGTTATCACTGTTGCCTCACAGCAAGAAGGTTATTGGTTTGAGCCCAGCAGCTGACGGGGGCCTTTCTGTGTGGAGTTTGCATGTTCTCCCTGTGTCTGCATGGGTTTTCTCTGGGTGTTCTGATTTCCCCCACAATCCAAAGACATGCAGTTAGGTTAACAATGGACAGCCTTGGGCTGAAGTGCCCAAGAGTGGTGGCGCGCATGTATGCAGCAGCTTTGCTCACCTATGATGAGCTAAATTTTGTTGTACATTTGTGCAGTGAAATGGCATTCTCTTCTATCTAAGGTGAAGTGGTGCTTGGAAGCACATCAATAGCACAATTGTTAGTATGATGTGGGGGAAGGTCACTGGCTTTCTTTTTACTGAACACTTCCATGAATCTGTGGTACTCTTTTGGTATACTGTCTTGCTCTGATGCTTCAGGACTTTCAATTGTAATCAAGCCTAGGCAGAAATGGGGCATTGAAGACAATGTTTAAGACAATATGAGGACCACTGGATGATTTCATGGTCTACCCATCAGGGAACTGGGTCATGTAACTCCACCCAAGGCATGGCCAGGATAATGGAGTGAGACAGTGTGGAGGTGACCAGGAGGCTAATTTTTTCATGGTGCAGACTGCTGACCTGAAGGTTCAATGTGGGAGTACAGTGGTTCACTATGCCAGTGCCTATGGGTCAGTGGCACAAATATGAAAAGGTGTGGTGAGAGGACAGAAGGATTTGGAGTTGTTCTGCTGTGTGCTGATTGATGAAGCTTGTGGCTGCTCTGGAGTCCATCAGGGCTGTGAGAACAAATTGGGATCCCAAGAGTTCTATTTTCACTTGCAATGTCAAGGATTTATGAGGGACAACCTGGGATTGACTCACTGGGGATGGTTGAGACATGGCAGGTGTTCCCTCTCTCAATACATCCTTTATGGGAGCTTTGTGGTACTGGGGCAGCTAGATACAAGGTGTTCTGGACCACCATAGTAGAAGTACTGATGCTTGCATTGTTGCCTCTCTTGCTTGGTGATGCTGAGCTGTGTGCAGCCAATCTGCATGGGTTTGAGGTTGGTTAATGGAGCTGGTGAGACTTGGCACCTTGGATCAGTGTTGTATGAATTGATCAAGGCAGACAGCAAAACTTAGTGAGTGTGTCCAGGGTGACCTGGTCATCATGGCAGGTGAGTTCTGTGAGGATGTCAGCATTGAGCCTTTGGTAGAAGATGGATTTCAGGGCTGACTCATTCCACCTGCTGCCTGCAGATAAGGTATGGAACTTGAGGGCATACTCAGCTGCCTGCCATGATCCTTGGCAAATAGCCAGTAGCCTTTTGCCAACATCTTTCCCCTCTCATGCATGATCAAAGACTCTTCTGACCCTTGAGACAAAGAGTTCATAAGTTATTGCAGAGCCACCACCCTGCTCCCAGACAGTGGTGGCCCACCAGTCAGCTTTGCCTGTAAGTAAGTCAATGAACTGAACCACCTTGTCATAATCAGAAGCTCCTTCTTGGGCTGCGAAATGCAACAAGCACCGGAATAGGAAGTCGCCGCGCTGAGCAGTGTCTCTGGCAAACTTGTCCGGATGAGTGATCAATGAGCTCATGGTGACCAAATGGGTCTGCTGTGGTACTTGCAAGGAATGAGGCAGAGACACCTGTGAGAGCACATTGGCTAGCTGCATGAGCTTCTCCTCCGTAGCATGAAAATGTTGTTGCTGTTTGCCCATGAGCCAGCCCTGGTGGATGAGACTGCTATGCAGGTTCTCTCTCTGCTGCATCCATGTCACAGTGAAGTATTCTGTACCAAGAACCAAGCCTGAGATGAGGGGATGCAATTTCAGTTGGAGGAGGTTTTAATCAGGGATCCCAGCAGTAATTGAAAAAAATAGAGGAATGTAAGAAACTATCAGCAGGGGTCAAGGGGGCTGCAAGCCCCCTGAAGCTGTTGAGATTTTAACATTTAAAGATGCTATAGAACACATTTTTTACATAGATTTAACATAGAAAGGCAACAGAATTTAACAATAATGTGTATCTATTTGATGGCATATTTTGTAATCAATGACATAAATGGCAAAAAAAATTTGTTATTTATAAAAATTAGATGAAAATGTAGCTTTGAAGAATATACTTCTTCTAACCCAGACACTGTTCCACTATCTCTTTTATGGGCGATATCTTTTTTCCACGACATATTCAGGGCTGTGAAATTGTAAATAAGAAATCCGAGGAAAAGGGGGGTTCTGGGGGGCACAGCCCCCCAGCATAAGCCGGGGGTCTGGGGCCTGCAGGGCCCCAGACACCAAGCCATTTTAGGTGTTATATGGTGTATTCTGAGCATTTCCTGCAAGTAAAAAAATTGATCTCAACAAGTAAATATTTGACTAGTCTTGGTCTTCATTTTGCCATATAAAATACCTATCAACAGTTTTCTCTTTTAAAATGAAAGATCCATGTAAAATACCTTGAAATATCTAATAAGTGCCTATGTATTTTATCTCTTAATCAAAAATAAAAGTAAAAAAAAGTGTAAATAACAATTTAAAGAAATGTTAATAAATGAAAACTTTGATAGGCCTTTCAAAATGACTTTGTGAAAAATCATGCTCAATATTTAAGTGAGAGATACCTGTTGTCTTCCAAATTACACTTAATTCTTGTATTATGTCCTGGCTTTTTCCAAGAATCTGTCACAATGTCTCTTATCTACAGAGCAAAAGTTTAAAAAAACTAATGTTTCTTATCTAATATATTATTTACATCTTTTCTTTTACTTCTGGCTCCTTCTATTCCTCTTTGCATCACTCCCAGCTATTTCTTTCAATTCATCTTTCAGTAAGGCTATTAGTTATTAGTTCTATTGTATTTGCATTCCTCTATTAAAGCTATTTACAAAATGTTCATAGTCTGTCAAACAGCATCTAATGAAAGTCTTTTAATTTTCTTTTCTTTAACACCATCTCTTTCAGTTTTGCAAACTTGTTCTTTTTCATCTTTTCCTTCAGTCTGTCTGTGTGTTCTTTTCTAGCCCTCTTTGCATCTCTCTCAAACACCTCCTTAGCTTTCCTTTTTGATGGCATCTTATCTATGTCTGATCTTGCACCCTGTAAGTACAAAATTCACGTACGCGGTGCCAGGTCACGCAATAGCTATTTTTAGCTCTGTCATGCACGAGTCGCAGTCAAGACATGTTCCACGCTCAGCTGGCATAAAACTCCGCGAGTCCGGCTGTATTAAGCTGCCGGTCTCGTGCAAGGTGATTAAAACCGACTAGACTCCCCCCCCCCAATGATTTAATGCAAAAATAGATGTTTTGTGAAGATATTTTTCGCGGCAGAATCCGCAGAAATTTCACAGCCCTGCATATTGAATCAAGTTCAACGCATTAGAAACAAAAGCACGAACAGAGTTAAAACACATTTTCTAGCAAATGGGCGCAGCCATATTGCTTTCTCGTTCTATCGCGTACAGTCTCGCGGTATTTACATCAATTTAACTTCCGAGGGTTCCCGAATGTCAACGAGAACAAACGAAGCTGACAAAAACATCGCTAAACAAGCAAACCAAATCAGAACGTATTCTGCTGGTCATTTTACTTAAACAAACATTTTTAACGGATATACAAGAGATTTAAAAAAAAAAACACCACCGCTTTGGCTAGAAAAATAGCGGAATTCCGCTAAATAGTGGACGTCTGGGATCCCTGTTTAATGGAAGTTCCATCAAGCAAGCAAATCCAAAATAGCAAGCAGAATCTTGGTCAAAACAGGCAGAGGCAAACCGAGGCACAAACAGGATATTATAGACTAAATCCAAAATAGTCATAAGCAAAACAGATCAAACACTTGCTAACTGGCAAGATAAACAAATGGTTTGGTATGAACAGCCTGAGCAAGCTCATGCACTACAATGTGAGTGTGTGTGCAGAGTCCTTAAACTAGAAGGCCCAGAGATTTTCACTTCTGCTGCATGCCCCCTCCCCTCTGCAAAAATTGTGTATTCCTCTCAAGGTGCTAACTGTCTCCATTATATTGTGAACAGCCACTCCACGCCCCACTGAGGTTGCTGCCTGTAATGACAAAGGCCAAACTGCTGTTTGAATGAACTCTGATCAGCCCAACATACTGTGTGTTGAGTTGTGTGTGTTGTACTAAGAGTAACCATTTTTCATTTTATATTTTATTTAGCCAATAAACAGATGTACACATTCACCTTATTTTGTCAGTTGATCCGAGAAACACTTTCTATTTGTCATAAAAACACTTATTTTATTAATGGCCTGTCATTTTAGGAAGGGACATACTAAATCCTTCATGAATGGTAATTTGGTTGTAGGTTACACCCCAATTTCAATGAAAATTTACTCTGCCAAGCTCACAATGTCTAAGGACAGAGGACTGGAATTAGTGCCCCAAAAAACACTATTTTAGCTTGGAAAAACTACAGACGGTATAACTTCAGGAAGAAAATAAATGTTTATTTCACACTAAGAAAAGCAGGCTTACTACATATGGAGGCTATACAAAGCACAGAAATGTAGCATACAGTTGTCCCATCTAGCAGTTTCCACATTCCCATGGTGAGTCTTTCCTACATTTGCCACAGGTGTATTTGCGGCAGCGTACACAAAGTTCGGTGCTTCTGTTATTATTGCAGAGTATGCGCACCTGGCTTTGTGTCTTTTTCTTCTGAGAAACTCCCATCTCACAACGCTGCTGTTTGTGTTCTTCCCCTTGTGCCTTTTCCTGCAAAAGCCTGTTTTGAAGTTCCTCTGCAAGCTCCAGCATGAACAATTGGTGACTTTCTTTGGATCCTGTACATGCTGTGTACAAGACATGTGCATTTGTGACAGCCATGTCAAGCAGGTTGTAAAACACAGCCATGGGCCATCTCTGTGTTCCTGCACACACCGAGTAGTTGCATAATTTCTGGTCCATGATATTAACGCAGCATTTGAAATGGTTGTAATCAACAACAGTGTTTGGTTTTTGTTTTTGGGTGTCCACAATTTCCACTTTCTGATGCATGGTGTTCAGAAGACAAACAGATTTCTTTTTTTTTTTGTTGCAAACACCGTCAACAAGGCACTTCCAGATGTGAACACCTGTGTGGAGTACAACTGGCGCCCCGAGGTTTCCTTTGCAGTTGCTGGTAGCTCCCAACGATTTTTGTTGATAGTGCCAAGCAGAGTTGTTTTTCGTTGAAGAAGCCTGTTAGCCAAAGACAGAGAGGTGAAGAAATTGTCCATAGTTACAGTCCTTCCCTGGTCCATAAATGGTTCCATCAATTTCAAAACAACATTCTCTGATACCTTCTCTCCTGTCGGACGAGTGGGATCTTTTCCCAAGTAAGGGATGGCATTACACATGTATTTTGTGTCCAGATCTGTTGCAATCCAAAACTTGATTCCAAACTTGTCAGGCTTGGATGCAATGTACTGCAGAAAGGGACAATGAACCTTTGAAGGAAATAACTGCTCATCATCGGTAACATGTTGCCCTGGACTGTAGTATGACACACAATTCTGAACAAACCACTGCCAGATGTCTGAAATTGCTGCAAATTTGTCCGTTTGTATGCGCTCCTTGCGGGTGTCCTTGTTGTCGAAGCGAAGGTACTGCTTTATTTCAAGAAAGCGGTTACAGGGCATTATGGCTTTGATATCTGGGTTGCCGAATCTATTGGCCCACATGAGTCACATGGCACCAATGTAGCCCTTGGCAGCCCTTCGAAAAAGGATTGCGAGGAATGCCATCAGCTCGAAGACACTCATCTGCCAGCTGGGATTTGTTCTATGGCCCTCCTGGACTGTGCAGTCTCTGATGGTCAACAACATGCTGATATCCAACAAACACAGGAAGCTTTGAAGGCGACTCGTGATCTTGCATGTTGCAAACTCTGTTGGCCCCTCAGATCCATTGAATGCTGTCTGTGGAGTTTCATGAGCAGAAAAGTCTCCAACTTTACACAACAATGGGAGGCAGTTAGTGGTATGTTAGACTTATTCACACATTTGGGGGGGGGGGATTTCATTGCAGACTAAAGTCTGCACTTTGGGCCTTCTTAAGTAAAGTGGATGTGATTGTGAACAGGTGACCATGATTTATACTCAGGTGATGGGGAACAGTGAAGAGCATGCTGGGAAGCATGGTGTGAGATGTGCAATGGAGTGCATGAAGCTGCAGGAAATGGAGAATGGGCAGTGGATGTGACATTAATGTCAATTGGAGAAATACAGCTAAATGGTTTATATTGAGAAAAATTCCTGCACCACTTTAAAATGAAAATTGAAAAGGGCCATTTTGACAGAAATATAATAGTTGTTAGGACTTGGACTGTTTTGGCCTCTAGAGGCCGCTGTTATTTCCTTTTCGTGTCATATTTATTTTGGCCTCTAGAGGCCGCCACTGTTCCTGTGTTTTGTGTTTTTGTTAATTGCCTGTTTGTCCTGATTATCTTCACCTGTGTCCTTAATTAGTTTGTGTATTTATACCCCTGAGTTCAGTCCTCTTGTCACGGAGTCTTTGTGCTGTTATGTTTATCTCCAGTTTCCTTTGTACTGTGTTTTGTGGATCTTCTGAGCTTTTGCATTTTTGCCTTTTTCTTTTTGAATTATACTCTTTGTTTTTTTTTTTTGTTGTTGTTGTTTTGCCCTGGATTGTATATAGTGTACATAGTATAAATAAACCTTTTGTTACTTTTTCTACTTCCGCCTCACGCCTCTGCATTTGAGTCATTCCCCTGGTGGCCTAGTGGGGGTTTGCTGGATCATCACACCAACGAACCAGGTTCGAATCCCAGCAAAACCCTAACAGAAAGACTCCGTCATGACCGACTCAGCAGAGGCTGCTTCAACTGTCTACCCGGCCAACCTTCAGGGAATTATGGCAGCCTTGACACGCTTCGGAGCGACCATGGACGCTCATGGACGTACGCTCACCAGCCAACGTGAGGCCCTTGCTCGCCACGAGGAACTGCTTCAGCAAATTGGGAAAACCCTGGCAAAGCTGACATCTCTGCCTGCATCTCCTGCTCCTGATCCAGTTCCTGCTCCTGATCCAGCTCCCACTCCTGCTCCAGTGCCTCCTGCCATGCTGCCTTCTTCACCTCGCGAACCCAGCCTTCCTGCACCACAGAGGTATGACGGCAAGCACAGTGAGTGCCGAGAGTTCCTTACCCAGTGTCAACTCACCTTTGAGCTTCAGCCTACCACCTACACTACGGATCGCCGCAAGATTGCCTTTGTGATCACCTTATTAGCTGGTAAGGCGCGAGCCTGGGCTACTGCTATCTGGCAAAGACAGGGACCTGAGTGCTTTGATTTCCAGCTGTTTTCTGAAGAGATGCTTCGGGTCTTCGATCAGGCAGACATCAGTACCGACGCAGCCCGAAAGCTCATGTCCATCCGGCAAGGAGGAAGCGTCGCAGATTACGCCATCTCGTTCCGAACACTTGCAGCAGTAAGTGGATGGAACGAGACTGCCCTGGTGTCAGCCTTCCACCATGGTCTGTCTGACCCCATCAAGGACGGTCTGGCCTCTATTGGATGCCCAAGTGACCTCGAAACCCTCATCTCACATGCTATTCGTCTGGACAACAGTATGAGAGAACGCCACCAAGCCTTGAGCCCCCCCAGCCTCCCTACCTCTACCTGGAGACCGTCTACCTCCTTCAGTGACTGTCCAGAACCCATGCAAGTGGGTCGTACTCGCCTCTCCGCATCTGAGAGGGAGCGCAGAAGGAGGGACAAGTGCTGCATCTACTGTGGCAAGCCTGGTCACTTCCGAGCATCATGTCCCGAACTCTTGGGAAAAGGACCGCCCCGTCCAGCCGAGGGAGGGTTGTGACGGGGCCTACCCTCTCTCCCGGACTCCCTGGCCAAGGAATCTACATCCCGGTCTCCATCTCCTGGGGTGAGTCTGTCCACTCTTGTCAAGCTTTGATAGACTCAGGGGCGGCTGGGAACTTTATGGATATTCACTTTGCCCAAAGCATCAATATACCTACTGCACCTCTTGAAGTCCCTCTGTCTGTGTCTGCCCTCGATGGTCAAGCGTTAGGTGATGGAAGAGTCACTCAAGTTACTTCTCCAGTCTTCCTCCAGTCTCAAGGTCACAAGGAAGAAATATCCCTGCACCTGATTCCTTCACCTGAGTTCCCAGTTATTCTAGGCCTTCCTTGGCTTACTCGCCACAACCCTCGCATAGACTGGGTAACAAGCCAGGTTGTGGAATGGGGCCCTGCATGCCATGCCTCTTGTCTGCTCTCTAGCTCTCCTGTGTCTCCTGCCGAGCCCCCTGATCTCACCGAGTTATCTCAAGTTCCCACAGAGTACTGGGATCTCAAGGAAGTATTCAGCAAGAGCAGGGCCGCCGTTCTTCCTCCGCACCGGGCCTACGACTGTGCCATCGACTTGCTCCCTGGGACTACCCCTCCTCGTGGCAGACTGTTTTCCCTCTCTCAGCCAGAACGCAAGGCTATGGAGGAATACCTCAAAGACGCCCTGGTCTCTGGGTTCATTCGACCCTCCACCTCACCTGCTGGTGCCGGCTTCTTCTTTGTCGGCAAGAAGGATGGGGGGCTTCGACCATGTATTGACTACAGGGGCCTGAACAAGATCACTGTGCGCAACCGATATCCCCTTCCGCTGATGTCCACTGCTTTCGACCTGCTCCAAGGCACCACCGTCTTCACCAAGTTGGACCTACGGAACGCATACCACCTCATCCGTATCCGACAGGGAGACGAGTGGAAGACTGCCTTTAACACCCCGTCTGGGCACTACGAATACCAGGTGATGCCCTTCGGACTCACCAACGCACCAGCTGTTTTTCAGGCCCTAATCAACGACGTCTTAAGGGACATGATTAACCTGTACGTCTTTGTCTACCTCGATGACATCCTTATCTTTTCCAAGACCATGCAGGAGCACCGCCACCATGTCCGCCAGGTTCTCCAGAGGCTGCTACAGAACAATCTGTTCGCCAAGGCCCAGAAATGCGAATTTCATGTTCCCGAGGTCTCCTTTCTGGGATTTATTGTACGGACAGGCCAACTCCAAATGGACCCTGCCAAGACCCTGGCCGTCCGGGACTGGCCTACTCCCAAGTCCGTTAAGGAGGTTCAGCGGTTCTTAGGATTCGCTAACTTCTACCACAAGTTCATCAGGAACTTCAGTTCTGTGGCAGCACCCATGTCAGACCTCACCAAAGGGACAGGTGGATCTTATGGCTGGTCTCCTCAGGCAGAAAAGGCGTTCAAAGACCTCAAGGCCCGCTTCTGCACGGCACCCATTCTGGTCCTTCCGGACACCTCCCAACCATTCATCGTGGAGGTGGACGCCTCGGACAGTGGTGTCGGCGCGGTACTCTCTCAACGTTCAGAAGGAAAGCTGCACCCCTGCGCTTACTTCTCCCACCGCCTGAGTCCTGCGGAGTCCCGGTACGATGTGGGGGATCGAGAACTGTTAGCGGTCAAACTGGCCCTTGAGGAGTGGAGGCACTGGCTGGAGGGAGCGCAACATCCATTCCTGGTTTGGACTGACCACAAGAACCTGGAGTACCTCCAGCAAGCCAAGAGACTGAACCCTCGACAGGCTAGGTGGGCCCTGTTTTTCAGTTGGTTTGACTTCACCCTCTCGTACCGTCCCGGCTCCAAGAACACCAAACCTGACGCACTGTCCAGGCTGTTCTCTGCCACTAACAGGGAGAATGAAGTCGGGCCTATTATCCCGGTGTCCCGGATTGTGGCCCCTGTCCGCTGGGGTATTGAGGAGGCTGTTCGACGAGCCCAACGCCAGGACCCCGGTCCTGGGACGGGGCCACCGGGCCTCTTGTACGTCCCACATCAAGCCCGGGCCAAGGTTCTCCAGTGGGGTCACTCTTCCCCTCTCACCGCCCACCCGGGAGCTCGGAGGACCCTGGACTTCCTGAAAAGACGCTTCTGGTGGCCTAACATGGAGCAGGAAGTAAGGTCATTTGTCCTGTCCTGTGAGGTTTGCACCAGAACCAAGAACCCACGACAGCGTCCCCAGGGTCTCCTGCATCCTCTGACCATTCCCCGGCGTCCCTGGTCCCACGTGGCAGTCGACTTCATCACGGGTCTCCCTGAGTCACAAGGTAACATGGTCATTTTGGTCATTGTTGACAGATTCTCCAAGGCCTGCCGCTTCATACCTCTGTGCAAACTCCCCTCTGCTCTTGAAACAGCGAAACTTATATTTAATCATGTCTTCCAAGTCTTTGGTCTTCCACAGGACATCGTCTCAGACCGAGGGCCCCAGTTCTCCTCCCAAGTGTGGCACGGGTTCTGCAAGGTCATCGGAGCCACTGCCAGCCTCTCCTCTGGGTTTCACCCACAGTCCAATGGTCAGACGGAGAGGCTCAACCAGGACCTGGAAACCACCCTGCGAGGCCTGGCTATGGATAACCCGACATCATGGAGCACCTGGCTGCCATGGGCAGAGTACGCCCACAACACCCTGCAGTCATCGGCCACCAAGCTGTCGCCATTCCAGTGCCAATTGGGGTTCCAGCCACCTCTGTTCCCGGACCAGGAGGAGGACGCGGGGGTGCCCTCGGTCAACCAATATGTGAGACGGTGTCGCAAGACCTGGAGCAAGGTCAGGAAGACCCTCATACAGACCTCCAGAACCAACCAGACTCAGGCCAACCGCCACAGAAGACCTGCACACACTTTCCGCCCTGGGCAGCGGGTTTGGCTGTCCACCAAGGACCTTCCGCTGCGGGTGGAGAACCGCAAGCTTGCTCCTCGCTACATTGGCCCCTTCAAGGTGGTGCGCAGGGTGAACCCTGTCTCCTACCGGCTCCAGTTGCCCCGGACTCTGAGGATCAACCCCACTTTCCATGTTTCCCTGTTGCGGCCTGTACTGACGTCTACGTATGCCCCTGCCCCTAGGAACCCCCCACCCCCCCGCATCTTCCAGGGGCAGACTGTGTTCACTGTGCATCGCCTGCTTGACTCCCGCCGGGTCCGCGGCGGGTTGCAATATCTGGTGGACTGGGAGGGCTATGGTCCTGAGGAGCGCTGCTGGGTTCCTGCTCGGGATGTCCTGGATAAAGAACTGTGTCGGGACTTCCATTCGGCCCATCCGGATTGCCCTGGGAACGTCAGGAGACGCTCCTAGAGGGGGGGGTCCTGTTAGGACTTGGACTGTTTTGGCCTCTAGAGGCCGCTGTTATTTCCTTTTCGTGTCATATTTATTTTGGCCTCTAGAGGCCGCCACTGTTCCTGTGTTTTGTGTTTTTGTTAATTGCCTGTTTGTCCTGATTATCTTCACCTGTGTCCTTAATTAGTTTGTGTATTTATACCCCTGAGTTCAGTCCTCTTGTCACGGAGTCTTTGTGCTGTTATGTTTATCTCCAGTTTCCTTTGTACTGTGTTTTGTGGATCTTCTGAGCTTTTGCATTTTTGCCTTTTTCTTTTTGAATTATACTCTTTGTTTTTGTTTTTTTGTTGTTGTTGTTTTGCCCTGGATTGTATATAGTGTACATAGTATAAATAAACCTTTTGTTACTTTTTCTACTTCCGCCTCACGCCTCTGCATTTGAGTCATTACCCTGGTGGCCTAGTGGGGGTTTGCTGGATCATCACACCAACGAACCAGGTTCGAATCCCAGCAAAACCCTAACAATAGTGACATATTTGATGAAGAGTTTTGGTGTTTTGAAGGTGTGTGAAAATGGTTCACATCTAAAATGTGACGAGTTTTGTAGTTGTGATTTATTTATGCACTTAAAAATTGTGATTATAGTTTTAGTGTTTTAGTGTGTGCAGCTTTAGGTGTGTAATGCTTAATTAACAATTATTTGCCAAAGGTGAAGTGAATATTAGTGAATAATTCACCAATATTCACTGAGCCAGAGGTGGATAATGATTGAGTATAAATATATGGGTGATTTATTTTTAAAAAATCATATAAAAAATAAACAAACAAACAAACAAGTAACCAGCACTTGCATTAAGCAGTGTTCATACAATGAGTACATTAAATGATGCCCACAATGATCAAGGCTTTAATGAATGTGTTTGTTAATATTGAAGCACTTGAGGTAGGTCTTGGTCTCGAGACCACAGTTTGAAGGTCTCAGGTGGGGTTTACATTAGACCGTATCAGCGGATCATCAGATTAACGTTTTTAAAATGATTAGCGTGCACACAGCAACGCCAATACATGATTTGCGTGCACACAGCAACGCCAATACACGGATACACTCGGCTCCGCAGGCATCCTGCACTCCAAATCACTCTGCCCTGAACAGCGAGTGCCCTCTGGAGGGTGCGCACTCCGGCCCTGCGCAGCTCACAGAGCGCGCAAGTGAAGTGCACGAGCAGTGATTCGGGACTGAGCCACTGTGTGTGTGATCCAGTGCATGTCGGGCATGCGTGTCACTTACCACTTGCAAGTGGAAGGATGGCAAGCCTAAAGACAATCATAACTACACAATGGGCAGTATTTGCATCAGTATTTGCAGTATTTTCATACTTTTATACTCTTTAATGAAAGGTGATACAAGGTGGAAGTCTGTGCCATTTTTCAGCAGTCGCGTCACATGACCAACGCCAGCAAATCAGGAAGGTGGATGTCACAGTGATGTTGTCCAATGACGACGCCAGCTAGAGCACAGTGTATCCGCGTATTCTCAATGTTTACACAGCACCGGACCAGACACAATCTGGATTGAATACGTGGACCCTGGCGGATTCCTGTTTCCCGGCGTTTCCAGGCGTTTTAATGTAAACGGACAGTGCATCCTCGAAGAAAATGAGACAGATACAGTCTAATGTAAACTTGGCCTCAGTCTCTTCTCAGAATCGACTGCATTTTTACTTGACCTTGTTTTCATCATGATTTTACTTGATCTTGTCTTCATCATTTTTACTTGATCAAGTCAACTTTATTGTCAAATATGCTATACATGCTCGACATACAGCACAGATGAAATATCAGTCCTCTCTGACCCACGGTGCAAACAGGCAATGCAATAAACAAAAATAGAATAATTGAAAAAAACAAACAATATAAACAGTATAAACACTCTAGATAGGAACTAGACATAGACTAAACACTCAAACAATATAACCAGTATAAATAAACAGTATAAACACTAGATAAGAACAAGACAGACTAAACACTCAGACAATATAAACAGTGTAAATACTAGATAAGAACTACACACTAAACACTCAAACAGACAATATAAACAGTATAAACACTCTAGATATGAACTAGACGTAGACTAAACACTCATATATACATATACACACACACACACACACACTGGTTCAAATAACCAAACAGTCAAGGGCACTTGAGGTATAGCAGGTAAACATGAAACATGAAATGAGCAGTATAAACAAACTAGCAGCTGTTAAGATGAAGTAGTGCGGAATAGTGCAAATGAGCGAGGTAAAGTGAGATGTGCGGTAAAGTGAGATGTGCAGTCCCTGAGTTCAGTGTGTTAATGAACGATGAGATGTATGTGTGTGTGTGTGTGTGTTGGGGGGGGAACTGTGAGGATGACATGTCAGATGCTGAAGGGGGGTGTGCAAGCAGAATCTGTGGCAGGGGGCAGAGGGGGGAGGAGGGGCAGAACAGGGAGGGAGTTGAGCCTCCTGACTGCCTGGTGAAAGAAACTGTTCTTGAGCCTGCTGGTTTTGGCCTGGAGATTCCGCAGTCTCCTCCCCGACGGCAGCAGGCCGAAGAGGCTGTGAGATGGGTGGGTGGGGTCACCTGCAATCTTGATGGCTTTGCGGGTGAGGCGGGAGTTATAGATATCCATTAGAGAAGGGAGAGAGACACCAATGATCCTCTCAGCTGCTCTCATGATGCACTGCAGAGACTTGCAGCAGGACACGGTGCAGGCGCTGTACCACACGGTGATGCAGCTGGTCAGGATGTTCTCGATGGTGCCTCTGTAGAAAGTGTGCATGATGGGGGCCAGGGCTCTTGCTCTCCTCAGTTTGCGGAGGAAGTACAGACACTGTTGGGCTTTTTTGGCCAGTGATGCGGTGTTGTTGCTCCAGGACAGGTCTTCAGAGATGTGCATACCCAGAAACTTGGTGCTGCTCACCCTCTCCACTGCAGCACCATCGATAGATAGTGGAGCATGCTGGGTGTGCTCTCTCCTGAAGTCCACAACAATCTCCTTCATCTTCTCCACATTCAGACGGAGATTGTTGTCCTTGCACCACATGGCCAAGCGGCTCACCTCACTCCTGTAGATTGTCTCATCGCCATTGTTGATGAGACCCACCACAGTCATGTCATCCGCAAACTTAATGAAGAGATTAGAGTTGGATGTTGGTGTGCAGTCATGGGTCAGCAGAGTGAAGAGGAGGGGGCTTAGCACACATCCTTGGGGGGCCCCCGTGTTCAATGTGATGGTGCTGGAGGAGTTGCTGCCGACCCGTACAGTCTGTGGTCTCCCCGTCAGGAAGTCCAGCAGCCAGTTGCACAGGGAGGTGTTGAGTCCCAGCTGGTCCAGTTTGTGAATGAGCTGCTGAGGAATGATTGTGTTGAATGCTGAGCTACTGTAAAGTCTATGAACAGCATTCTGACATATGAGTCTTTTGTCTCCAGGTGGGTGAGGACTGAGTGGAGGGCAGTGGAGATGGCGTCATCGGTCGAACGGTTGGACTGATATGCAAACTGGAAAGGATCCAGGGCGGGGAGGAGGGCAGACTTGATATGCCTCATGACTAGCCGCTCGAAGCACTTCATGAGGATGGGAGTGAGTGTGACAGGGCGGTAGTCATTGAAGCAGGAGGGAGACGGCTTCTTCGGGACCGGGATGATGGTGGTGGTTTTGAGGCACGTGAGGACAAAAGCCTGGCTCAACGAGATGTTGAAGATGTCTGTAAAGACATCTGTGAGCTCCTCGGCACAGTCTCTCAGGACACAACCAGGAATGTTATCAGGACCCGGGGCTTGACTTGACTTGACTTGTCTCGGATTTGGAGGATTTTTTTTCCAAGACCGGTCAAGCCCACCACTGTAGGAATATCACTAAATTGCCTGTGCATGGTCTGATTTATTTGTTAACTTCATTATTATGATTGGATGTAAAACTTCATGCTTCAAATGCAACCAGTAATGTGACACATTTCTAATTTGAAATTTCTGTTATTGTTAATGGCTGTCATCCTATTTT
Organism: Neoarius graeffei; assembly: GCF_027579695.1. NCBI lineage: Eukaryota > Metazoa > Chordata > Actinopteri > Siluriformes > Ariidae > Neoarius > Neoarius graeffei. Next base: position 40,042,079 of record NC_083594.1, read on the forward strand.
CTTCACCCTCTTTTCTTGGTCTTAGTGCACTCTGGTCTTGGTCATGACTTGGTCTTGGTTTAGGGGGTCTTTCCTACAACACTGGTGTACAAATTTTAGTTGTGTTTTGGTAACATTTAATAACAATTAATACATGTTAACTTTGTTACTTTAACATTACTTACAGATTATTAATGCCATGTTTATTTTCCAGTTTAATGCCAGAGTATTAAATTGTTATGGAAATGTCATAATGAGTAACTTGTGTCTGTAATGTAATTTAAAAAATGGCAACCCACATTTTTTTAACCTTGGGACTTCATGTTGCACTAGTCTAGGGGTTGTCAACTGGCAGACCCTGAATCAGATGCAGTAAAGTATATCAGTGGACAGAACTAAGTAGTGTAGCACAACCAATCAACATATGGAAAACAAACAAACAAAACAACAACAAAAAATGGCTGTAGTTCATCAGCTTAAATTTTCTAAATCTGATACAGGATGCAATAGTAGATCCCTAGTTTTCACAGAATTTCATAGATTTTTCACTTTATTTATCCTCTCTGGTCTGGTTTATTAATTATTTGTTTATTAATTAATTTATTTACAATTTATTCATTTAAAATTTGCTAATTCTTATGTTTAAAATCTATACTTTTCTGCAAAGCTGCTTTATGACAAGGTCTATTATTAAAAGTGCTCTACAAATAAATTGACTTGGTATGCAAACTGGCAACATCAACTGGTGTAAAGAAAAGGTGCCAATAAAAACGGAAGGTTTAAAGACAAATGGGTAGATAGTATGTGTTTATTCTTCCACATCACATTCAAATGTGTCTCATATGTAGAGAGTCTGCATGAAGCTCAAGGGCTGCACAAAGTATAATCATGCCAAATTGTCTGATGGCTATGAACTAACCATTAATTGTTAAGCATTAAAAGGCAAATGTTGTCATTGTTCATCCATCCATCCATCCATCCATCCATTAACCGTAACTGCTTATCCCGTGCAGGGTCGCAGGCAAGCTGGAGCCTATCCCAATTGACTATGGGTGTGAGGTGGGGTACACCCTGGACAAGCTGCCAAGTCATCACAGGGCTGACACCAGGGCCGGAGTGGGCCCTGTTTTCAGTCCGGGAGTTTAATTCACATTCAGGCCACTTTGAAATGGAGGAGGAATTTGAGTACATTAAAAAAGATAAAACAAATAACTGTTCTTTCACAATGCTTTTTATTTGGTTTAAATTCAGGTAGTGACAATGTATGTTGTTCGTCGTTCTCTGCATTACTTTAGGGTTAATAAAACTTCCATTACGCAGTAGTTTAATGACCACAAACATAATGCAGAGACCGACGAACGATTTCATCTAGTATGAGACGGGGCTCCACTTAAAATTGGATGGTGTGTGGCCGCGTGTCTAATCCGCATATACATTTATCTGTGTCACCAACATGTCCCAAAGTTCCTTAGTGAAAATATTTGAAAACACATCCAAAGGACATGCATCTTCAGAAATCGGCATCTTCGGCCCGGGTGTGGGAATGAACTTTTACGTTGGGGGCGAAATCCAGCTGACTGCCACTCCAAATAGCAAAGCAGCAAGTATGGCTGATTGTTTCGCGTTATTTAAGACGAATTACACAACACATTTTTAGTCATATAGTCTTAAAATAACGAAAGCACCCATCTCGCGTGCATTTGAACCAATGCTTGTGCATTACATGCCGCATACGCCTCGAAAATAATGGCAAAATCAACAATGCTGGGTTAGTTTTTTTTTTTCTTTTTTATCAGACATCTAATTTTTGGGTTTGTTTACCTGACATGTTTCGACGTACAACTTCCGTCTTCCTCAGAGTGTCACCGGATGTTAATTGGTGACGCATCTTTTATCAGCTGCTGTTTCTGAAGGCCTTCAGACGCCTTCAGAAACAGCAGCTGATAAAAGATGCGTCACCAATTAACATCCGGTGACACTCTGAGGAAGACGGAAGTTGTACGTCGAAACATGTCAGGTAAACAAACCCAAAAATTAGATGTCTGATAAAAAAGAAAAAAAAAAACTAACTATATTTAATATAAGACATAATGAACATAATCGAAAGAACAATGCTGGGTACTCAGCAACCGGCAGATAAAGCGTGAGGGCGCATTAGGCAACTCAAAAATGGTTAAATGAAATGTAGGCTAAAGCAAGTGTTCGATTCTGCTTAGAATACTGGCATACGCATACACCTCTTCTAAGTTATATATTTAACAACAATTATTTAACATCAAATATGACTTCTAGGCCTATGTGTTCATAACCACAATGTGCACACGCCTGTGGAAATGCACGGTGTGACAGCGAGATGAAATAGGCTGGATGAGGAAATAACGCGCAACAGCACATTTGGGACCTGTTCATCTAAAATTGTTAATAACTGGGATGTAAAGCAATGTCCGGTTCTTCTTAGAATTAAGACATACACCACATCTATACCGTGTAAATTGCGAAATTTCACATGACATCAAAAAGCTGAATTGACATCGCAAACTATCAACGCATTATAGGCCTAGCATAGACTGATAAAATCGACAAACAGGGTTATCATACTCCATATCTTTCGTAACCTACCAGCTGGTCTTGAGAACATATCTGTCAATTTGGCACATTTTGCTGCCACCCCACCTCCTTCCTTTTATTAAGCTTCGCCCTTTCGGTTCCACCTGGCCTCTTTCTGCCCTCCATCACTGATGCGCGCTGTTTCGCGCCAATGTTGTTTAAGTTCCCCGCAATACAGAGGAGGAGTCTTGGACCAAACCAACTGCAATAGAGGGGAGGGGAGAATTTCCTTATTTGGTAGCGCCTATTTAATCTGCTACGATGCTGTCGGCGTCTGGGCTGCCATGTGAAAATGCAGAGTGCAGTTGAATTGATGATTAATGCAAGAATAAGATCAGTGACCAAAATTAGTGAAAATTATTTTCCCCATGTTCCAAGCAGGCCACCATTGATGGTTTGGGCCGGGGATGGTCCCGGCTAAATATAGGGCCACCCCGGCATTGGCTGACACATAGAGACAAACAACCATTCACACTCATGGTCAATTTAGAGCTGCCAATTAGCCTAACCTGCATGTCTTTGGACTGTGGGGGAAACCAGAGCACCCAGAGGAAACCCACGCAGACAAACTCCACACAGAAAGGCCCCTGTCAGCCACTGTGCTCGAACCCAGAACCTTCTTGCTGTGAGACAACAATGCTACCCACTACACTATCATGCCGCCCTGTCATTATTCAGTCATGTTAATTCCTTATTTGAATCTTTCTAAGCAAGGAATTGTATGTAAATGGACTTTTACAATTTTGTTAAACACCTCTACACTACTTTATATATTTTTGTTAGATTACATTACAGGCATTTAGCAGATGTTCTTTTCCAGAGTGATGTACAATAGGACCCTGACATACCCACAGCAGTGGGCACCCTGGGGAGCAGTTGGGGGTTAGGTGCTTTGTTCAAGGACACTTCAGTCATTCCTGCTGGTCCAGGGAATCAAACCAGCAAACTTTTAGTTCCAAAGCTGCTTCTCTAACCTTTAGGCCATGGCTTCCCCAGTAATATTATAATTTATCATATTCGTGTTACTAATACAAATCTATACCATGTTGCTGGTGTTAATAGATTGCTATATATTTTTCTTTTGTGTGCCTGTTTCTGTTATTGATCCTTGTAAGGGATCCATTTTTAGGAAATTAGGCCTTAGGAATCTAACCATGTGGGTCTCATGCACTACACTACCAATACCACAGGTGTTAAATTTGCACCAATGTGCATCTACACGCTTGCAGCCTCTTCATCATGCAGGTATCTGCTCTTCTACATCCCACAATCTGTTTTAAACATAGCTGTTCCTCTGAGTACTGCTGCTCCTACCTCAGTGAGCTGTTTCCATCATCATTCTGCCCTCCCACTGCTTGCCTGCCTGTGGTTGCCATGATACATCGTCATAAACACACGGGCTTAGAATACAAATGTGAAGGGGAGACAGAGAAGGCTAACTACACAATGTGGATGAAGTAAAGGCAGACCTGTGAAGCTCTCTGAGCTCTGTGACATATGGAATGGCAGTTCTAAATTATGTTTGATTTTATGCTATTGCATTTCTGTGGAACTTTCTTGAAGCTGAGCTGATTATATTGATTAAGTATATGGTACAAATGAATAATTAGTTGGGATAAACTGCAGTTGCTCCCTCACACCTACACAATTCCTCTCTTACTCCAAGCTGGACAGCACAATTCAGAGGAAAGCTCAATCATAAAGCTTGATTTACATTATTCAGTTAATTCATGCTAGCCCCCCCAGATAGATAGATAGATAGATAGATAGATAGATAGATAGATAGATAGATAGATAGATAGAGAGTGAGTGAGTGAGTGAGTGAGTGAGTGAGTGAGTGAAGCAGTGGGATGAAAATATAATGAACTCAGATTGAAACACAAGCAGGATGCCTGCCAGGAAGCAGGACCTATTTTTGCCAGGCAAATCAATGAATAAGTGCATGCAGGAACATTTCTCTGCTTTCACCACTCAGAATTTGAACTGCAGGTCAGATCCAATGGGAGAACATGACATGGTCGGCAGCCAGGAATATCTAATCATCTCATTACCAGAATATGTGGCAGGGTTCCTGGAAGGATTCATGTGCTAAAAAAAATATACCAATCTTTCCAAAACTATGGCAGCCATGTTACATGTTTCTTTCGGAAAAAAAGTCCAGCGCAATCATCTGTCATTTTATGCTTGAAGATAATGTCTTGTTCATTTGGAAAAATATTCCTTTATTCAAAGAACAATTATATCACTTTCTCAGAAGACACATATCAGCACAATACCCTCAAATGTGAGCTTGCAAGATATTTTATTTTCTCTTTTTCCCCAGCATCTTATTGATTTTAAAATGTTGCCTTGCGAGTTTTGTTTACACATTAATGTACTGTTAAGTAAAAGAGCCCTTTAATTCCCTGCCAGATTTCCAAGGATGCTTCAGGCAATACTGACTATTGATGTGACATCCCCTAATAGTCCTTGTTTGCTTGTTACCATGTCACTAATGCACAATCTACTATATGCATTTGTGGAACAAATTTCCATCTGATTCAGAAATCACAAGAATATGTGCACTTCCCAATACTTTAAACAGTCCACTGATCTTTTCATTAGAGCCTCCTAGTTGATGCATAAGATCCTTAAATAAAGTATGTATCAGAGGAAATGAGGAAAAAAGTTAACAATATAACAAGATAGAAAGATGAATTTGCTGAATACATTACAAATTCATTCTGAAAGCCACTGTGTGCACATCTCAGTTGTACATAACTACAAGGATTAAATGGGCCCTGTTTGCCAAGTTTCATTAGTCACTAGAACACAAGGGAACTTGCAATTATCCTGAGACCATGTTCTCTGTTACCACTTGTTTTGTGTACAAGAGCCCCAGCTATTCCTGTTGTGTGAGATCTAATTGACAAAGTGCAGCTTAGGTTTTTTTCAGGCAATACTGAATAGGAAAAAATAGTGGGAAAGCAAGAGGATATACAGTGAAAAACTGCCAGCATGTTTATTCAGCCCATCTGCTCAAGAGTCTAGCCAATTTTCTTGATGGATCTACAAATGTGCACCCTGTGAAAATGAAAGCATTAACTAACAGCTGATTAGCTGATGCAGAGATTCAGCTGTGAGTCCTAGTTATGACAGTGGTTATGTATATGTTCATGTCACAGAGCCAAGTAACTTGGCAACTAATTGACAATCTTGCAAGACAATTCTAGAAAAGAACTCTAAAAAAACTCATATTAGTCAAGGAAGACATTGGAGGTGTTTGCTTTTCAAAACTAACATTGGTCTCATATGGAAAGGCTCAGATTAACAAAAAAAACAAAAACCCAACCAACCAATCAACCAACCAAACAAAAACCTGGCATGCTTTTGTCAAAAGCTTTGAACCAGGGGTACATCCATCCTTCCACCTCACCTGCATCGGTTGGCTTCTTCTTTGTGGAGAAGGGAGGAGGTCTTCAACCATGCATTGATTATAGGAGCCTCAACCAAATCACCGTGAAATACTTCTATCCTTTTCCACTGGTTCCCTCAGCCCTTGAACAACTACGTGCTGCAAAAATCTTATCCAATCTAGATAGACTTACACAGTTCCTACCATCTAACCCGAATCAGAGAAGGGGATGAGTGGAAGATGGCCTTCAGTACCACTGCCAGTCATTTTGAGTACCAGGTAATGTTGTATGACCTTTCTTCAGCACGAAGCATTTCCAGTGTTTGATAAATTATGTGCTCCGGGACATCTTTGGGAGATATGTCATTGCCTATTGTACATTGATGACATCCTGATCTACTCCCCAGACAAGGAAAGTCATCTTAGACACGTCAGATCGGTACTCTCCTGTCTTCTCAAAAACCACCTGTATATGTAGGCCAAAAAGTGTGAATTCCATGTACATCAGATTTCCTTTTTGGGGTATATTATCAGCACTGAGGGAGTCAGTATGGACCAGTCCAAAGTATCAGCTGTCATGTCCTGGCCCATTCCTGCCTCTGTCAAGGAACTACAGTGTTTTCTGGGCTTCACCAATTTCTATCATCGCTTTATTAGGGGCTTTAGCACCATCACCATGCCACTAACCTCTCTCCTAAAGAATGGATCCCAGTGCCTCCAGTGGAATCCAGAATCAGAGAAAGCCTTCAAGAAACTCAAGGCCATTTTTACTATGGCCCCCATACTTCAGCATCTTGATCCTGCTAAACCATTTGTTGTAGAAGTGGATGCATCCGAGACTGGAGTAGGAGGCATGCTCTCCCAATGATTCAGGGAGAAGCCCAAGCTGCACCCAGTGGCGTTCTTTTCAAAAAAGCTCACACCCACAGAGAGGAACTAATGACATCGGCAACAGAGAACTACTAGCAATTAAGTTAGCCCTGGAAGAATGGAGACATTGGCTGGAGGGAGCCACGCACCCCTTTGTTATCTTAACTGATCATAAGAACCTTGAATACCTCAAGAAGTTTAAACATCTCAACCCACGTCAAGCTAGATGGGCATTGTTCTTCACACATTTTAATTTCATGATATCCTTCTGTCCTGGCACCAAGAACACCAAGGCAGATGCACTATCCAGAATTCACAGTTCCTCTCCACACAACTCAGAACCATACCCTATCCTAGCGCCCAAATGTTTTGTTCAGGTCATCACATGGGATTTGGACAAGGAAATAAAGGAGTCACAACCTCGGACACCTCCAGAAAACTGTCCCCCCCAGTCTCCTGTACATCCCACACAACTTCAGAGGCAGGCTCATTACTTGGGCTCATGCATCTCCTGCCACAGGCCACCCAAGCAACCACTGTACACACCAGCTGGTGAGGAATAAGTAATGGTGAAAGGACATGGTGATGGAGATCAACCACTTTGTGTCCTCATGTTCAGAGTGTGTGCATGCCAAGGTACCATGAATGCCACCCACCAGAAAATTATGCCCACTCTCTGTACCCCAAAGACCCTGGTCCCACCTGGTTGTCGATTTCATCACCGATCTTCCTCCTTCCCAAAGCAACACAACTATCCTGGTCATCATCGACAGATTTTCCAAAGCCCTCAGACTCATCCCATTACCTGGTTTTCCTACAGCCTTCCAGACCACTGAACTCATCTTCCAGCATGTATTCAGATATTTTGGCATTTCTGAGGACATTGTCAGTGACCGTGGGCCTCAATTCATCTCGTGACTCTGGTCTTGTTTCATGGAATGATTAGGAATCTTGGTGAGTCTCACCACTGGCTATCACCCGCAATCCAATGGCCAGGTCGAACGGGCCAACCAGGAAGTAGGGTGCTTCCTACAGATCTTCTGCATGCGGAACCAGGAAGAGTGGGCATGATTCCTTCCATGGGCTAAGTATGCACAAAATTCGCTCAAGCACTCAGCAATGCAACTAACCCCATTTCAGTGCATACTCAGCTAACAACCCCCCCCCCCATGGGATGATGCACCCATCCAAGTACAACCCTGATTCCAAAAAAGTTGGGACAAAGTACATATTGTAAAAAAAAAACAGAATGCAATCATTTACAAATCTCAAAAACTGATATTGTATTCACAATAGAACATAGACAACATATCAAATGTCGAAACTGAGACATTTTGAAATTTCATGCCAAATATTGGCTCATTTGAAATTTCATGACAGCAACACATCTCAAAAAAGTTGGGACAGGGGCAATAAGAGGCTGGAAAAGTTAAAGGTACAAAAAAGGAACAGCTGGAGGACCAAATTGCAACTCATTAGGTCAATTGGCAATAGGTCATTAACATGAGTAGGTATAAAAAGAGCATCTTGGAGTGGCAGTGGCTCTCAGAAGTAAAGATGTGAAGAGGATCACCAATCCCCCTAATTCTGCGCCGACAAATAGTGGAGCAATATCAGAAAGGAGTTCGACAGTGTAAAATTGCAAAGAGTTTGAACATATCATCTACAGTGCATAATATCATCAAAAGATTCAGAGAATCTGGAAGAATCTCTGTGCGTAAGGGTCAAGGCCGGAAAACCATACTGGGTGCCCGTGATCTTCAGGCCCTTAGATGGCACTGCATCACATACAGGCATGCTTCTGTATTGGAAATCACAAAATGGGCTCAGGAATATTTCCAGAGAACATTATCTGTGAACACAATTCATCATGCCATCCGCCATTGCCAGCTAAAACTCTATAGTTCAAAGAAGAAGCCGTATCTAAACATGATCCAGAAGCGCAGATGTCTTCTCTGGGCCAAGGTTCATTTAAAATGGACTGTGGCAAAGTGGAAAACTGTTCTGTGGTCAGACGAATCAAAATTTGAAGTTCTTTATGGAAATCGGGGACTCCGTGTCATTTGGACTAAAGAGGAGAAGGACGACCCAAGTTGTTATCAGCACTCAGTTCAGAAGCCTGCATCTCTGATGGTATGGGGTTGCATTAGTGCGTGTGGCATGGGCAGCTTACACATCTGGAAAGACACCATCAATGCTGAAAGGTATATCCAGGTTCTAGAGCAACATATGCTCCCATCCAGACAACGTCTCTTTCATGGAAGACCTTGCATTTTCCAACATGGCAATGCCAAACCATATACTGCATCAATTACAGCATCATGGCTGCATAGAAGAAGGGTCCGGGTACTGAACTGGCCAGCCTGCAGTCCAGATCTTTCACCCATAGAAAACATTTGGCGCATCATAAAACGGAAGATACGACAAAAAAGACCTAAGACAGTCGAGCAACTAGAATCCTACATTAGACAAGAATGGGTTAACATTCCTATCCCTAAACTTGAGCAACTTGTCTCCTCAGTCCCCAGATGTTTACAGACTGTTGTAAAGAGAAAAGGGGATGTCTCACAGTGGTAAACATGGCCTCGTCCCAACTTTTTTGAGATGTGTTGCTGTCATGAAATTTAAAATCACCTAATTTTTCTCTTTAAATGATACATTTTCTCAGTTTAAACATTTGATATGTCATCTATGTTCTATTCTGAATAAAATATGGAATTTTGAAACTTCCACATCATTGCATTCTGTTTTTATTTACAATTTGTACCTTGTCCCAACTTTTTTGGAATTGGGGTTGTACAAGCAGTTGACAACTGGTTCACACAGAGACACCAGGTATGGGAGGAGGTCCACCAAAGAATTAAAATAGTCAACTCCAAGTATAAACAATACGCTGACAAACACAGGAGCGAGAACCTGGAATACTCTCCAGGAGATCGGGTGTGGGTCTCCACTAGGGATCTGAAACAACCCAACACTTGCAAGAAACTTCAAGCATGTTATATTGGTCCATACAAAGTCCTCTTTCACATCAACAAGGTTTCATACAAACTAGATCTCCCACCTCACAGCCGAATAGCACCCACATTTCATGTCTCATGTCTGAATCCAGCCATCCAAGGTCCATTATCTGAGAACACTCCCACCCAAGAGCACCCCCCCCAATGTAGAAGGGGAACCCATCTACCAGGTAAACAAGATCCTGAACTCTAGACGTAGACAAGGACAACTGGAATACATCACGGGCGATTGCTCTAAGACAACGAGGGAGGCTCAGCCTCCTCTAAAAATGACAAACATCGAATCATAGAAATATATGTGCTCAACCCAACTACAGTGCGAAATCATTCCGTTATAACTTTCCCCAGTTCGCCTAATGTGTGCGTGAGTTTTTCCCCCTCGTGACAGCGCGATGCAGCCCAGACTCAGTGCACTTCAATGGCATTGGGAGCTATGCACTTTCAATCTCAAAAGGCAAGACGGTTATTGGACAAATACTGCGAAAATGCCCGCCCACGGAGTCTCACGGACTCCCAGCCTCAGTGGACTTCAACGGCATTTGGGAGCGATGCGCTTTTCAATCTCAAAATGCAAGACGGTTATTGGACAAATACTGCGAAAATGCCTGCCCATGGACTCCGAGCCTCACATGGGAGGGACATGGCAGTTTCCGCGAGGAGACTGGTGATTGGTGAAAGCGGATGGATATTTTCTTTGATTGACAGCTCGTTTCAAATATAGACAGGCAGCGGTGAATTTCAGTTCAGTCCCATGCGGAATCGGAAGTGCTGTGGTGTATTGTAAGAGATCAGCTTACATTTCGATTTCATTCATTACATATGGTTTCTACCAGCTTTTTTAGTTTGTATATATTTTCATTGTAAATAAAGTGTAAATATAGTGTTGTCAAGTTTGCTAGCTTAGTTCCAGAAATTTCATTTATTTGAGTGACTGAACTTGAACTTGAGGGGGCTAGTCAGCTAGCAAGAAAGCTGCACACGGATGCCAAGCATTGCTGATTTAATTTTGGTGAAGCCATTTGCCAGTCTTCCTTTCGAGGAAAAAATTAAAATTAAAGAGCAGGGTAGACCAACGCCTCAAATTGACTTGGTGAAAAAGGTAGGGAATAATACTCGTTCCTTTCAGCTCTCCTGGTACGAGAAAGTGAATTGGCTAACAGCAAGTGACCCACATCAACAACAGTAAATAGGCTACTTTAGTAATATGTCATGGATGGACCAAAAATATAGAATCTATTTAAAATGTTTATGCTGAGTATATTATATTGGAATATATATTTCTCCGGATATGAATTAAACACAGCTACAATTTGGAAAACATTTTTAAACAAAAACACAGCTGAGAAAACTTCACACTACAGACCTGGATTAAAAGTGAAGGGTTATCAAAATTGTCAATAAAACATTTCTCAGTCAAAATAAGTAAAATATAGGGAAAGTGTCATTGAATGCTGAGGTTCCTGACAAAGAGCTGTTTTCAATAATGATCACTTTTTAAACAACATGCCACAATTTTAAAATATAAAATGTTAAAATATCCCCCCCCCCCCCCCCCCAACACCACCATCATGTATATTGGACAGTAGGCTAATGGGCCAAAAGAACCTGTTATTTCACAGTTTGTGACCCTGCCAACAATCAGCCAGATCAGAGGCAAGAGTATGGGCAAAACTGATGTTTTTTTTTCTTTTTTCTTTTAAAATCTGGAAATATCATAACTGACCAGCCTCCCCTGTTTGAAAGACTACCAGCTGCCACTGGAATACATGGTAGTTTGGGAAGGCTACGGACCCGAGGAGCAAAGTTGGGTCTGCTCTCAGGACATTCTGGACCCTCTCCTGATAGAGGAATTCCAGAGTCAGCACCCCAGCAAGCCTGCACCAAGAGGGAGAGGGCATCCAAGAAAAAGTATAGCTCCCAGAGGAAGCTCCTCGGGGGGGTTCTGTCAGTAACAGTGTTGAGAGCGTAAGCTCAAAACAGCCTCCAAACATGGCCACCATGAACTACACTTCCCAAGAACCACAGCGCCCTCTGTCTCCAGCTTAATAATTTCACCTGTCATTCATTTCCTCTGTAATCAGCTCCTCTACTTAGGCCCTGTCCACACGGCAACGGATTCAGGTGACTCCGATACAATTGCTTATCGTTTAGGCCTAGCGTCCACACGGCACCGGTGTTTTGGGTGCCCAAAGCGCAATCTTTTTGAGAACGGGTTCCAGAGTGGAAAGATCTGGCAACGTTGCCGTTGTGAAGTCGTCTGGATGAGTAGAACGGATTTGTTTACGATGACGTCACAACCACATGACTGTGAGTGCTTCACGCCGGGTAGAAGTGTAACGAATATCACCAGGATATCACCAGGAAAAAGCCTTACAGAGCACTAGTGAGAGTGAAACACGAGCTTGGATATTATTATTATTATTATTATTATTATTATTATTATTATGTTCAGTGTTAGTTCACAGTAGTAATGCAAGAAGCAGAATAGTGACAGTAATAGTGAAGCAAAAACATGCAATTGTACAAACACTGCAGCTCTACAGCAAAATATTCATTTATAAAATGGTCTGATTCTTAACACCAGTAGTGCCAATGATCTTCTCATTGCGATGCGAGTTGTCAACAAATCCTATAACTTGGTTCATGAAGCGCGCTTACAAAATATTTTCACTGTGAATATTTATTGTGTAATGGTGCAAAGTGAGAGAGAGAGAGACTCCCGCCAGCAAAAATAGGGAAAAAAAAAGGAGCGATCTCACCTCTTCAGATGTAGGTTTAAGTCCTACAATACATTCCTCAAAAAGGGCGTAGGAGAAATTAATCCAACAACGTGTATCATTCAATTTATTCCGGACCATTAAAGACGCCGCCTTCCACGTAGAATCATACGTCATCCTCGTCGCCATATTGGATAGGTCAAAGCGGAGAATAAAGATTCATGTGCTGCGTTTAACTGTACCAACAGGTTTACCGTCCAAACGAGATCACATGGGATTACCTTTCACAGGTGAGAAGCAACAAATTAATCCATCAACGTGTATCATTCAATTTATTCCGGACCATTAAAGACGCCGCCTTCCGCGTAGAATCATGTCATCCTCGCCGCCATTTTGGAGAGGTCAAAGCGGAGAATAAAGATTAGCTGCGTTTAACTGTACCAACAGGTTTGCCGTCCAAACGAGATCACATGGGATTACCTTTCACAGGTGAGACTGGAAAAATACTTTTCATTGTATTTGGTCATTATAATGTAATTTTACAAACAGATTTTCCTGACTTTGTGGCTAATATGAAGTCTCGCGCATAATAGTTTATGCGCATGCGTCCTTACTTCTTCTATTGTTCTGGTGTCTCCGAAGGGACCGTCTTACAGCGCCCCTAGAGGTGTGGCATGTGTATTGCATCATTTTCAGCAAGCGTTGCGTTGCCATATGGACCTGATATTTTACTGATTGTTGCCCATTTGGATGCGATATATTTTTAAATAACATCTCGTTGCCGTTGTCGTGTGGATGTAGTCTAAAACACCACTCACTCACAGTCAGTGTGAAGTATCATTCAGTGTTCATCTCCGTCATTACCGAGCTATTTACTTTCTGCCTGCCAGTTCACTACTCAACCTTGGGTTACGTTTTCCCCGACCTTGTCTCTTAGTCTCGCCTTCGATATTCCATTTGCCAATCGAGCAACCACCGCCCGTCTCTTTGACCATGATTCTCGTCTACTGTTGTGGCTTCATCTACAGTTTGTCTCTCCCGCTCTCCCCTGCACCTGCATCCATAAGTGCCTGCACCCTGACAAAGAGAGTTTATTAGCAGGCATAATATTTACAAAAATGAAACCGAAAGCAGAGTCATAAACAGGGTTTTTTAAATTTATTTATTTATTTTTAAGCGAGTCACATAGTGAAGTGATTATAATATAAAATGTGATTTTTTTTTTTTGGAACAACAGTATAAATAAAATGAAAATGAAATGGCAAGTTGATGTCATGATAAGACTATGGGCTAGCAGCTGTTCAGCTAAAACAATTGGCTCAAGCGTTTATTAAAAAAAATTTAAAAAACCTGACATTGAGTATGTGTAGAGCAGATCAGTCTACACATATTGTATTGAATGTTGTGAACAAATTCACAGGTTGTGTTAAGTATAAAATGACGTGTAAAAAAGCTGAATTCTTCCAATACAATCTCATTTAATATTGACACAACACATGAACATGTAAGCTGGACTGCTACACATAATTTCTGTAATTTTTCTATACATTCCTTCTAAGAGTGTATAACATGCAACAGTTTGATGTATTGCCATCAAACTTAATCTATCTCCTTGTGAACAAGTGGTGGGCCCAGAAAGTGCTCTGTACTGCCATTGCTCATTGCAGCTATTATTATTATTATTATTATTATTATTATTATTATTTTATTATTATTATTATTATTATTTGTTGTTGTTGTTGTTGTTGTTAGTCAGAGTAGTAGTATTGTTATACAAATTGTTGTAATTTATACATAATTAAAAAAAGCCATTTCTTCCTTAGCAATCAGTTCTATTATTTAAAAGCATGTAATTGGAACTGACCAGCTTTTTAAACTTCTTGTGAACTCAAATGAGCTTTGAAATAACAAGATATTCCTCTTAATGGATGCACTGACCTGCATATAGGATTGATTAGTGATAGTGATCTAAACTGGGATGTGAGCAAAAAAAACATATAATCTGGAGAAATAATTAATAAATGATCACTTCAAAAATGATTACCAGCATGTGTGCATCAAGCAGATAAATAATGGCTTTAATAATTATATAACCACATATGGTTACACCCAATTAATCAATGTGTAAATTTGCAAGAGGATAATCAGACTGCTTGAGATGAATAGCTACATAAATTCCCAATCCAAAAATATCAGTTGTGATGTCAGAATATTAAGATTCAGCAGTTAATATTTCATAATAGAACAATGAAGTGTGCAGCTTGTAATTACATTCAACTGAGCTAAGAAGAGGTGATGAATTAATTACACTAATTATACTACTTATTTAATAAAGCCATCTCTACTGCTTTCCTGAAAGATATGACAGTTGTCATGTTTGGTAGACATGATTCCCATACTATCTTTAATATATAGATTTAGGCACTGCCTAAAAGCGGAGCTCCCATCTGTTTCTGGGTTGTAGAATTTTCTTATATCATAGCCAGCCTCTTTTGTTTCATTTCTTTACCATTATAGTTACTATATTGTTTCCTTATGTTGTACAAAATGTAGGGCGACAACAGCGACAAGTTACTCACTACTATACTGTCCCAACTACTACACCACTTCACTACTCACTTCACTAGTTGTTGGGTTTCCTGTGGTGGCAGGCACGCATGCACAGGACCGAAACCATCAGAAAACAACTCGATGGGTTACTCACTACTCAGCTGTTGGGTTTCCTGTGGTGGCAGGCATGCATGCACAGGATCGAAACCATCAGAAAACAACTCGATGGGTTTCTTTATGTATCCCCACTCTATGCCTATGGGGCTCCGCTCGCGCCGGCCTTTGGCCCATGCAGGACCTCTGCTAATAAAGTCAGGGCTGTGGAACATTACAGTACTTATACTAAAGATGTACAGCAACAGTAAAGGGAGTACTGTACATGCATATAAGCACACAACAGAGAAAAATAAGTATTTCACCTACATATGTTGAAACCATGTTATGTAACTAAGAACTAATAACAATTTAATAGCTACTGATAACTAATCACTAATGCTGAACTACCAGAACTTAACATTCATACAGTATATGCACGGGTAACACCCCTTTTCTTCTGTCAGACTCAGTGCTCCCTCAAAGCCTCTTTAATGTTCATTAAAAACACAAAACATTATTTTATCAAATAAAATAGCCACAATCAATAAAATACCAATACAGCATGCTGCAAGATTCACAGAGAAATGCCTTGCAATCCTGAATGCATTTACATTTACAAATACATTTGGCAGACACTTTTATCCAAATTTACAAGTGGAGTGGAATTCAATCCAAGCACAGAGCTGAACTGTTGACTTGGCAGTTTTAGAGCTTTCCTTCACATCCAGTTAGTAGTGCAAATCTACTGCCCTGAAAAATACTACAAGTGAAGCAGAATGCAGTCCAATACAGCTGAGGCTTGCACGTTAAGGATTTTATGGACCTTGCAGCAGTTCACTGCAGGAGCCACAGTGCCACAGAGGCAGCAGTGGCTCATGACTAGAGATATTGGTGGGGCCGGATGACATTAATAATCCATCCATCCATCCATTATTCATAACTGCTTATCCTGTGCAGGGTCACGGGCAAGCTGGAGCCTATCCCAGTTGACGATGGCCAAGAGGCAGGGTACAACCTGGACAAGTTGCCAGGTCATCGTAGGGCTGACACATAGAGACAAACAACCATTCACACTCACATTCACACCTATGGTCAATTTAGGCCCTGTTTACATTATTTCGAATCAGCGGATCATCAGATTAACGTTTTTAAAACGATTCGCATACACATAGCAACGCCAATACACGATTCGCGTGCACACAGCAACACCAATACACGGATACGCTAATCACATGACTAATTAGACGGCACGTCACATGATCCCAGTGCATATCGGGGATGCGCAAGTCACTCACCACTTGCAAGTGGAAGGATGGCAAGTGAACACCTTCTCCAGCAAATAAACACACCTGGCTGTGATGTTCATGTTCTCACTGAGTTTAAGCGCCTGAAGGAGGTTGAAATGTGTAAATAAACCTCAGTGCGGCTCAGCGCTTCCTCCTGCGCTCCAAATCACTCCGCCCTGAACAGCGAGTGCCCTCTGGAGGGTGCGCACTCCGGCCCTGCGTAGCTCACAGGGCACGCGAGTGAAGCGCACGAGCAGTGATTCGGGACTGAGCCTCTGTGTGGGAGATCCCAACACCAGCGAATCAGGAAGGTGGATGTCACAGTGACGTTGTCCAATGACGACGTCAGCTAGAGCTCAGCACAGCGTATCTGCGTATTCTCAATGTTTACACAGCACCGGACCAGACACGAACTGGATTGAATACGTGGGCTCTGGCGGATTCCCGTTTCCCAGCGTTTTAATGTGAATGGACAGTGCATCCGCGAAGAAAACGAGACAGATACGGTCTAATGTAAACTTGGCCTTAGAGTCACCAATTAGCCTAACCTGCATGTCTTTGGACTGTGGGGGAAACCAGAGCACCCATATGAAACCCATGCAGACACGGGGAGAACATGCAAACTCCACACAGAAAAGCCCCCGTTGGCCACTGGGCTCGAACCCAGAACCTTCTTGTTGTGAGGCAACAGTGTGAACCACTACACCACCATGCTGCCCACATTAATAACCACATAAATTTAAATAAATAAATAAATAAATAAGTGGAGAGGCTATGATGTTTGACTTATGAAAGTGAATTTTTAGTCACCCCATAAAAGGCAGTTGACATTTGACAAATACAGTCATACAACATAAAGTCTCACACCTAAGAATTTCCAGCCGAACTACATCTCAAAAACCCCACGTAACACCTGAAACTAGTCTCAAAAAACAAGCATTTAAAAAAGGAGACATATTTTCTTCTTCTCAGAACACATCTCTGTGCAATTCAGTACAGACTTTCCCACTCCATATTCACCCTTTCCCTCTCCGAATCTTTGCCATATATCTTTCAAAAGAAATGGTTCTGTACTGTACATCACAGATGCGCTGTATAGACTTACACATTGCCTTTGTGTAAAGTTAGCAGATTTAATTCTGATTATTTGCCATTAATATATATATATATATATATATATATATATATATATATATATATATATATATATATATATTTTTTTTTTTTTTTTTTTAAGTAGCCTAATTTCACTTTCTTTCCAAATCTTTCTTTAACTACCCTGTCCACTGCTTCCCCTCTACTAAAATGTTCATTGAGCAAGCAAGGGGCAGTGTGATTCCTGCCTCAATGGACCTCTATTAGTGCTTATTAGGTACTTTTGGACCAAACAGTTTTAGGCCAAGTTTACATTAGACCGTATCTGTCTCGTTTTCTTCACGGATGCACTGTCCGTTTACATTAAAACCCCTGGAAACGCCGGGAAACGGGAATCCGCCAGGGTCCACGTATTCAATCCAAATCGTGTCTGATCCGGTGCTGTGTAAACATTGAGAATACGCGGATACGCTGTGCTGAGCTCTAGCTGGCGTCGTCATTGGACAACGTCACTGTGACATCCACCTTCCTGATTTGCTGGCGTTGTTCATGTGATGCGACTGCTGAAAAACGGCGCGGACTTCTGCCTTGTATCACCTTTCATTAAAGAGTATAAAAGTATGAAAATACTGCAAATACTGATGCAAATACTGCCCATTGTGTAGTTATGATTGTCTTTAGGCTTGCCATCCTTCCACTTGCAAGTGGTAAGTGACGCGCATGCCCGACATGCACTGAGATCACACACACAGCGGCTCAGACCCAAATCACTGCTCGTGCGCTATACTCGCGCGCTCTGTGAGCTGCGCAGGGCCAGAGTGCGCACCCTCCAGAGGGCACTCGCTGTTCAGAGCGGAGTGATTTGGAGCGCAGGATGCCTGCGGAGCCGAGCGTATCCGTGTATTGGCGTTGCTATGTGCACGCGAATTGTGTATTGACGTTGCTGTGTGCACACTAATCGTTTTAAAAACATTAATCTGATGATCCGCTGATACGGTCTAATGTAAACCCCACCTTAGGGACTCACTGAAAAGAAATACCTTCAATGGCTTTTTTTCTGTTTGCATTCACACCAACAGTAGGAATGGTGAAGTGATGTAAGCAAGCCAATGGTTGCTATAGCGATGCAATTAATTTATTTTTATATGAATATGCATCTTGTTCACCAGTGTTCTTTTGCTGCTATGAAAACAGCAAACTAGAAGGGTTAGGGTTTAAATTTGTCCATTTTCATGTGTCGTATTTCAGATGCATGTTTCTATAGAAATGGATCATTCCACTGTGCTGTGAGAATGGGGAGACCAAAAAATCAGAATTACTTTATTAGTCCCCAGAAGGAAATTCAAATTTGCTACCAAGCTCCTGAATCAGAGAAGAAGTAAACATGTCTAAAAATAGAAGATAAAATCATCTGAAAAAAGAATAAATAAAATAAATTTAAATAAGTAAAATAATTTAAGTAAAAGCAAAATGAAGTGATTCTATATACAATGATTCCTATATACATATATTGCACCTGAGTTAGGGATACAGTATACATGGTAAAGACAGTGTACCACAGTTATACAGTGACATTGTACAGCTTGATTGCAACAGGTAGGAATGATTTCCTGTGACTCTCAGTTGTGCAGCGTGGAAGAATCAGCCATTTACCGAACGTGCTCCTGTGGCTGCTCAGCTCCTCATGTAGAGGGTGGGAAGGACAGTCTAAGATTGTTTTTATTTTGGACAGTGTCCTCTTCTCCAACACCACTATCAGAGAGTCCAGTTCCATGCCTACAACATGGCCGGCTTTCCTGATGATCTTATTAAGTCTGTTAGTGTCCTTCACCCTCAAGCCACTGCCCCAGCAGATGACAGCGTACAGGATGGCACTGGCCACCACAGACTCATAGAACATTCGCAGCATCGTTCGGCAGATGTTGAAGGACCTCAGCCATCTCAGAAAATAGAGACGGCTCTGGCCCTTTTTGTATACCATGTCCACGTTTTTGGACCAGTCCAGTTTATTATCTAAGTACACCCCCAGGTACTTATATTCTTCCACCATGTCCACACTGACCCCTTGGATGTTAACAGAAAATGTTAGATGCTGACAGCAAATTCCTTACTTTACATTATAAAGAGCAACTTCATGATGAAAAAAAGTAAGAGATTGCTTAAAATATGTTTATCAAATGTGTTAGTGGGATTATTATTTTATAACAGGTTTTCTTACATGATAGCTAAAAAACGGACAGGCACATTTAGTTTAATTAAGATTTTTATATTTTACTTCGACACATAAAAGTCACGTTATATTTTCTCTGTCACATATAGGCACAATAAAGCTTGGACTTCACTGTCGGGACATTTGTTTGAGTTTTTTGTTTTTATTTCCATTTTTTAAACTAAAAAATGTTAAGAAATGTTGTTTACATGGGTAATGTTTTACACAAATTTTTAAAAAATGGCAGTTGTCAGTGTTGCACTGGCTCATGTTCAACCAATCAACATACACTTATGTCTGGACCAATCACTGTACACTTACCTCACTTATGGTTCCTCTTGTACTAAGAAAGTGCCTACCCTGATGTAGCAGCTAAAAAAAAAAAAGTCCTTCAAAACAGTGCTCGAAGAACTATGATCATTCTCAGTTCCTGCAGTGCAGATGCACAAAAAGGGGGAACTTCCTCCAACTTTTGAAGAAAAAAAAATTTTTTTAAAAAGATCCTCCAGTCTGAAACACCTTTTGTAGTTCCTATTTTAATCCAACATGTGCAATAATAACTCAAAGGAGCTAAGTGGGGAAATGAAAACACTGGCCCACATTTGCACAACCAAATCAATGGTACTTGAATTGCAAGGTACATTTGTCAAGCAACATTATTTTAAAAGTCTTGGTCACTCACAAGAAGTAATAAGTATTTTGAAAAGTTTGGTTCAAAAATGTGATAAATCACCTGTGATAAACTTGAGAAAAAAATGCATTTTCTTTCCCAAAAAAATTGGTAGCATGAAAACCATCATTTTCTGATTGAAACTTTAAACAGTGGGGCTTGAAAGTTTGTGGACCATTTAGAATTTTCTATATTTCTGCATAAATATGACCGAAAACATCATCAGATTTCCACACAAGTCATAAAGTAGATAAAGAGAACCCAGTTAAACAAATGAGACAAAAATATTATACTTGGTCATTTATTTATTGAGGAAAATGATCCAATATTACATATCTGTGAGTGGCAAAAGTATGTGAACCTTTGCTTTCAGTATCTGGTGTGACCCCCTTGTGCAGTGATAACTGCAACTAAACATTTCCAGTAACTGTTGATCAGTCCTGCACACCGGCTTGGAGGAATTTTAGCCCATTCCTCTGTACAGAACAGCTTCAATTCTGGGATGTTGGTGGGTTTCCTCACATGAACTGCTTGCTTCAGGTCCTTCCACAACATTTCGATTGGATTAAGGTCAGGACTTTCACTTGGCCATTCCAAAACATTAACTTTATTCTTCTTTAGCCATTCTTTGGTAGAATGACTTGTGTGCTTAGGATCATTGTCTTGGGGCATGACCCACCTTCTCTTGAGATTCAGTTCATGGACAGATGTCCTGACATTTTCCTTTAGAATTTGCTGGTATAATCCAGAATTCATTGTTCCATCAATAACGGCAAGCCGTCTTGGCCCAGATGCAGCAAAACGGGCCCAAACCATGATACTACCACCACCATGTTTCACAGATGGGATAAGGTTTTTATGCTGGAATGCAGGTGTTTTCCTTTCTCCAAACATAACGCTCCTCATTTAAACCAAAACATTTTTCCAATAGCTTTCTGGCTTGTCCATGTGATCTTTAGCAAACTGCAGACAAGCAGCAATGTTCTTTTTGGAGAGCAGTGGTTTTCTCCTTGCAACCCTGCCATGCACACCACAGAAATCTCCTTTGTTTGTGCCATGATACACTTCCACAAACATGTGTTGTGAAGATCATACTTCGATAGATCCCTGTTCTTTAAATAAAACAGGGTGCCCACTCACACCTGATTGTCATCCCATTGATTGAAAACACCTGACTCTAATTTCACCTTGAAATTAACTGCTAATCCTAGAGGTTCACATTCTTTTGCCACTCACACACATGTAATATTGGGTCATTATCCTCAATAAATAAATGACCAAGCATAATATTTTTTGTCTCATTTGTTTAATTGGGTTCTCTTTATCTACTTTTAGGACTTGTGTGAAAATCTGATGATGTTTTAGGTAATATGTATGCAGAAATGTAGAAAATTCTAAAGGGTTCACAAACTTTCAAGCACCGCTGTAACACTATGAGGTCGTAACACCATTAAAAATGCAAATTGAGATTTTGATTTAAATTTTTTATTTTAAAAAAATGATTTTTTTTTTCAAAATGTGATTTATCCATTCTACATTTTCCCCCGGGGCGGCACGGTGGTGTAGTGGTTAGCGCTGTCGCCTCACAGCAAGAAGGTCCGGGTTCGAGCCCCGTGGCCGGCAAGGGCCTTTCTGTGCAGAGTTTGCATGTTCTCCCCGTGTCCGTGTGGGTTTCCTCCGGGTGCTCCGGTTTCCCCCACAGTCCAAAGACATGCAGGTTAGGTTAACTGGTGACTCTAAATTGACCGTAGGTGTGAATGTGGGTGTGAATGGTTGTCTGTTTCTATGTGTCAGCCCTGTGATGACCTGGCGACTTGTCCAGGGTGTACCCCACCTTTCTCCCGTAGTCAGCTGGGATAGGCTCCAGCTTGCCTGCGACCCTGTAGAACAGGATAAAGCGGCTAGAGATAATGAGAATGAGATGAGACATTTTCCCCCAAAATATGATAAATCCATTACATCAATAAAAAGGGAACATCTCTTATGTTGGACCACAGATTTTCCCAAATTGCATTCATCTTGTCATTTATAAGCCCCAATCTATTTTACACACTAAGCTCTGTGGAATGTGAATAGACCCAGTCAGATGTTTACATGGAAACTTTTTTTTTTAAAAAACAAACTTTTTTATTCTGAACAATACATTTAGAAGTTTGGATACCTTTGGATACAGCATCTCATCTCATTATCTCTAGCCGCTTTATCCTGTTCTACAGGGTCGCAGGCAAGCTGGAGCCTATCCCAGCTGACTACAGGCAAAAGGCAGGGTACACCCTGGACAAGTCACCAGGTCATCACAGGGCTGACACATAGACACAGACAACCATTCACACCTACGGTCAATTTAGAGTCACCAGTTAACCTAACCTGCATGTCTTTGGACTGTGGGGGAAACCGGAGCACCCGGAGGAAACCCACGCGGAGAACATGCAAACTCCGCACAGAAAGGCCCTCGCCAGCCACGGGGCTCGAACCCAGACCTTCTTGCTGTGAGGCGACAGCGCTAACCACTACACCACCGTGCCGCCTGGATACAGCATGTACAGTTAAATTCATAGCAGAGCGAAGCATACTGAGCAAAGCTCCATACTGAAGAGAATATAGGAAAGCATTGACCTGATTTTTGATGGCTTTTGCAACCACAGGGAACCCGATCATAAGTGCAAGGCAACATCTAAACACTTGACCAGCGGACAACAGAATGTGTATTTACATAAGATAAATGGGTTTTTATCCAGTGCTTATTTTTAATTTGCTTTTTAAAAAAATAACAAGATTATTTACTCACACATTTCTCACTCACATTTCACAACACTTTGCTTTATAAAAAATAGTAGTCTTAGGTACAGTTAGTGCAGTTTTATAAGGAAATGAGCTGTAGGTTTTACTGAGCATCTTGCAGAACCAGCCACAGTTCTTCTGGACACTTTGACTGTCATACTTGTTTCTTAATTTTGCAGTAAAACCCAGTCGCCTTCATTATGTTTTATTTTTTAATCTGAAAAGTGGTCTCTTATGTAATATGCTGCTCCAATACAAACATTGCTCTCCCTGTACCATTTAATTTTGTGCTGGAAAATGAACATTTGGAATTCTAAAATGTTTTTGTACTGACTTGACAATGTAGAAGTCATAAAATAGAAATCTATAACAAAGTTTGTATGAAAAAGATAGGGGACTTTTGCACAGTACTGTATGTATGTATACCAATCTTGTAACAGACAGATAGAATCACTGACAGATTGCTGTTATATCAGAATAGATGGATGATGTGCTCATCTTGGGAGCCACATAGAGTGAGCATGACAAGAGACTGCAGAGGGTGCTATCACGTATGTAGGAGGCGGGAGTCACACTCAGGCCCGTTTCAAGCTATTTGGGGGCCCTAGGCAAAGGGGGATCTGGGGCCCATAATTATCCCCCCCTCGATGAAAGGCCTTATGGCTGCCTACCCACTGAAGACTTAATAAATAAACATCACACATATTGTAATCATTCTTACGATTTTTACTTAATAAATGAACTCTTTATATTATTATAAATAATTATCAAACCCAATTAAACACAAGAATAGACAAAATATATACACACACACACACACACACACACACATATATATAAATCAAATATGAAAATAAGACAAAGTAATATAAAATGTGCAAATAACACAACACTAAATATTTACAGTATATACACAAGTAGAAATAACTTTAAATGGTGATTAAATGATTACAAACATGAATAAGAATCTTAATAAGAACCAGCACACACAGAAAAGTGCAAAAGGTATAGAAAAACACATAAAAATTTAAGAATACACAACTAGAATCATGGGCAAAATGTCTAAAACTGCTGCTTGCGGGCTTTGGCTTCAGCAAAGGCAGCCACAATACCTTCCATGTCCAAAGACCTGCGGACATCACATTCAATTGAATGCTTCCTTGCAGAAAGTTCAGGTATCTTAGTTGAATTACTACATTAATATCCGACCAAGGTCACAAACGTAGCCTATTTATGTAAAAAAGAGCTTTCTTGTGAGCCATCCCCTGTCCTACTCCATTCATGCTCACGACACACTAGCTACTTCTGATGAAAGCCATGCAGCTCGCTGAAACTAACTCTGACTATGACATTTTGATAAACACAATAAGTTAATCTGAGAGAAGTTGACAGTCTTTCACCTATTTGTGTGGTACATATTAGAATTTTTAGCCAGTCCTTGCAAGTTTGTAAGCCTGTTGTGCATGACAATGTTTACATCACTGTTATAAACACTGTCTACAAGATAACTACCACTAACGTAAGCTAGGTACCAAATTTGCTTGTCGACCCGCTTGGTATTAATGAGTGTGTACATTCTCACTTACCAGTGTCTTGTTTTTTTCTGTCTTCCTCTTCCCTTTTCTTCTTTCTCTTCTGGCTCCCTGAGGGGTAATTTTGCTTCATATTTGATTTTGGGTTTTTTTTGCCGCGGAGCTCTGCAACCACTTGACTGGACAGAGATGGGCATTGAGGGGTTGACAACAGACTGTCATTGCACTTTTTGGCCAAAGCATGTAGGGAGGCGCTGTTGTGCATTAGGGGGCCCCCCTTGGAACTAGGGTATTTCAACAAGTGTCATTAGGCGCTGCGCTGCCACGCTCAAAAAGTTGTCATTGCTATTGAACACATAACCAGTCGTTCGGCAGCGGGGGCCCTTCGATGGCTGGGGCCCTAGGCAATTGCCAAGTCTGCCTACCTTGTTGCAACGGGTCTGGTCACACTCAATGACAAGTGCAAGTTCTCAAAGAGCAGGAAGGTGGGGTTTGCAGAACTAAGGCGGGGGGAGGAGGTGAGGAGGAGAGAGTTTGGATAGTAGAGGTTGCTCAGCATCAGGACTGGATAGGTGCGTGCGCACCTCAGGATCCCCTGAACACGAGCATGCACACGGGGAAGCATGTCTGCGTGTGCATGCACGCACGCTGTGTGAACTTCCCCACATCTTCAGCATGTGAAAAAAAATGGGGGGGGGGGGGGAGCCACAGGGAAAATATACTGGATTGCCAAGAATGTCAGTGCTGAAAAAGGTGTTACTGAGCATACTGTAGAAGATTCAAGATTCCTTTATTGTCACTGCACCATGCAGTCCAGTGAAATTGAAGCAAGCAATCCAGTTGGTGTATTCAAACAAATACTTAGTATTAAGGGCAAAAAAGTCAGATCTGTACAAGATAAACATTCAAGTAAAAAGATAAACAACTCCAGATAGATAGATAGATAGATAGATAGATAGATAGATAGATAGATAGATAGATAGATAGATAGATCGATCAATAAAAAAGATAAACATGTCTTTTCAAGAACTGCTTAAAAAAGGGGGGAAAGTTCTATGCATCTAGGGTGTACCTATGATACAGCGGGTTATTGCACAGTAATAAGTGAATGTATTGCACAATTAGGCGTGATAATTGCACATTTGCCCATGTTGACAGAGTGCAGCTGAGCAGGAACAATATAAATAAATAAATTTAGCTGGTTGAGAGAATAAGGTGCATGTGGTTGTGAAAACATATACTATTCAGGTAAGAGGTAGGCATGTAGAGGTGTAGACAGTTTATGTTACTGTTCAGTCCTCTTTCTGTCCATACCGCTAGCATCTGTGTAGGTGACTGGCTTTGTTCAGTTCACGTATGACACTTGGGTAAAAGCTGTTCTTTAGTCTATTTGTCTGTGATGCAATGGACCTGAACAGTCTACCAGAAGGCAGTAGTTCAAGAAGTTGGTGTCCAGGGTGGGAAGGGTCCTTTAGGATGTTGGTGGCTCTGCTGAGGCAACGGGTGGTGTAGAGTTGCTCTAGAGAGGGCAGTGGGCAGCCAATGATCTTCTGTGCAGAGTCGATGACTCTTTGAAGGGCTTTCTTGTCTGCCACAGAGCTGTTGGTGTACCATGTACCAATGCAGTATGTCAGCACACTCTTGATCGGGCAATGGTAGAAGGTCACTAGCAGCTGCTCATGGAGGTTGTTCTTCTTGAGGATCCTCAGGAAGTACAGTTGCTGCTGTGCCTTTTTCACTGCCGCTATGGAGTTTGTGGTCCAGGTGAGGTCCTCTGCAATGTGTGTGCCCAGGTACTTGAAAGTGGGCATTCTTTCCACTCTGACCCCACTGATTAGCAATGGAGTGTAGTCCTTGTTGTGTTTTTGGAAGTCTATTATGAGTTCTTTTGTTTTTGATGGGTTCAGGGCTAGGTTGTTTTCTTCACACCATCTTATCAGTTTTTGACATCATCCCTGTAGGCTGTCTCATCATTTCTTGAGATGAGTCCAACCACAGTTGTGTCGTCCATGAACTTGGTGATGGTGTTGGTAGGGTGGGTGGGAGTGCAGTCATGGGTGTAAAGGGCATAGAGGAGGGGGCTTAGCACACAGCCCTGTGGGGCTCCAGTACTGAGCATGAAGGTGGATGAGGTGTGGGGGCCTAGTCTTACCATCTGGGAGCAGTTGGTGAGGAAGTCCGTGATCCAGTGGCAGATGGTTTGGGAGAGTCCTAGGTCAGATAGTTTGGGAATCAGTCTGCCTGGGATGACTGTATTGAATACAGAGCTGTAGTCTATGAAGAGCATCCTCACGTAGCTGTCCTGCTGTTCGAGGTGGCAAAGTGCAATGTGTAGGGCAGTGGTAATCGCGTCCTCAGTCGACCTGTTTGATCTGTAGGCAAACTGGTGTGGGTCGAAGGTGGCTGGGAGGTTGGATTTGATGTGCTGCTGGACCAGCTTCTCAAAGCACTTCATGATGATTGGGGTGAGTGCCACTGGGCAGTAGTCACTGAAGCCACTGATGACTGGTTTCTTTGGTACTGGGATAAACATTGCTGATTTTAGGCAGGCCCGGATGGTGGCCTTGGACAGGGACAGGTTGAAGATATTTGTGAAGACTGCTTAGAGCTTGTCTGAACATTCTCTCAGTACTCTTCCTGTCACTCCATCTGGTCCTGCAGCCTTCCTGGGGTTGACAGCCCTGAGCATATGCCTCACTTCATGTTCCTGTACACTGAGCATGTGGCTGTTGTAGATGGGAGTGGTTGTAATGTCTGATGCCTCTGCTGTTCAAAGTGGGCAAAGAAGCATTAAAGCTCCTCTGCTAATGCGGCATTCACCTCAACAGTCCTGTGATTGCTGTTTTTGTAATTGGTGATGTGCTGGATCCCCTGCCATAGTCTCCGTGGGTCATTGTAGGCAAAATAGTCCTCAATCTTTTTCCCATACTCAGCTTTTGCACCTTTGATGGCTCTCTTGAGGTTGGCTCTGGCTGTGCTGTATAGGGCTTTGTCCTCAGATTTAAGTGCAGCATTGAGAGCCTTCAGGAGAGTTCTGACCTCCTTTGTCATCCAGGGTTTCTGGTTAGTGTATCCAGATATGTTTGTCAACAGTGACACAGTTGTTGATGTAACAGAGCACTGCTGATGTGTACTCTTCTAGGTCACGATCCTCAAAAATGTTCCAGTTTGTTCTTTCAAAGCAAATCATTGCAAAGAAAATCATTTGTAACTGCTTGATTGCATCGAAGTTTGATGTTCAAAATATCCAGTCAACTATAGATGGGATTTGCCCAACTAAATTTCACATTAACGAGCAGAAAAACAAACAAAAACATACAAAAGAAGCACCAAACTGGAGAGTGAAGAGCTGCTGCATCTGTGCATGCCGCCATCTTGTTTTTTCATCTGGCAAGATACAGCATTGCTGTATCTTGCCAGATAGGAAATCAGGTCAGAAGCGGTGGCTGATGAGGCTGAAGAGCAGAGAGATTTATTCATCATTTATGGATGGAGTCTCCAGTGTCAGCACTTAGAGAGAGAGAGAAGAAAGATGGAGGTTGATGATGGAATGACTGTTTATACATACTGTAATCTTCCAGTATGAAGTTTGAGCAAGAAGATTGGTTGCCCACCTAAGTGGTTGCACCAACATGCTTGCATGAACACTTTTTGGGATCTTCTTCTCACTCCTGCTGACATACACTTTCAACACATCTACTGATGATATCTATATACACACCAGAACAGATGGAAAGTTGTACAACCTTGCATGCCTATGCTCAAGGACCAAAACCAGGACAATACTTATCAGGGAGATGCTCTTTACTGATGATGCGGCCTTTGTAGCCCACACCGAGGATGCACTCCAGAGATTGAGTGACCGTTTTTCTGATGCATGTAAACAATTCAGACTCATGATCAGCATAAAGAAAACCAACGTGAGTATACAGGGTGCCATCAGTTCTCCATCAATTACCATCGGCAGTGACATCCTTGAAAATGTGGGCAGCTTTGTCTACCTAGGTTCCACTATCAGCAACACCCTCTCACTTGTTGAACTTGATCGACGTCTTGGAAAAGCCAACTACATGATGGCCAGGCTGGCTGATAGAGTCTGGGACAACAAATCCCTGACAGTACACACAAAGATCGGTGTATATCAGGCTTGTGTCCTCAGTACCTTACTGTATAGTAGCGAGACCTGGAGTACCTACATGAGGCAGGAACGAAGGCTGAACACCTTCCATATGCAATGCCTTAAACACATCCTGAGCATCAGCTGGCGGGACCGAATCCCACATCATGACATTCTTGAACACACCAAGGTCCCAAGCATGTACCCCCTGCTGAGCCAATGCCACTTGCAGTGGTCAGGGCATGTTTGTCGCATGGAAGATGGGAGACTGCCAAAATATATCTTATATGGTGAACTTTCCCAAGGCACTCGCAGAGTTGGATGCCCCTTACTCCGGTTCAAGAATGTCCTTAAAAGAGACCTTAAGGCTTGCACCATCTGCATAGACAGCTGGGAACTTCAAGCCAGAGGTCAACCTTTCTGGCAATAGGCTGTCTACAAAGGGATCCAAGACAGAAAGAGAAGTCTGCTTGCAAAGGAAAGAAGAATGCGGAGGAAGCAAGGGGTATCAAATCCCAGTGTCCCTGAATTCACCTGCATAAATTGCAACAGGGACTGTCATTCATGCATCAGCCTGCACAGCCATAACAGATGGTGCAAACCAAAAACATAAGATACATCTCCAAGGGCGCATTCAGCATGGTCTTTCGAGACTGCAATTGCCATAATGATGATACACTGTATATTAATACATCTCAAACAATTAGAATTTTGTGAAAAAGTTTAATATTTTCCATCAGTTATTTAAGAAAGTGAAAATTTTATATATTCTAGACTCATTACATGTAAAGTAAAATATTTCAAGCATGTTTCTATTTAAATTTTGATAATTATGGCAGACAGTGCAAACAATATTTTAAAAAATCTCAAAATATGAGAATATTTCATTTCGAGTTTGAGTAAAACAGTATTAATACTGTGGATCCCTCAGTCAAGTGCGTAGTCCAGTGTGAAGTTTTCGCAGTCTGTGATGATTTGGGGTGCCATGTCATCTGCTGGTGTTGGTCCACTGTGTTTTATCAAGTCAAAAGTCAATGCAGCTGTCTACCAGGAGATTTTAGAGCAC
Source organism: Neoarius graeffei (assembly GCF_027579695.1). Taxonomy (NCBI): domain Eukaryota; kingdom Metazoa; phylum Chordata; class Actinopteri; order Siluriformes; family Ariidae; genus Neoarius; species Neoarius graeffei. The sequence goes on from NC_083594.1 coordinate 40,072,068, forward strand.
TTTGTGCTTCCATCTGCTGATAATCTTTATGGAGATGTCGATTTCCTTTTCCAGCAGGACTTAGCACCTGCCCATAGTGCCAACACTACTAACAAATGGTTTGTTGACCATGATATTTGTCACGCTTCTGGGCTCACCCTCCATCTGCCTCAACCCTCAGGACTCCAGTTCCCATAATCCCCCTCACACACCAGTCACCACCACATGCACTCTGCCATACAATCCAGAACCACTTCCTAGGAGTGGTTCACCTGAGTTCTAATCACAATCACCTGCACTCTTTTGTTTATGTCTGTATTTATACCCCTTTGTTTGTTTTGCTCTTTGCACAGTATTGCCTTTACTTTTTGTGAGCCTACTGAGCGTTATTATTCTGATTGTTTCTCTGTGTATGACCCTTTTAGCCTTACGGTTTATTCTCGCTTAGCCTAGTCCTTGTGTTTTGATTGCCCGTTTCTCTCGATTCCCAGTTTCTTGAGCCTTACCTGTTTTCTGATTACGATTTGTCTTGCCCTTGTGTTTAGAGCAGCCTTTCTCAACCGGGGTGCCGTCTGGCTTCATTAGGGGTGCCGTCAAAAAATTATATATTCTAACATTGAAATAAATAAAATGAATTAAAATTCCAAAAAACGATAGTTACACTAATGCAGATCATTGCTGCCTCATGCATCATCAAAATTTGTCTCACAGACCCCTTTCCCATGTCACAACATCACTGCCGGGGTCAGCGTATGGTCAGCGTGACTGCGTATATTTTATATGGGGGTGCCTTGAGAATTTGCATACTTCTGAAGGGTGCCGTGACTGAAAAAAGGTTGAGAAACGCTGGTTTAGAATGCCCGTGTCTCCTGATTCCTGGTTCTTCGACTATTGCCTGTTTTCTGACCACAATTTGTCTAGCCCTTGTTACTGTTTTGGATCTCTCTGTATTGATCTGGCCTGGCTTTTGTACATTGTTTTTGATTACCCTTTACTCATTAAAACCTTAAGTTCATTTATAATCTGCAAGTGCCTGGTCTGTCACAGCCACATTACAATATTACTGTGCTTGATTGGCCAGCCAAATCTATGAGGTATTGTCAAGAGGAAGATGAGAAACACCGGATGCAAAAATACAGACAAGCCAAAGGCCACTATCAAAGCAACCTGGACTTCAGTAACACCTCAGCAGTGCCACAGGCTGATTGCCTCCATGCCATGCCATATTGATGCAGTAATTCATGGTAAAGGAGCCACAGCCAATTACAGAGTGTATAAAGGAACATACTTTACAGAAGCTGGATATTTTCTGTGTTGCAAATCCTGTTTTGATTGATCTTAGGAAATATTCTAGTAATTTAAGATTCTGGATTTCTGATTTTCATGAGGTATAAGCCTTAATCATCAAAATTTAAAAAAAGGCTTGAAATATTTCACTTTACATATAATGAATATAGACTATATAATAAAGTTTATCTTTTGGGATTAAATTACAAAACCAAAAAAAAACTTTCACAATATTCTAATTGTTTGAGATTCGCATGTGTGTGTGTGTGTGTGTGTGTTTCTATACACACACACACACACACACACACACATATATATATATATATATATATATATATATATATATATATATATATATATATATATATATATATATATATAAAACGTGTGTGTACACACACACACTATATATATATATATATATATATATATATATATATATATATATATATATATATATATATATATATGAGACATAAAACATGTGTACACACATACACATATATATATAGTGGTATGCAAAAGTTTGGGCACCCTGGTCAAAATTGCTGTTCCTGTGAACAGTTAAGCAAGTTGAAGATGAAATGATCACCAAAAGGCATAAAGTTAAAGATGACTCATTCCCTTTATATTTAAAGCAAAAACATTTTTTTATTTTCATCTTTTACATTTTCAAAATGACAAAAAAGGAAAAGGGCCCGAAGCAAAAGTTTAGGCACCCTGCATGGTTAATACCTAGTAACACCCCCTTTGGCAAGTATCACAGCTTGTAAACACTTTTTGTAGCCAGCTAATAATCTTTCAGTTCTTACCTGGAGGATTTTCACACATTCGTCTTTGCAAAAGGCTTCCAGTTCTACAAGTTTCTTGGGCTGTCTTGCATGCACTGCTCTTTTGAGATCTATCCACAGATTTCCAATGATGTTTAGGTCAGGGGACTGTGAGGGCCAGGGCAAAACCCTCAGCTTGTGCCTCTTGAGGTATTCCATTGTAGATTTTGAGGTGTGTTTTGGATCATCGTCTTATTGTAGGACCCATCCTCTTTTTAACTTCAACTTTTTTACAGATGGTGTGATGTTTGCTTCCAGAATTTCCTGGTATTTATTCGAATCCATGCTTCCCTCGACCAGTGAAATGTGCCCTGTGCCACTGGCTGCAACACAACCCCAAAGCATGATCAATCCACGCCCATGCTTCAGAGTTGGAGAGGTGTTCTTTTCCTGGAATTTGGCACCCTTTTTTCTCCAAACATACCTTTGCACATTGTGGCCAAAAAGTTCTATTTTGATTTCATCAGTCCACAGGATTTGTTTCCAAAATGCATCAGGCTTATTTAGATGTTCATTTGCAAACTTCAGATGCTGAATTTTGTGGCTATACTGTAACAAATGTAACTTGCAAAATTGTTGAGTGAAAAAAGGATTCTAAGTTGAATGAACAAATTTCCCTTCTAATTGTTCAAGTAACTAAAAAAAATAGTTGAGACACCTTTCCTTCACCACAAGTTCATAAGAATTGGAAAATTAAGTTAAGTGAACTTATATATTCAAGTGCTGATTGACGCCCCTTAACCAATGCCACTGCGCATGCACACTTCACAAGTTCGAAAGTTTCAACAGTCGGGTGAAGTGAGAAGTCCGTGGAAACTAACACGAGACGTTGTATAGGAGTATGGACTAAGCTTTCCTCAACAGAGGTCAGGGAATTCCCTCCTTGTATGTCGGTATTTGTTTCTGTTTGTGTAATAATAGGCAAAGTGAAGTAGAACTTAAGTGTTGAGAGGTTTGTGTTAACTAAAAAATGTGATGCAGACTAAATCATTGTAAAAAAAATAGTCAAGCCAACTTAAAAATGTAACACAACCTGTTGCCAAAGGATTTTGAGTAAACTCAACTTAGAACCATGATGTGCCAACTTGCTCTTCTAAGTTAATTGGCAGTATTATTTCAATTTATTTCAACTAAATTTGTTGGACTGAACTTCAAAAGGCAAGTCAAGTCAAGTCAACATAAAATACTCTTATATGTGAACTTAAAAGAACATTTTGGGGCATCGTGGCTCAGGTGGATAAAGCACCATACCATAAATCCGGGGACCTGGGTTTGATTCCAACCCGAGGTCATTTCCCAATCCATCCCCGTCTCTCCCCTGCTCATTTTCTGTCTCTACACTGTCCTATCCAATAAAGGTGGAAAAAGCCCCAAAAAAATCTTTAAAAAAAAAAAAGAATAATTTAGGATAACTTAATGGTTTTTGTGCCAACTTGCTTTTCCAAGTTAATTGGAATGATTATTTCAATTTATTTCAATATCACAATTTGAATGCTCTGAACTTGCTAAATAAAGTAAGGTCAACATAAAATACTCATCTGTGTCGACTTAAAAGAGCAAGTCAGCACAACTATTTGGCCCGGAGTTGAGTTTACTCAAAATCCTTTGGCAGCAGGTTGCGTTACATTTTTAAGTTGGCTTGACTAATTTTTTTTACAGTGTAGGATGCAGGAAAGGTTTTCTTCTGATGACTCTTCCATGAAGGTCATATTTGTTCAGGTTTCGCTGCATAGTAGAACAGTGCACCACCACTCCAGGGTCTGCTAAATCTTTCTGAAGGTATTTTGCAGTCAAACAGGGGTTTTTATTTGCCTTTCTAGCAATCCAAAGAGCAGTTCTTTCAGAAAGTTTTCTTCATCTTCCAGACCTCACCTTGATCTCCACTGTTTCTGTTAACTGCCATTTCTTAATAACATTACAATCTGAGGAAACAGCTACCTGAAAACACTTTGATACATTCTTGTAGTCTTCTCCTGCTTTGTGAGCATCAATTATTTTATTATTCAGAATGCGAGGGAGTTGCCTAGTGGAGCCCATGGCTGTTGATTTTAGGGACAAGTTTGAGGAGTCAGATAATTTATACAGCTTTGAAATCTGCATCATCTGACCTTTCCTAACAAAGAATTTGAACAAGCCACAGCTCAATAAGCTAATTAAGGTCTGGAACCTTGGTAAAAGTTACCTGAGAACTCAAATGCAATTGGGTGCCCAAATATTCGCATGGTGTTCCTTTTCTTTTTTCACTCTCCAATTGTACAAAACAAAAATCTCATCTCATTATCTCTAGCCGCTTTATCCTGTTCTACAGGGTTGCAGGCAAGCTGGAGCCTATCCCAACTGACTACAGGCGAAAGGCGGGGTACACCCTGGACAAGTTGCCAGGTCATCACAGGGCTGACACATAGACACAGACAACCATTCACACTCACATTCACACCTACGGTCAATTTAGAGTCACCAGTTAACCTAACCTGCATGTCTTTGGACTGTGGGGGAAACCGGAGCACCCAGAGGAAACCCACGCAGACACTGGGAGAACATGCAAACTCCACACAGAAAAGCCCTCGCCGGCCACGGGGCTCGAACCTGGACCCTCTTGCTGTGAGGCGACAGCGCTAACCACTACACCACCATGCCACCCCAAAACAAAAATAATACACAAATCTTGCAGAAAACACTGAAAAGAAATGTGTCTTTACGTTTATGCCTTTTGGTAATCATTCATCTTCTGCTCACTTAACAATTCACAGTAACAGACATTTTCAGTAAGGGTGCCCAAACTTTTGCATGCCACTGTATATGTGTATGTGTTTCTATACATATATATACTATATGGTGGCACAGTGGTGTAGTGGTTAGCACTGTTGCCTCACAGCAAGAAGGTTCTGGGTTTGAGCCCAGTGGCTGATGGGGGCCTTACTTGTGAAGTTTGCATGTTCTCCCTGTGTCTGTGTGGGTTTCTTCTGGGTGCTCTGGTTTCCCCACAGTCCAAAGACATGCAGGTTAGGCTAACTGGTGGCTCTAAATTGACCATAGATGTGAGTGTGAATGGTTGTTTGTCTCTATGTGTCAGCCCTGTGATGACCTGGTGACTTGTCCAGGGTTTCACCCATAGTCAGCTGGGCTAGGCTCCAGCTTGCCCACAACCCTGCACAGGATAAGTGGTTACGGATAATGAATGGATGGCGATATATATAAACAAATGGGTGTTTTCCTGGGAAACATACCACTTGTATTTTTCATATGAGCGCCATCCGAGACATGGAGAAACCACGACATCACCATGATATAAATGTCTATAACTCACTTGTGAGGTATTGTCCCTTGTAAGGTTACAAAGTATTGACTTTGCAGGGTGAATACCTTTGCACACTCCACATTTCTGTTTTTAAATCTTAATTCTTGTTTTTGCCACAATTAAAAAAAAATTGCACCTTTAAAGTGGTCAAGCATGTTGTGTAAATCAAGTGGTGCTAACCCATTAACAATCCATTTTGATTCCACCTTGTAATGCAACAAAACAGGACAAACAACAATGGGGATGAATACTTTTGCAAGACACTATACACAGATTAACAGATGAAAACCTGGAAGCACCTGGAGGCATACAACTTTTTATATGTGGCTGGATTAAAGATCTGGGGATCAAGACACTGCAAGATAACGTTATCTTTTATTCCCAGATAAGTAGGCATTTTTGGGCTCTTTGTACACATCTTTGCGATGGTTGCTAGGATGCTACAAGGTTTATTATCGGGTCTGAAGAAAGAACCTTATCCCATCTGTGAAACATGATGGTAGTAGTATCATGGTTTGGGCCTGTTTAGCTGCATCTGGGCCAGGACGGCTTGCCATCATTGATGGAACAATGAATTCTGAATTCCAGCAGCATCATTACAGATAAACAGAGAAAAGAAATAGAGGAAAACTTCTAGATAAATTAAAATAAATTATTTACATATACAAATATAAAAAGAATAAGATATGGGGAAGAGAGGAAGGGGAGAGGGGGGAGGAGGAAAAATAAAAAAGGGGGAACGGAGAGAAGGGGGGGCAGGAGAGATATTGCACATTATATTGCATATTGTCTGGTATTGCTTATTGTTAGGCTAGGCTACTGCTCCTTCCGGTCCTCTGTCCTCCTGTTACCCCTCCTCCCCCCCAGAGAGGAGTTGTACAGTCTGATGGCATGAGGGACAAAGGAGTTTTTGAGTCTGTTCGTCCTGCACTTGGGAAGGAGCATTCTGTCACTGAACAGACTCCTATATATTTCCTGGGGGAAACTGTGAGAGTGATGCAGTGCGCTGAGCCAGGTCTTGTGAGGACACGCCAAAGGGCGGGCGAACGGCTCAAAAGCTACAAGCAGAAATACACCCGCGAGTTTGAGCTGTTGGTGGCGCTGGAGGGTTTTAGGTAGTGAGCTGAAACTAGCTGAGAGGAACCTGGAGTGTGACAAGAAACAGAGTGCCAAGTTTCAGACAAATGTGTGCTGTTTTGCAAAAAACTCTATAGAAATGATTGGGAAACTTCGGGTGATTTTTTCGCGCCTATGGCGCAAAAAAAATCACAGAATAACGTACAAAGTAATAGCCAACCGAGTCCGATCGAGACGCACGTTTTGATATATTGCTTGTCCGCGTGCGATGTACTGTCATTGAGTTATTCGCAATCAAAATTTGCGAGTTTGAGCTGTTGGTGGCGCTAGAGAGTTTAAGGCAGTGAGCTGAAACTTGCTGAGAGGAACCTTGAGTGTGTCAAGAAAGAGTGTTCCAAGTTTCAGATGAATGTGTGCAGTTTTTCAAAAAATCCCATAGAAATGAATGGACACTGTCATCGTCCATGATGTTCAATAGTTTGTCCATAGGCCTCTTCTCTGCCACCATCACCAGAGAGTCCAGCTTCATGCCAACCACAGAGCCAGCCCACCTGATCAGTTTGTCCAGCCTGGATGTGTCCTTCTTGGATGTGCTGCCCCCCCAGTACACCGCGGTTTAAAACAAGACACTGGCGACCAGGGGCGCCGCTAGAAATCTTGGGCCCTATTACAATTTAGGGCCCCCCTGTAAAATTTTCAAGTGCAAGCAACTGAATTTGAAGTCTGTTTTTGGCTGGCACTTCTACTTTACTATCCATGTGATCAGCTGCCTAGCAAGTTTAGGTGATACAATTATTTGGTATATGAACATTTTAAATGCAGAACTATCAGAATTAGACTGAATAGACTATTGCCGGTTTAACAGCATCAATTCTTGCACTCCAGCGAGCGTCAGACAAGCTGTGGAGAGAGCAGCCGGTAGTTTCTTTGTATATGGCCCATCGTTCTGGACTGGCACTTACAAATTTGTAAAGACAATTGATGAAGCCAAAAAAAGCTGACACTTCCTCACTTGATCCTGCAGCGTGTACCCCAGCGAGATTTAACACATGAACATTTTGATTGAATGAACTCCATACTAAGTTACCTAAGAAAAGAAATGTATTTTCATTTTAATGTAAGTCCATACATGTCAACCTATACGGAATGTCCGTATTTTATACGGATTTGATTCAATAAACGTAGTATACAGGCGTACAAATAAAGTTATACGGATTCTTTAAAAAAAACTTCAATATTTATTTAGAGCTATAATCAATTCCCACGATGATAAAAGAGTGCATAACATTTACAAACGTACTGTACACTACAGAAAGCACACACAGCCAGTAAAGAGTCTTATGAAATCGCACGTTATCTTGTGGTAGCGAGACTTCGTTCCACTTTTGATCATGCGCACACCGCATTGCGAGAATCCCGCCAACCTTAATATTTTGTTTGAAAAGCGTATTTCCACCTGAGCGACTTTCAGTATGAAACGATTCTGAATGGGCACTCCGGCAAGATCAACACAGACACTTGCTGTGACATGCAGCCTAGTGAGGTATTGGTGCAGACTGCTAAAAAAGCTGTCATGGAGTACAATTCAGAACATTAGAGTGACACTTTATGTTTTTATAGTTACTATGACCTGGATGACTGAGAATATTCACAGATGGAGCTAGTTGTTGCAGGGTGCCTTTGGACCAGGGAGGTGTACTTCAGCTGTAGAAGAACCAGGTTGTGGTCAGGGGGGAGGGGTGTGACTCTGTATGCATCCCTCACATTAGCATACAGCAAGTCAATTGTCCTGTTGTTCCTTGTTGGACAATCCACAGCCTGGTAAAAAGCAGCCAAAGTAAAGTCCAAAGTAGCGTGATTAAAGTCCCCAGAAATTATCATAAATGCCTCAGGGTGCTGTGTCTGCAGCAAGGACCTTAATATGAAGCGTTACCCGTGAATCCTCTCTCATGCAGCAGCTGCGTCTGCCCTCGGAGGGATGTAAACACAGATGGTGATCACGTGACTGAACTCCCTCGGCAGATAATATGGCCACAGGCTAACAGCTAGCAGCTCCAATCCAGGCAACATAAAACTGTCTTTACAGAGATATGTCCCAGGTTACACCAGCAGTTGTTAACATAAATGATGAGTCCCCCACCTTTGCTTTTCCGGCATGTGTTAGTGTCTCTGTCGGCTCTCACAGCAGTGAATCCCTGCAGGTCCATGTTAGCATCTGGTATGAGGTGTGTTAGCCATGTCTCCGTAAAGATACATAAGCTGCTCTCCCGGTAAATCTGCTGGTTGTTCAGTGCAGAAAGCTCGTCGACTTTATTCGGCAGCGAGTTCACATTCCCCATGATAACGGAGGGAATGGATGGTTTGCAACGCCGCCGGTTGTCCACTAGCCTAGCCTTTAGCTTAGCCCCGGCTTTGCAACCCTTAGGTTTCCTCCTCAGCTCCGCTGGGATGGGGTTTCATATCCTGGCTCGTCCCATTGTTTTCAGGGCCAGCAGCTCCTCTCTCGAATAAGTGAGTTAACTGGCTCCTGGTTGCGTGTTAAAGTTAAAAATATCCATGTTATATAAGTAAAACACACTATGTCTTTGTAAGAAGAGGAGAAAAGTAAAAAAAAAGTGGAAAAAAGACGTTTAAAGAGCTAAAAACTACAGAGTTACTGGAGAGGCAGCCGTCTCACACAGCGCCCATACTAATCATCATCCTTGTAAAGATTGCTATGACCGCCTGATAAATAAAGTGAAAACATATGTGTTAGTTTCCAATATGGGACCACCATCAAAAACACATCTGAGGACTTAAGCATCTCCTGAACTTCAAAACATCACAAAATAATGGAAAATGATGAAAAAGGTGATTTGCGAATCCAAACCTAAAAAATCAGAGGAATTTACAAACATTTTATGAAGTGATCTCTGCAAACTCAAATGTTCTTCAACTCGGCTCCCTTCCATCACAGCAAAAGGTTCAAGAGCCACCTTTCTTATTTGGTGAAATCCTTTGCTCTTTCACCTTTTTATCACTTCACGGGGAACCCAGAAGAAACTTTTCAGTTTCACGGTTTGATCGATTTGAACAACACAAAACAATGCAAGCATATGGCATTCCAATGACCAGCAACATGCCCCTGTGATAGTAACACTTTGTGAACAGTCAGCTTAGATGACCACCCCTTCATGTCTTACATATCTAATGAAGTGGACATGACGTTGGATGCAACCCACGTATTACAGCCATTGCTGCTACTACTACTACTAACAATAATAATAATAATAATAATAATAATAATTCTCACGCACAAGAATTCCATTTTATTTTTTGCTCAAAGGCTTTCATTGGATTTCTAAATATTATAAAGAACAATAACTTGCTCTGAACCTCAACAGAGCTTGACTTTTCATGTCATACTACAGCAAGGGCTGTATACCCTGATCCATCAAATTAATGCCAGAATATAGTATGAGCATATCATGTTTTTATTTAAATTTACCATTGCTAGCATCCACACATCAAGAAACCTTTATGCTCATTTATGTATTCATCTGTGCATTTATTCTCAAACAAACAAACTAACAAAAAAAAACCTCTTAGATTAGGCAAACTAGCATACAGTACCATTTGAACATACAATATGTAAGATATTGGATGTATTTTCCATGTAATATTTAGAACTGGAAATTACATGTGTACAGTATATACATGAATCTCATTTCCAGATCATATTAAAAGTCTTACAAACTGAATCTGAGTTTCTAAATAATTAAAACCCCAGTGTTGTTGAATTATCCAATGTAATTGGTCAGAACATGTTGAAGACGTTCCTATAACAGCAGCTCAGACAGAATTTCCATTTATGCAAATCACATGTTAAATGCATTCATACTAATATGTTAACATTTATAGTAACAGGTAATTCATAAGGACATATACAGTGGATGCTCTACTTAGTTTAATTTTAATAATAAACAGACTTTCAATGGGGGCGGCACGGTGGTGTAGTGGTTAGCGCTGTCGCCTCACAGCAAGAAGGTCTGGGTTTGAGCCCCGTGGCCAGCAAGGGCCTTTCTGTGTGGAGTTTGCATGTTGTCCACGTGGGTTTCCTCCGGGTGCACCGGTTTCCCCCACAGTCCAAAGACATGCAGGTTAGGTTAACTGGTGACTCTAAATTGACCGTGAGTATGAATGGTTGTCTGTGTCTATGTGTCAGCCCTGTGATGACCTGGCGACTTGTCCAGGGTGTACCCCAACTTTCGCCCGTAGTCAGCTAGGACAGGCTCCAGCTTGCCTGCGACCCTGTAGAACAGGATAAAGTGGCTAGAGATAATGAGATGAGATGAGACTTTCAATGGTGTGTTGCTTTTGAACATAGAAAATATACACAAGTTCATATGGTGAGATTTTCTGTGAGGATATATTTATTTAATACTTTTGGAAGGAGTCTCCAATGTCACCACTTCTTTTTTCCACTGATAGGATCCACTCAAAAACATTTCTTTTTATCTTTTTAATTTCAAGAAAGGCGGCACGGTGGTGTAGTGGTTAGCGCTGTCGCCTCACAGCAAGAAGGTCCTGGGTTCGAGCCCCGGGGCCGGCGAGGGCCTTTCTGTGTGGAGTTTGCATGTTCTCCCCGTGTCCGCGTGGGTTTCCTCCGGGTGCTCCGGTTTCCCCCACAGTCCAAAGACATGCAGGTTAGGTTAACTGGTGACTCTAAATTGACCGTAGGTGTGAGTGTGAATGGTTGTCTGTGTCTATGTGTCAGCCCTGTGATGACCTGGCGACTTGTCCAGGGTGTACCCCGCCTTTCGCCCGTAGTCAGCTGGGATAGGCTCCAGCTTGCCTGCAACCCTGTAGAAGGATAAAGCGGCTAGAGATAATGAGATGAGAATTTCAAGAAAGAGAAAAAAAGAGATTGGTGAGGGAACAACTGTTCATAGCTGTTATAAGGGATAACAGGACATAACTTGTTTTCATGGATGTTCCACAACATGAAATGAAACTATAAATAGACTAAAAAGTGTGCTGTTATTCTTTATTAACCGTCTGGGGTCTGAGGGTATTTTCTGGCGCTCTAATGATTTTGGCATGCTCTGATTTTGTTGTCAATTTCAACAAATCTAAGCAGCATTTTCAAAGTCATATGACTTTTTTTGTATTCAGCACAAGTTCGGCTACAATAATATCTATGTAGTATGTATGTCATGATTGTACTTTAAAAAAATAACAGATAAATGAAGATGTTATAAAAAGCAGTTTCAGAACTGTAGTGAAATGTGTAAAAAAAACATGACCTTACCCATTGTGTCGAACCATTTTGGTCACTTGAGGTGATTCTGTTCATTCATAGGAATGTTTCAAGCACAAGAACTTAAATCTGCTCCACTGATTTGGACAATTAACTGGCCATCAAAAAATGTATGTCCTATTGTTTTGGGAGAAAAGGTTGGCAGTGGGAGGGGTATTCAATAAGAAGCGTAAAAAAATTTCATGCCATTCAATGAGAAGAGTGAAAACCCCTCCCACTGCCAACTCTTAATCCCATCAGATTAACTCTTAATCCCATCAGGTCAAGTCACAATGGGTAAGGTAATGTTTGTTCACACATTCCAACACAGTTCAAAAACTGCTTTTAACAATAGCTTCATTTGTCTGGTATTTGACTTTATTTTGGTATTTGACACTCTTCAGTGTGTCTTGAAATTAACTCTTGTACTATTTTACTCTGTTCAGAGCCACAATCTACTCTGTTACTCTGTTACAGTTACTCTATAACTTTGCTCCCAATCTAACTCCAAATTTTACTCTCTAAACTCAAACTCGAGCAAAATTAACTATTTTTGAGGAAAATACTTTTAACTCTGGAAAAATTGCTCAGTCATGTTTCCTTTGCATGCACTACAGCACACACATATCAACCAATCTGCTCATCAGAAATGGAAGAAATATTTACACTTACTCGAGCTGATCTTTGGCTGGATCGAGTTGAAGTAAAAAAAAAAAGGCACTACTCATCATTAGTGTCACAGTTCTCAAGATTGAATTGAATTGCTGTCCTGAATCATGAATTGAATCATGAATTGATTTGCTGTCCTGAAATTGAATCGCTGTCCTGAATCATGAACTGAATCATGAATTGAATTGCTGTCCTGAATCATCCAAAGTGCATAATATCCGCATGCTATCACACAACAAGTTTTACCTCCAAATAGCCTAAACTATGTCTGACAGATTTTATCCTGTTTACAGTAGGTGCTCCCACTGTGAAAGAGAAACCAATCGAAACCGAAAGAGTGAAAGTGATTATCATGCCGTTACCATATGAATAGTCTTTTATGAATGCGTAAGTGGGTGCTCAGCACTCCGACTCTGGTGTGACTGAGTAAAGTGACAAGTTCTATGTTTCATCTAATTTAGGTAATTTAAAAACTATTATTTGGCAGTGGGCACATAGGAAAACGTAAAGTATAAAGTTTCTGTCAATATGTTTATCATGCTCGTATGATGAAAAACTTGTGAATATAGTTATCTAAATACATGACCTCCTCATTCTAAACCTGCTGAGCTTCGCCAGCGAAGCTCTCGACCCCAGAGGGTTAAAGGGGACTGTGGCAGCAAGGGTGTAGTCGAGCATTGGCTGTGAACAGTGAGGAGTCAGGTTGGACCAGCAGGTAACATGTGACGAGTTACACCTGTGTCTAATTACTGGTTTTCTATTAACGTGCATCTCTGTGTGTCTTTCAGATGGCCAGTAATGAGAGAGAGCTGTGTTCCCCAACATGCGTTTTGTGTGTGTGTGTGTTGGACATCCCTGAAAAGTAAAGTCTAAAAATAAAAGTGCACCTTGAATTGTAGCACCTGTCTCCAGTTCCTCATTGCCCCATCTAAGGGAATTGTTACACTGGTGCCAAAACCCGGGACTGAGGAACAAATGCCGCCATGGAGTCCAAAACAATCAGCGAGCTCCTCCAGACACTCACCAATGATCTCCAGTGCCAGCACTAATTACTCATTGTACTGTCTATCAAGCAGGGACAGCACTTCTGGGCTCTGCTCGAGGCCCTTGGCAGAGGACCGGCAGGTGATCTGGAGCTTGGTCCAGTCACCAGGTGCTCCACTGGTTGTTCTTGTGGCCAGCATATCTATCCAGCTGGTCAAGATGGGGCCACAGGATGACCCTGATGCCATCCTTGAACTGTTCAAGTGTGTTGTAGGGACAAGCTCATGGCCAAATTCACAGTGGGCAGTTCGCCTATTGCTGCTTCTGTCAGGGGAAGCCAGCTTGTGGCTCAGTAGATTCTGGCCACCAGCATGCTGGCATACCCCGACCAGAAGTGGGCTATACTGCAGTAGGTTAGCCATGGGCCAGAAAAGCATTGCCAGTGCTTCCACACACTGGCATACAGCACCCCTCCCTTACCCCAGCCCCATGGAAATGGGGGCCAACTGCCCTGATTCCTGCACCCCGCACTTGTGTCTGTCCTTGCGTCTCCTCACACCTTTCTCCTTCCGTTTCTGTGCTGACACTAATCCCCTCTCTCTCTCCACAGGTGAACCCATCTGTGCCCACCAAAATCAGGAGAAAGTTGGGGCAGGTCTGCTGGCACAACAGGAGGGCTGGGATTTCCCGGGATCAGCACTTCCGAAAAGGGGTGAAAATTCTGATTCGCATCCCCGATGAACTGCAAGCTTCCCCTGATCGAGTAGGACTGTATCAAGTCCCTGTGAGTATTCAAGGAGGTACACATCAAGCTTTGGTGGATTCTGGTTGTAATCAGACCTCTCTGCAACAAAGCCTGATTGAATGCATGACTGGTTAAGGTGAGATGTGTGCATGGGGATGTTCAGAAATATCCACTTATTACCCATCACTATTAATTTCTGGGGTGAAGAGCATAGTGTGGAGGTGGCAATTAGTCCAAGCCTCACTCATTCATGTATCCTGGGAAGAGATTGGCCAGGGTTTAAAACACTAATAAAGCAGTTCGTAGTGGAAGGGTCTTGCATTAGCATCTCACAAGGGAATTCCACTGCAATGTTAGCTAGGGAGGCAGTCTCAGGGCCATCTGCATCAGCTCCATAGTGTCATGACACAGAGAGGGGGGAGAACACTGCCCCCCCTCTCTTTGGGAAATCCCTCTAGGGATTTTCCGCTGAAGCAGATGTGTGACGTGTCTCTGAGGCATGCTTTTGACCAAGTGAAAGTAATTGATGGCCAGAAACTACAGCTGAAGGTTGCACTTTCCTTTCCATACTTTTCCATTATTAAGGATAGGCTATATCGATGTGGCAGTTCGATATGAGTGGGTGGAGCACAGAGGACGGCACGACAGAGATCAGGTTTATACACAGGCTTTATTGCCACACTTTTCAGTCTAACAATATTTTACTCCAAAATAGAGACACACACACACTAGCGTCTCGTCCGGGGATGAGCCTCTCTGCTCTCTGCTCTCCCTCCCTAAATAGGGCGCGGTCACTGGGAAGACACACACAAACACAGGTTAATTGCAGTCAGGTGTAGTGATTCTGCCACTTACCTTCCCTGACTCCACCCTCCTGTCACAGACCGGCGCTTGACCACGACCCCGCTGCCACAATCGAGTAATGCAGGACACTCAAACTAAGGAAGAGACAACACAGGTGTTGGTTTCGAAGAGCCATCGGGAACTTTTATTCCATGTGGCTCATCAAAATCCTATGGCTGGGCATCTAGGTCAGGACAAAATACTAAATCGTCTCATGGTTCATTTCTATTGGCCAAGGATTAGTGCCGATGTCTGCCAGTGGTGTGCGGCTTGTCAAGAATGCCAGCTGGTAAATCCAGCAGCCATGCCAAAAGCACCATTGTGCCCATTAGCATTAATTGTGATCCCCTTCGAAAAATTAGCATGGATCTTCTTGGGACATTAGATCGAGCTGCACATGGGTATCTCTTTGTGTTAGTCACAGTAGATTATGCAACGCAATACCCAAAAGTAGTGCCTCTCTGCAATATCTCTGCACATAGTGTTGCAAAGGCACTCTTCCACATTATCTCCCAAGTCAGGATTCCAAAAGAAATCCTGACTGATCAAGGCACTACTTTTATGTGATGCACACTATGCGAATTGGATTAATAATTGAGGATTAAATCAATTCGTACTAGTGTTTCCCATCCACAAATGGACGGGCTGGTCAGACAATTTTATCAAACACTTAAAAATACAATTCCTAAGTTCGTTCATGGGGACACTAGAAACTGGGGTAAGTGTGCGAGGTCCCACAAGCCTCCACCAGGTTTTCCCCATTTGAATGTCTATATGGGCGCAAGCCCCATGGTGTCTGAGACGTCATTAAAGAAAATTGGGAGGTGGGACCTTCACAAAGCAAAAATGAAATTCAGTACATTCTTGACTTGAGAGCAAAACTCCATGCACCAAGTCACATAACCCAGGAGAATTTGCTACAGGCGCAAGAATGTCAATCCTGCCTGTACAACAGAGGGACACAACTCATAGAATTTGCACTGGGAGATAAAGTCCTCATTTTACTGCCCACATCGAGTTCAAAATTACTTGCCAAGTGGCAAGGGCCCTTTGAGGTCACATGGTGAATTGGGGAAGTCAATATGAGGTCAGACACACAGATAGAGGTGATGCAAGTCAAATTTACCACTTCATTCTCCTGAAACCATGGAGAGAGGAGGTTCCTGTGGTTCTGGCAATGGTAGTTTGAAGAAAGAGTAGCTGGGACTGGAGGGAAGTCTAAAAGGTGCAGCACAATTCACCCCTCCACAGAGAGTCCCCTGTGGAGACCACCTCTCACCATCCCAGAGAGCACAGGTTATCAGGTTGCAGCAGGAATTCTGCAATGTGTTCTCGCCCCTCCCTGGTCACACTGACCTCATAGAGTACCACATCAAGACTCTCCCAGATGTGGTGATGCACAGCTACCCGTATCAGCTCCCCGAGCACAAGAAAAATGTGGTTCAAGATGAACTCAAGGCAATGCTTGACATGGGAGCAACTGAGGAGTTGCACAGCAACTGGAGTAGACCGGTGGTTTTAGTTCCCAAGACCTACAGGATGGTCTGGTTCTGTGTAGACTATAGAAAAGTGAACACGGTGTCTAAATTTGACACAGATCCAGTGCCTCGCATTGATGAACTGCTCGATCAGTTAAGCATGGCTCATTTTTATTCGACACTGGATTTGACAAAGGGATACTGGCAGATCCCCTTGACTCCATTATCCCATGAAAAAATGGCCTTTTCCACTCTGTTTTACACCAATATGTCACCCTTCCTTTTGGGTTGTCTGGGGCCCCAGCGATGTTTCAGTGTCTCATGGACTGAATCCTCCATCCCCACAATCACAGCAAACCTGAAAAAGTGTGCAATTGGGCAGGTGGAAGTGCAGTATCTGGGCTTCCACTTGAGTCATGGGCAGGTGTGTCCCCAAATTTATAAGACTGCATCAATTGCAGCTTATCCAAGACCTAAGACCAAAAAGGGGGTGAGGCAGTTCCTGGGTCAGGCTAGCTATTATAGGTGGTCCATGCCTAACTTTTCAGATGACACCAGCCCACTGACTGACCTCACTATAAAGGGGGCACCAGATCTGGTCCAGTGGATGGTCGAAGTACAGCACCATAGAGGAGAAGTGTTTGGCCATCAAGTGGGCAGTCCTCACTCTCCGGTACTACCTGCTAGGATGCCCGTTCACCTTCTGTTCTGACCATGCCCTGCTCCAGTGGCTCCACCACATGAAGGATGCCAACATGCGGATCACTCGTTGGTATCTGGCCCTTCAGCCCTTTAAATTCAAGTTGGTCCACAGGCTGGGTGCACAGATGGCAGTGGCAGATTGCCTCTCCCAGCGAGGGGAGGGGGTCAGCTGCAGGCTGGATTGCTCCCCGGCCCGAGTCGGGTGGTGGGGGTATGTGGCAGTGAGGATGTGGTTGAGCATCATCTGTGAATAGCAAGTAGTCAGGTTGACATGTAGCATGTCACAGGTAACATGTGATGAGTTACACCTGTGTTTAATTACTGGTTGTCTATTAACTTGTGTCTCTATGTGTCTTTCAGATGGCCAGTAACGAGAGAAACAGTTGTGTTCCCCAATGTGTGTGGTGTGTGTATGTGTGTGTTAGACATCACTGAAAATTGAACTTTAAAAATAAAAATACACCTTGTATTGTAGCACCTGTCTCCAGTTCCTCATTGCCCCACCTCAGGGAATTGTTACAGGGACTTATTAAAACTCACTTTTTCAATGCTTGTGCACATACATTTAGATATCTGGAGAGCTCACCAACTTACAAACTCTGAAATAAGGCAACTCATTTAGTTTTTTTGTTTGTTTGTTTGTTTGTTTGTTTGTTTGTTTTGGGGGGATGCTTATTTCAGAAAACACATGCTTCAACAAGCTGTTCAGATTCAGCTCCTTTTTCTATGTCAGAAAGAGCTTATTAAAATTATGATACTCCTCATCTGAGTATCTCCACTCATGACTTGAGAACTTCCTTTGTATATGAAATCCCTGTCTTCCTGTCCTATCCCTGTCTTCCTGTCCTGTCTACTCCCCCTGTGCCAATTGTATGTATGTGTATATGTACAGATGGGTTGATGGCCATTTTCGCTGGTACTTGTGACTAAGTGACAATAAAGGGTTCATTCATTCATTCATGAATATACCTGACTACCTGAAGTACTACCTGATTGGCTGGCGGAAGAGAGGGATGAGCTGAGCAGTGGCTCATTATCATTTAAAGGAATAGGCAGTCAAATCAGCTGTTTTAAACAGGGCTGTTTAGACAGGGTGCGAAGGGAACTGCGGTGATTTATCCTTGTGGGATTTTGACTAAACCATGTCAGACATTTATTAAGACCTCTGGGACCTGTGTCAACTGGTGGAAAAGGTGTATGTCACCTTGAAATAAAAATTGTAATGATTGGTAACTTGTGCTATAAGATGAATAAAACATTTAAGAATGTGCTGCTATTGAAAAATAATCAACTTCAGTGTGGTAACTGCATCACACCTATTACAACATGCATCTGTCCTTTTTTATTTCCTTAAATAAGGGACTACTATTAATAATCCAATTAAATATTTAAACAAAAAAAGCCCTTCTGTTTAAAGTATAAAAACATGTATCTACTATGAAAACCATCAGAGAACAGTCTTACCAAATTCTCTCTCTCTCTTCTTTTTTACCAAATAAAATATGAATTTAAAAAATCTAAAAAGATATAGAATGAGATGGATTATGTAGTTTAAGTTTCAGTACTCAGGCCACCTAGGCTGAACTGCTCTTGTGCACTTACATCCAATTTTCCCTCTTTATGCCTCTAGACAATATGGATCTAAATGAATTTGTAGTTGTCAAAGTCAAAGTGATTTTAGATCTTGTTAAAAGTTCCATTATGGCTAATCCATAATGGTTTAGGTTAGAATCAATTTGAACTAACTTCATTTCAAGGAAGATGTATATGTGTAGAAAATGGGACAGTGCTTATTTGATGCATCAGTCAGTGTGAAATGTAGAATGCTTAAAGGTCACAGGCAACGGTTTTCAATTTATGCACATTTGAAACTTTATATGTTAAAAACCCTCTGTAATTTTCTTCTGGTCCCAAGAAGTATTGTTAATAAGTAATAATTAAAATAAGTTAGCGTGGATCACGGCGAATTTCTGTTTGGCAATTTTCGTGACCACTCGGCGCATGACGTCATTCAAGACAAACAAACCGCTTGATTTGAGTCCACTTTCGTTTACTTACATTGCTGTTTGGCTTGAGTGCAGACGTGCATTCGGGAATTTCCAAAGAAAAACTATGCCTTATTGTTGTGCAGTGAACTGTAACAATGGGACCGGTTCAGGAAGAAGTTTTTACCTTTTACCGAGAGAGGAGAAGAGGCAGAGAGAGTGGATTGGCTTTTTCCAGAAGAGGAGAAGACGCAGAGTGAGAGGATTGGCTTTTTCTAAAAAAGGAGAAGAGGCGGAGCGAGTGGGTTGGCTTTTTCCAAAAAAGGAGAAGAGGCGGAATGAGTAGGTTGGCTTTTTCCGAAAGAGGAAAAGAGGTGGAGTGAGAGGGTTAGCTTTTTCCGAAAAAGGAGAAGAGGTGGAGCAAGAGGGTTGGCTTTTTCCGAAAAAGGAGAAAAGGCAGAGCGAGTGGGTTGACTTTTTCTGAAAGAGGAGATGAGGCAGAGAGAGTGGATTGTGCGCATGAAGCCAGAGGGTTGGCTTTTTCCAAAAGAGGAGACAAAGCAGAGAGAGTGGATTGTGCGCGTGAAGCCAGAGGGTTGTTTTTTTTTTTTCCAGAAGAGGAGATGAGGTGGAGATAGTGGATTGTGCGCGTGAAACAAAATCAAGCAGCCAAAGAAGAAATGGACCAGCAACGCTCAAGCAAAAAGGAGAAGATTGTGCATGTGAAGTGAGAGGGTTGGCAGCCAGGTAAATACACCACTCTGTGCTCTGATCACTTTTTGAAGAATCCCCATCTGCTGGAGAGTTTAGGTGTCAGTGTTGGACAGAGAAGGCTCAAACCTGACACTGTTCTGACAAAATTCGAACACAAAATCAAGCAGTCAAAGAAGAAATGGACCAGCAATGCTCAAGCAAAAAGGAGAAGATTTGGAGGTAAACATTTTTACTTTTGCTTGCAATTGACAAGTCAAGAATCCTGAGGGATCCTGTACAATCATTGTGGAAATGAGACAAAGGGATATTTCCTCACTTAGAGTAGGCTATACATAGTATAATGCTGCAGATGGCAGGCTAATGTGGCCTACCGGTGCACTGTCAAGTAATTGTCACCTATATCCACTAGGGAGGGCTGTTTAATTATTCTTCAAAAGGGCTCTTATTTAGTATTACCACAAAAGTAGGAATTTATCATAACTACCAGAATAAATCGTTTGGGCGCAAGTCTTGTTGAGGTCCGTCGTCACCGTGATCAGAGTCAGCCGAGTTGCTGTCCAATTCCAAGGCTGCACGGTCTAACCAGTGAGCCACATTCACCGATTGCTTCGGAATGGCAATAGGTTCATACATATATGCTGTACTCGAGTTGAGGGGGGATGGGGGGGATGCCATCCCCCCTGGAATAAAAAATGGTCAAAATCATCCCCCCTCTAAAACGGGCATCCCCCCTCCCTTCCCTTGAGCAATTTTATCAATAAATGTGGACATTACTTCTATTCAACATTGGAATTAGAAATGCCATTCCACGTAGCTTTGCTGAAACTGAGCATGCAATAAGCTACCGTGAGAGAGGGCACGCGCAAGTGAAGCGTTTGAGGAGGTGACATTCAGTTGGGGTTCCGTTATTTTTTATTTCATTCAGCGTCAGTGACAGCAGCGGATTGCAGCATCATGGCCAAGCGGAGTGGACAGCAAGACCTAAGCAAGTTCGGATTTAAGATCGCAAGAAAAAACATTTCAGGAGGTAAGTCAAGAGTTACAAATATCAGTCACATTTTCTGTGAGCCCACTATCATGCTGTAAAGTTACCGATATGTAGCCTAATTTGTGGGCAGCGGATAACAACACAGCTATCATAATGAATGTTAGTTTGGAGTCTAGCCAGCTATCGATAGCTTACTCAGGTTCATGTTAGCTTTGATTTCTTGTATAAGGCCATTAATTTAATCAGCCTGGACGTTCGTTTGTTATTCTTCAGGCAACAAAAAGCGTTATTCAAGACAGGAAGGCTAAAATAAACAACACTAACAGTTTTGAAGGCTTCATTGCCTCATTAGAGAGCCGGTCACAACATGTAAGGCAGAGCAGGATTGGTGTAGGACTTGACAAAGTGTCTGCTAAAATGCAGCTTTCTTTTTCTTCGTCATAGGCTCTTCTTCTGTCTCCTCAATGGGCCTTTTCCCCTTTCCAAAGATGCCTGCTTTTAACTCATATTGCTAGCTTGTATCCAGTATGTATCAAAGTGCTGGTATGTATCGAAGCAAAGTATCAAAGTATCCAAGGCAGCTCCTTGGTAACCGTCAACGTTAAGGTGTCACGTGACCTAGATAACAGCGGGAATCAACGTTACAGAAAGAATCTGGTCATTTTTCAAAGCTCAAATCCTCGTTCAGATAATAAATAAATCAGAAATAACATTATAATTATATTTAATTAAATTATCTTATCCACTGCTCTTTATTCCAGATGACAGTCAGCAGCAACTGCAACACAGTGCGACAGGAGCTGGAGGGGACCCGGAGTGTGAGACAATACAGGAGCAGGAGCAAGCAGGAGAACCTACAGCTGAAGAGCTGAAGATTTACAATTTACTGTTGCTTGTTTTAGCTTATTGGTTACCTACCTACCTCTGTATTTAACTCAATGTTCCCAATGTTCAGCTTTGAATAAAAATTCTATTGACTTGATATGAAAAGATTCAGTTGTTCATTTACATTGCCTGCTAAGGTTTTAATAAATTATTTACCAAACTATTTAAAAGGAGCCTACCATGACTATGAAGTTACACTTCAAATTTGTCATCTGCATTTCACCCTAATATGGAGAATGTGGTAGGTATGTCAGCCAGGAGACTGACTAAATATGACACATGACATCCACACTGCATGTTTTACAGTAAAATACCAGTGTATTATGTTTTTTACAACAATAAAAAGGGTACACAGTGTGTACTACACACTTTATCAGCGCAAAATACTGTATGTCTGGTAAATGAACAAGGTCCACAGACCTACGTTGTGTGCAAACCCTCCTAAAAGCAAACCAGTTTCCCACCGACGGACCAACCGATGGGTCGACACACGACTAAAAATTTCACCATCCCCCCAGTTTGATTTTACAACTCGACCACTGCATATATGGTTTCACCTCTCGATATTCAATTTGGAGAGTTCCTACTTCAAAATCGCTATCGCTTTCAGACATTTTACACAACCTCTCATGACCAAAGTCTGTACATGTGTGCTCGGTTCGCAAGTAAACACAGAACTGCTTCCAGTCTGTTTGCCTTAAATGATGTCACGACGACGGTCCCCTGGCAGTGAAAGTGCGCATAAGTGAGATGTAAACAAACCTTCGGAAATTGGGCAAAACAGTATATTTTAACCATTTTATTCAATTTTAGGGTGCAAATTAGACACTAGGAAGATTGAATTTGCTTTTTGGGTCGTTCTTCGAGACAATAAAGTTGATATTCTACATTTCACCTCCGACCATTACCTATGACCTTTAATGCAAGAGGAGGCGAAGTGGCCAAGTGGTTAGAGCGCTTGACCACTAAGCGAATGGTCCCCGGTTCGAGCCTCGGCTCGACGGGGATCTGGGGCTCGCTCCCTGTCCACCCAGCAGTGAATGGGGACCTGGTGGAAACACTGGGGGAAGAAAGGCGGCGAGGAAAGGAACTGGCCACCCTACCTCACTATGCCGATGGCCCAGGACAAGTGCACTCTCTAACAGGCACTCCCCCAATGTACGAATCGTATATGGGACCCTCTCTTCTCTTCTTAATGCAAGACTTCATGGAAAGTGTATGTGTCTTTTCTCCTTCATGGGTTCAGTGCATACTTGTCAACCCTCCCGTTTTTTCCGGGAAATCCCTTATTTTGACTTATTTACCGCTGTCTTCCCGTTTTTTTATTTTCCCAAAAATATCCCGTATTTTCACATTATATAAAAGTCGTTAGGTCCAGAATTCATGACGCGCCTCTGACAGGAGTTTACAGCAGGAAGTCGGGCCATGAATTCACGTCCCCGCCCTCTCCAGTACAGCAGGTGGCAGTCTAGTAATTACACATTGATTTTAATTGCATGTCTGTGAAGAAGACTGTCAGAACCATAGCGCTAGTCTGACCAATAGATTTACATAGAAGACTAGATTCCTCACCGCGTATTCCAGAACGTCCGCACAGGGCGGCCATCTTACCACAGACAAGGGGTATGAACATAGATATCCTATGGGTATGAAGACTTACGCAAGCACAGCCCAGCACTCACATTATGATTTACAGGAAATCAAAGTACTGACTTTGATGACAAGCTGATGTGTGTGTCTGTTTTAATTGTAGATGTTTATATCAGTATGTTTAGTTTTATTTTAACTGCACATTGGAGCCTAGTCAAATGAAATTTCAATCTTCTGTGCTAACATATATTGACTTTGACATGATAATCAGCTTTGAATGTTCTTTTTGTAAATGTAAAGATATCTTTTTATCCTTGGAAGTATAACCACGTGATTAATTAAGTGCTTTTTTTGTCACAAACTACCGTGAGTCGCTGTCACTGTTTTATACTATTACTTACTCGGGCAGTGCATCTGTTATTATGCGATGATGTGAGTTTACATTTGTTATTATGCTATGATGTGAGTTTACATTTGTTATTATGTTATGATGTGAGTTTACATTTGTTATTATGCGATGATGTGAGTTTACATTTGTTATTATGCGATGATGTGAGTTTACATTTGTTATTATGCGATGATGTGAGTTTACATTTGTTATTATGCGATGATGTGAGTTTACATTTGTTATTATGCTATGATGTGAGTGCATTAGGTTTTTGAGGTGGATGAAGTATTTCTGAAGTTTCAGAAGTGAGTAAGCTGTTTATTTATTAACTTTAGCTTCCCCTACGGCCCTATCACATGTAAAAATATTTTCACTAAAAATTGGAAATAAATTGTATGGTTATTTGTCCTAAGGCCGCAGTTATCCATAAGTATGCAGTGTTAGGCTTCTCACAGCATAGGAATTTCAGCATGCATCCTGTCTTACAGTCTGTAGTATACTGAAATATTTTCGCCAAGCTATGCGTATTTTTTTAAAACATAAAATGATTATTCATCATTAATATCATAAATACATACTTCCGTTTGTTTTTTTTATATAACAAACCAAACCGTTTGAATATCGATTGAAATTTGAGGAAGTTACGGTCATCTGAAAAGTACATATCGCTACCAACACAATGTAATGGGTAAGCCAGCTGTCTGAGGTAAGATGGCCGCTATGTGCGGACGTTCGACTTCGTTGACGGGCAACGGGGACGAGGCATCTAGTCTTCTATGTATATCTATGGTCTGACCAAGGTCACTGCTCGGAACTTCTCACAAAACTAAAAGATGGTAGTAATTCTTTCCTCAGGGAGCGAGTTTCAGTAGACGGCGAGACTAGAGACATGAATAAAGAAAGGAGCAAGGCAAAACCAAAAAAGGTGTATTGCCGCTACTTGCCCAAATGGCAGGACGAATTTAATTTTGTGAAGAAAAGTCAGTTCGATTACCGACTTTCTGAAATTTTCAGAAAGTTCAACTTTCCGAAATTTTCCCTTATTTTGAGTTAAAATCTGGGAAATATCCCTTTTTTTCAAACCTCAAAGTTGACAGGTATGGTTCAGTGAAGTAAATGATATGAAACCAGGTCTAATTTAAAGCAGTTCAGCATATAGTTGTCAATAAAGGAATGGCTTCAAAAGAAGCAGAAGATGGAATGGCAAAGTCAGAGCCCATAGTTGGAGCCCATCCTTTCAAAAAACCTGAAGTATGACTTGAAGAGGGCTGTGCACAGGGTATCCCCTCACATTTTGATAGGTCTGGAGCATTTCTGCAAGTAAGAGTGGAATAAAATTTCCAAATCAACAGGCACTAAGTTTGTAGAAAAAGACACATTGCTGTATTACAAGGAAAAAAGTGCATGAACAGAATATTAATTAAGGGGGTTGTACACTTTTGCAACCAGGTTATTGTATGTTAAAATATTTCCAAAATTGTTTCTATTTGTTTTTCACTTGAATTTGGTTGTTTGTTATATCACATTAAAGATGGGAAAAATCTGATATGATTTATACCGGTTTCATTTTTTTCCATCACAAAAAAACTGCTTTCAGGGTGGCATGGTGGTGTAGTGGTTAGCGCTGTCGCCTCACAGCAAGAAGGTCTGGGTTCGAGCCCCGTGGCCGGCGAGGGCCTTTCTGTGTGGAGTTTGCATGTTCTCCCTGTGTCTGCGTGGGTTTCCTCCGGGTGCTCCGGTTTCCCCCACAGTCCAAAGACATGCAGGTTAGGCTAACCTTGTACTCTAAATTGACCGCAGGTGTGAATGTGAGTGTGAATGGTTGTCTGTGTCTATGTGTCAGCCCTGTGATGACCTGGCAACTTGTCTAGGGTGTACCCAGCCTTTCGCCCGTAGTCAGCTGGGATAGGCTCCAGCTTGCCTGCGACCCTGTAGAAGGATAAAGCGGCTAGAGATAATGAGATGAGATGAGAAAAAACTGCTTTCAAAGCTACACTTTTATGCAGATAATAAAACACAACTCTATTAATAACCTAATATACAATTGTGGCAGCGGGGGCGTGGTCAAGCACCGGTCTGTGACCGGAGGGCGGAGTCAGGGAAGGTAAGTGGCAGAATCACTACACCTGATGTCAATTAACCTGTGTTTGTGTGTCTTCCCAGTGACCGCGCCCTATATAAAGAGAGAGCAGAGGAAGAGAGCTCTCTCCAGAACCAGACGACTTGTGTGTGTGCCTGGAAGAGAGTAAATATTGCATCTGAAAAGAGCAATAAAAGAGTATTGAACTTTATTCTGGCCTGCCGTCTTTCTGTGCACCTCCCCCTCCTACGAACTGCTACAACAATATTTAACCATTTTCATTTTGATGTAAAGGTATTGAAATGTTGGCACTAAACAGTATGTGCATACTATGTACTGTATGTGTGCGAGCAATTTTTGTACATGTATATTTACCCAAATGTTGGTCATAGCTGGCAGAGAAAGGTATCAGCTAACAAAGAATATAAGAGGACATCTGCGCTCACTAAAGAGATGACTTTATACAGTGGTGCTTGAGAGTTTGTGAACCTTTTAGAATTTTCTATATTTCTGAATAAATATGACCTAAAACAACATCAGATTTTCACACAAGTCCTAAAAGTAGATAAAGAGAACCCAGTTAAACAAATGAGACAAAAATATTATACGTTGTCATTTATTTATTGAGGAAAATAATCCATTATTACATATCTGTGAGTAGCAAAAGTATGTGAACCTTTCACTGTCCTGAATCATGAACTGAATCATGAATTGATGATTCTCTGTCCTGAGATTGGTGTGTGTATATATATATATATATATATACACACACACACACACACACACACACGTGTTGGTGTGTGTATATGTATATATATTATATAAATACACACATGGTGTGTATTTTATTTATATATATATATATATATATATATATATATATATATATATATATATATATATATATATATACTGGGTGCGATTTGCTGGGGGGGATGGTGGGGATCATCCCCCCCCCCTCTGGTTTTTATCTCTGCTGAAAAAAAATCCTCGGGGACAACCCCGTCAATAAAACAAACAAACCAAAAAAAAAAGTTGACATGACAGGCATGTTGTGACACAGTTTTCTATGGTCTACATTGCACTCACTTTCAAAATGACCCGAAGTGGCAGCTTTGATGTTTACGAATGTCTAGGGTTGCCAACCGTCCCGTATTTGGCGGGACATCCCGTTTTTTGGGTAATTTTAATTTGTCCCGTCAGGGACAGATCCTTCCAATGCTGTGGTGTAAATCGCGTAATTGCCGTGAGAAGCGCTATTACCGCGAGTCGCAGTCATCTGCGATTTAAAACCATTCACTGTTGCCATATCCTGAATTTTTAAGCTATACTGACAAAATAGGCATCAAATTAAACTAGAGCAGATGGTGCAGCCAGTGGATACAGCCTAACTGTTCGATAAGGATAGCAGATAGCTTAAAAAAAACCTTCCGAAACAGGATAGGCCTCAGCCTATAGTAGGGGAGCTTTTCTGCCTCACTCCTGCCTTTGTGATGTCTTTCTCTCTTCTTCTTCTGCTATGAAGCATTGCAGAAGGTTCTTAGGGTTTTCAAATGGCGATTAAGCAAATATCAGGGTTTTACAGCTACAGCAAATCATTTTTCAGTTTATGACATTGCCTTCATAAATATGGCCTGATGAATTATTTGGCCAAAGTTTAAAAGAGAAAAATGAGACAATAATATTAGAATTGTTTGTTATTTTGCATTAAGTTACTTAAAAATATCCATTAATTGGTCTATTAATTTTTAAAAGCTCTATTTTAGAAATGAATTTGTAGTGGCCTACATTTGAAACCCTCACCTAAAGGCGATTCGGTACTGTAACTATTTTGGGGCGCTGGGGTGCGTGTACAGGGCCTGTACCGGTACTTGTCCGCACCCGGAACAAAGTGTCCCTCATTTGGATATGAGAAAGTTGGCAACCCTACGAACATCCCCAGCAATTAGATACATTGTAGATAATCAGAGTGTGAACGTGGATTTAGCGCCATGAATCAC
This sequence comes from Neoarius graeffei, assembly GCF_027579695.1. Classification (NCBI taxonomy): domain Eukaryota; kingdom Metazoa; phylum Chordata; class Actinopteri; order Siluriformes; family Ariidae; genus Neoarius; species Neoarius graeffei. The sequence continues at coordinate 40,099,868 of NC_083594.1, forward strand.
ATACGTACTTACTGATGAGCGCAACAGAATGAATGTATCCACACTGACAGCCTTCTTTTCCTCGCTGTCAATGGGCCAGATGCGCGTTCCTTCCCTGCTGAGAAATTCGCAGAAATGTGGATTAAAGAAGGGCGAAACGCGGCGGATAGCGCATCGACGGGAAAGCAGAAAAGGCCACATGAACTGCGCCATCAGAGCAAACTGTTCATTTAGTATTCATGTATTTCAGTGATTTTCGAGTCACTGTCCATTTAATCCAGAGGGAGAGAAACATCACAGCAACGCGACAAGCAATGCGAACTTTGTTGTGTGTTAGTGTTCGTGTATTTAGTCAGAGAGATAGGAAGATGAATTTACTATCTCTGGTTTAGTGTTCATTTTCATTTAGTGTTATTCATTTGATATCATCAGATCCCAGATAGCAAAAGGGCATTGATTCGACGGGGACTCATCGGCATGTTCTTCGACCATACACCGTCGAATCATCGTGGATCACCGGCGTTGATTCAACACCGCTTTGCTCATACGAGTTTGCGTTGAAACGACGTTGAAAAGTGGATGGTGGCCAACAGAGAATAGACCCCCTTTCACCCTTTATTCAACTACGGATTTCGGTCGATTTATAGTTTAATTTTTGGCGATGATTCATCCAACTTTACTTCCTGTTTTATGTACAACAGGAAGGCTACAAATTAAGCAAAACAGGCTAAATTAAACTAGCTAACAATAAAGCGTCGGGGCTCTTGCCTAGGATGAACACACACATGCATACTTCAACCATGAAAGTGAAACTTAATTTATATCAATGTGCGTAGGCTACGTCCTGTTTTATGTACAACAGGATATAAAAATGCATGCAACAATGCACCTCTCCTAATGTTTGTCAAGCTATCTAATGAGGCATAACTTTTAACATTTATAAGGAACAGAACACACTTGAACAAGTTCTTAGAAACATTTTATGATTTATTTATAATTTATAATTGTGGCCTATTCCTCCTGCGGCGCAGACACCTATACATGGAAACAGAAAAACATAACCAAAATTAATTTGATGCAGCATTGATAAAGAAAGTCAGCAGTAGGCTATGGGTTTCTAAATGCCACCCTACCTCACGTCTCCTCATCCCTCCCTCTCTCTCTGGCGCATACTTAAGCCACTTCTTGATTGCGTCACTAAAAGTAGCGTGTGTGCTCCCTGGCAGCTGCTTTTGTAGAGCATCTGAAAGAAAAAGAACAAAACAACATTGAGACTTTGCATGGTGATAATTGTTAAAGTTTGAGTTGTTAAGACTATGCACGTCACACTCTAGTGGTAGGTGGCAAGTAATGGTACTAGTACAGAAAATATATGTAAAAATCAGAAACCATAGATGTGAATCTTGTGACAATTTAAACGGGATTTTAAAAAAAACCAAACATTTTAATTTCCCCATTGACACAAAGCGGAAATAGAAATGCCACTACCGGACCGTTCGTCACTCAGTCAGCCTCCCTGGACTTGCCTGCACACCTGCTTTTTCTGAGTAAGGCACCTGGTGAGTTTCTTAATCCTTTTTAATCCTTTGCATCTTTCACAATATGTTTGTCATTGTCATTATAATCGTAATGTTACAGTTAGTGAAGGAGTTATCAAAGAACGTTTAGAAGTAGTGTGCAAGTACTTGCGACAGCTTACTATTTTACCCTCTTTTACAGCTTTGTGCACATGCATAACCTACCAAACAGGACATCATGGATCTTGGTGTCCTTAAACGCAGTTTTTTCCCCCTTTCCAGCCCAGTTAAATTGGCTGGCCAAGCTGTTGACCAGGAGGCTACGCAGCATCCGCCTCACTGTGACCCCTACGTCGGTTCCTCCACAAAGGGCTAAGGTAGACACCTGATAGAATAAAATGTAGCATGAAGACAATAATGAGAAAGTATTCAGTGTTTATCATTGTTTCATTGATTCACAATGATATTAAGTATTTGTGTTTCTTTTTGCAGGTGTTGCAGATGACTGGAAAGGAAAGGTAAGACTCAATAAGTACCATTAGCTGCTTTTGTTTGGCATCTTCCTTCACCAGGGCCTCTGCTGCCAAAAACTCTTCCATGGTGGAGAGTGGGAGCTTGATTAGGGGCGATGTCTGGGGTGTGTCTTGTCTCCCCATCTCTCTCCTTAGGGCCCTGACCTCTTGCGCCAGCCTTCCTACTTCCCCCTTCAGCTCCCTGTTTTCCTCCCTCAGCTGGCCAAGGAGAGCGATGACTGTGCTGATGCCCATGTCTGTTAAGTAACACCAAACATTAGGACTTTTATTTCATATTGCTGGTCATTTTTGAACAGTGATTACAGTTGATGACTCACCACGCAGCAACTGATTGTTCCCCTGTTGCGATGGCAGAGGTGTGGCTGAAATATCAGAGAGTACAATTTAGTTCACTTCAAGGTGCGCCTTAATTTAATTTCTGTTCTAAATTCACAATTTTCATGTTGATTGATTGATTTCCTCTTTGACTTACCATGGAAGCGGTGACGTGGCTGGGGTGAATCTGAAAAATTGTATAGTCAGTTGATCAAAATGCATCTACATAGATATTTGTTTGTCGTTTTGTTGTTTTTTTGTCGTTTTTGGCATAAATAAAGGCAATGCATAGTTACCATGGGTTAGTGGCTGGCTGTGAAGGAAAGGGCCTGGCGGGTTTCTGAAGACGGTGAATCTGAAAAATAGTAAGCAGTCAGTTTTCCTCCCTCAGCTGGCCAAGGAGAGCTGTTAAGTAACACCAAACATTAGGACTTTTATTTCACATTGCTGGTCATTTATGACCAGTGATTACAGTTGTGGACTCACCACGCAGCAACTGATTGTTCCCCTGTTGCAATGGCAGAGGTGTGGCTGAAATATCAGAGAGTACAATTTATTTCACTTCAAGGTGCGCCTTAATTTAATTTCTGTTCTAAATTCACAATTTTCATGTTGATTGATTGATTTCCTCTTTGACTTACCATGGAAGCGGTGACATGGCTGGGGTGAATCTGAAAAATTGTATAGTCAGTTGATCAAAACGCATCTACATAGATATTTGTTTGTTGTTTTGTTTTGTTTTTTTAGTCGTTTATGGCATAAATCAAGGCAATGCATAGTTACCATGGGTTAGTGGCTGGCTGTGAAGGAAAGGGCCTGGCGGGGTTTCTGACGACGGTGAATCTGAAAAATAGTAAGCAGTCAGTTGATCAAAACATATCTTCACTTACTCATTGGTATTTTAATTTCTGGCATAAATAAAGGAAATGCATAGTTACCATGAGTTAATGGCTGGCTGTGAAGAAACAGGCCTGGCTGGGTGTCTGAAGACGGAAATGAAAGCATTATTACTTCAGACAACTTCTAGGTCTTTAGTAGAACAACAACAACAACAACAAGTGGTACAGATAGTCACCTTCATTAAGGGAGGGGAATTGCCACTCGCTGTCCAGCTGAGTGGCGTCAATAGATGGTGGCCTCCTCCCCCTACGGCTTGGTCCTGCCTCCTCCTCGCTGTCCTCCTCCAAATACCTTTTGTTTGGTCTTAAAAACAAACCCAGGACCTTACTGACACAGCTCAAAACACAAACGAAACCGTAATTGAACTTATAACTGCAAGTTGTGATTTAAAAAAGAAAACACTTTTACCGTCTTTTCCTTGGCCCCATCTCACCATCATCCGATTGCAGGTCTGCTGTAAGGCAGCCTTCCTCAAGCGATCGGGTCAGGTAACATCTTGCTTTGGCAAAGGTGCCTGAAAGGGAAGGCAGTCTTAATGAAATTGGCTTAATGCAGTATTGAAGTATTGTCATTGGTTTAATGAAGTAGCTATGCAGCTCACCACAGGTTGCCAGCACCCTTATTTTTTGATGGAATCGCCATCCTTGTCCCGGGGGGGTGCAGTTCATGGCGGCTTTCACAGCTTTGTTTCCGCCAAAGGGTGGCCAGTAGCATCCCACTTCTCCATCAACATCTACCACCCAGCTGGACGACACAACTGCTGCACTCCGGTCTTGGAATTCCAGAACTTTCCAAATCTGTGCCATCTATAATAAAAAAAATAAAAAAGTACTCCATGGAAAGGATAGTTAGTGCCTGCCATCCAGCTGGAGTACTCCAACTGTCCAGATTCCTTCTAATGCATAAGTAAAGATGTGTTTCTTTGTGTGTGTGTGTGTTTTTTTTTTTGTGTGTTTTTTTTTTCTTCCCATATAGGTTTATGAATGGTGATGAAGAGGGATTGCCACAAAGGTCTCTCCATCTGGGAACAACACACATTTGCCCTGGACAACCTCAAGCCGGTCAACGTTAAGGCAGCTGTCTATGCCAAATACTCTGTAGCAGCCAATGCTTGTGGAGGGGCAAGGATAGTGGAAATATGACTCCCTCCTCTTGAATTTCATGCAAACCACAAAGACAGAGTCACCATGTTTAATTATGTTTTTCACCATTACGATTTCATTTTTAATCACTAGGCAATCATCGCCCTGCTTTGAAGAAAAACAGAAATCATTGAAATGCACTTTTTTTAAATTGCTGGCCAGAACTTAAGTGTTGGGGTAATGGGCCCTCCTGGTGTGGGTGTAACAACTGTGGTTGTGTAGGTGGTGGTGGAAATAAACAAACTGGCTCCTCTGAAAGGCGTTTGACAACCTGTTGTAAAGGTTGAGATGGCTTGCGTAGCATTTTTTTTAGTTTACCCAAATAATTCTCGTAAGGAAAGGATGAGATGTTGTCTAGGGAACCATACTGGCAGTACTCATGTGTCAGATGTATTGTTTGATGTACGCTAAACACAATCTCGTCTTTACCATACACCTCTCCAAAATGCTTTACAAAAGCCATTAACAATTTTTCGGAAAAACAAACCATACTTTCAGAAATGTTTGGTGTGAGTAGCAAAAACATGGCCACAGAAAACAACATGAAGTTTTCATAGAGATTTTGTGGAAGAATGTCCCTCAGAACTAATGGCCCACTGTAAATCATAAATTGGCGCAGCTCTGCCGCTTTCCACCTATCAGTTTCGGCAAGTTCACGGGGTTTCCGTGCAAATTCAGCTGGAGTATAGGGACGAAGCTGTATTAACTTTTTGGAGATGGCTTTAATGGGTCTTGTAGGCTGCCTTGTAGAGTTTTTCCCCCTCATCCAAAAATGTATCAACTTTTTCATAACGCCAAGGCAACATAAATGCATATAATCTATTGGGAAGGCAGACACCATTTTCACCAGACCCGTCAGAGGACTTCTGTTGATGTGGTGGTCCTCATCTACCATATTTTCAAACTCCTCGTCTGACCTTAGCCTAACATCAGTCTCAGGATACGTCATTTTTTTCTGCCAAATACCAGTCTGATGGCATTTATCGCATCCGGAGTACCCATTATGGCATTTCATTTGTTTTACAAATGCTCGAGCAGGAGCATCACAAATGAAGGATGAAATGGCCACCCTCAGCTTTCTACCTCCAAATGTTACCCCATTGCAAAGCAGATCAGAGAGGTCTTTAACAAACTGCATCAGATAATCAAACACATTGGAGGGTTTTCCAGGGCCACAAAAGATGCCAACTAAAAATGGTGTTCTGGTGTAATCGCAATCAATCAGTGCCAAAATAGGCCAAAACTAAAGCCTGGTGCTTTTGAAAATAGGGAGACCATCGATGTTAAATTGAACTCTTATTGTTTGAATAACATCTGGTAAGTGGATGGTGCTTAATTTGGACAAAATTCCCTTTGCCAAGCCAAAATGGAAGTATTCCCCATTACCTACGGTCTGTAATGGTACTGCAGGCTTAGTGCCCAATAAGGTCCTAGCATCCTTGGGCAGTTCAGGGTGGCTTGTTCTCAAAATGGTCAACAGAGCAGTAATGGCAATCAAAGGCACAGAGAATGATGCAGCCCAGTGTTTTAATTTTTGGTGAAGCCCTGACTCTTCAAAAGAGTCACCATCAATATGACTGTCACTGTCACCCTCTGAAGACATGCTACTGCTGTCAGACTCTGCATCACTGCACCCTCCCAACTCAACAGAATCCCCACCATCCTCATCTAAGCCCATTGATGATGCAGGCCTGGGTGATGCAATTGAAGGAGAGACTTGAGCAGCAGGATTACCCAGAGCTGACTCAAAATTGGACAGAATCTGCCTTTCTGACATTTCAGTAGCTGTCACAACACGTCTTCTTTTTGACCAATAAGAAGCCATGTTCTCTCCCCTAAAGAAATAAATGTCTGCAGTACCTTTTGAGGGAATGACGGGGTAGTGGTCTTCAGGTTCCATTGAGGTAAACATGGGGGGAACAAAGACAACAACATTTACGTCATTACATTTGAAATAACCTTACACACACACACACACACACACACACACACACACAGTTCAAACAATTGTTTTATAGAAAGTTCTGTTTTAATACCAACAATGTTTTAACAATGTCTGGAGTCATGTTCTAATGGCTGCGACCCATACTGCCCTACAAAGCCAAAAGACCTTAATATCACTTAAGGTCAACATGAGTTATTGCCATTTTTGGAACAGAGGACATCAGTTGTATCATGTGATGAATTATTTCGAGTCATTTCTGTTTTTTTCTGGTAACAATAAGATGTCTGTAGTGCGTATCGAGTGTGGGTGGAGCACAGAGGACGGCAGGACAATGCTTGGAGGCAGATAAATCGATTTATTTTCACAACTTTTCAGTCTAAATACTTCCATACACACACACACACACTTGTCTGGTCCCGGGTTGCGCTCCCTCTCCTCTCTTTCTGCCTCCTTAAATAGGGAGCGGTTACTGGGAAAACACACACAAACACAGGTTAATTATCCTCAGGTGTCGCGATTCTGCCACTCACCTTCCCTGGCTCCACCCTCCTGTCACAGACCGGCGCTTGACCACGCCCCCGCTGCCACATACCCCCACCGCCCGACTCAGGCCAGGCGCTCATCCGGCCCGCAGCCGACCCCCCCCCCCTTGACGGGAGAGGAAGTCCGCCACGACCATCTGCGCCCCCGGCCTGTGGACCACCTTGAAGTTGAAGGGTTGGAGTGCCAGATACCAACGGGTGATCCGCGCGTTGGCATCCTTCATTCGGTGGAGCCACTGGAGGGGCGCGTGGTCCGAACAGAGAGTGAAAGAGCGCCCCAGCAGGTAGTAACGGAGGGCGAGGACCGCCCACTTAATCGCCAGGCACTCTTTTTCAATTGTGCTGTAGCACCCCTCACGCACTGACAGCTTCCGGCTGATGTACAGGACCGGGCGGTCCTCCCCCTCCACCTGCTGGGATAAAACGGCCCCCAGCCCTCTGTCCGACGCATCGGTCTGCAACACAAAAGGGAGAGAGAAGTCAGGGGAGTGTAAAAGTGGCCCCCCACACAGTGCAGCCTTTACCTCAGAGAAAGCCCGCTGGCACTGCTCCGTCCACTGGACCGGATCTGGCGCCCCCTTTTTAGTGAGGTCAGTCAGCGGGCTGGTGACGTCCGAATAATTAGGTATAAACCTACAATAGTAGCCAGCCAGCCCCAGGAACTGCCTCACCGCCTTTTTGGTCTTGGGCCTCGGGCAGGCCGCAATCGCTGCTGTCTTATTAATTTGGGGACGCACCTGCCCGTTGCCCAAGTGGAAGCCCAGATACCGTACTTCCACCCGCCCAATCGCACACTTCTTCGGGTTGGCAGTGAGTCCCGCCCGCCTTAGCGACCTAAGGACGGCCCTCAGGTGTTGTAGGTGCCGCTGCCAATCATTACTATAAATGATGATATCATCTAGGTAAGCGGCCGCATAGGTGGCGTGGGGCTGGAGGACCCGGTCCATCAGCCGCTGAAACGTAGCGGGCGCCCCAAACAGCCCAAAAGGAACTGTGACGAACTGGTGTAAGCCGAACGGTGTGGAAAAGGCCGTTTTTTCCCGGGATAATGGAGTCAAGGGGATCTGCCAATATCCCTTCGTCAAATCCAGTGTCGAGTAAAAGCGAGCCGTGCCTAGTCGATCAAGCAGCTCATCAATACGAGGCATTGGGTACGCGTTGAATTTAGACACCGCGTTGACTTTTCGATAGTCCACACAGAACCGGACCGAGCCGTCGGCCTTGGGAACCAAGACCACCAGGCTGCTCCAGTCACTGTGGGACTCCTCGACGATGCCCATTTCGAGCAGGGCCTGAAGTTCTTCCCGAACCACCTTTTTTTTGTGTTCGGGTAGCCTATAAGGGCGGCTACGCACTACCACCCCCGGGGGCGTCTCTATGTGGTGTTCTATGAGGTCATTGCGACCGGGCAGGGGCGAGAACACATCCGAAAACTCGGCCTGCAACTGGGCGACCTCCGTGAGTTGGGTCGGGGAGAGGTGGTCTCCACAGGGGACCGGAGAGGTACGTGATGCCAATGACCCTTTTTGGACCTCCGGCCCCAGCTCCGCCTTCTCCGGAACTCCCGACACCAACGCCACGGGGACCTCCTCGTTCCAGAGTTTCAGCAGATTGAGGTGGTAGATCTGTAGCGCCCCCTCCCTGTCCGTTCGCCTAACCTCATAGTCGACGTCCCCGACTCGCCGTGTGACCTCAAAGGGTCCTTGCCACTTGGCGATTAATTTGGAGCTTGACGTGGGCAACAGGACGAGTACCTTATCTCCCGGAGTGAACTCTCTAAGGCGCGTGCCCTTGTTGTACAGGCGGGCTTGCCGTTCCTGGGCCTGCCGCAAATTCTCCTGAGTTAGGTGGGTGAGCGTGTGGAGTTTTGCGCGCAGATCCATAACGTACTGAATTTCGTTTTTGCTCTGTGAAGGTCCCTCCTCCCAATTTTCCCGCAGAACATCTAAGATGTCGCGCGGCTTACGCCCATATAATAATTCAAACGGGGAGAACCCCATGGAGGCTTGGGGGACCTCTCGCACTGCAAACAACAAGGGTTCGAGCCACTTATCCCAGTTACGTGCGTCCTCACTTACGAATTTTTTGATAATGTTCTTGAGGGTGCGATTGAACCGTTCAACTAAACCGTCCGTCTGTGGGTGATAAACGCTGGTGCGGATCGGCTTAATACCCAGTAGCCCATACAGTTCGCTCAGTGTCCGTGACATAAACGAGGTGCCTTGGTCAGTCAGAATCTCTTTCGGGATTCCAACCCGGGAGATGACGTGGAAGAGGGCCTCCGCAATAATGCGTGCTGAGATATTGTGAAGAGGCACCGCTTCCGGGTATCGCGTTGCATAGTCCACCAGAACCAATATAAAGCGGTACCCTCGTGTTGACCGATCTAATGGCCCGACGAGATCCATCCCAATTCTTTCGAACGGGGTCTCGATTAACGGTAGAGGGCGCAATGGCGCTTTTGGAATGGCTGCTGGATTTACTAACTGGCATTCGCGGCACGCCGTACACCACTTACGGACGTCGCCGCGAATCCCCGGCCAATAGAATCGGGCCATTATCCAGGCGAGTGTCTTATCCTGCCCGAGGTGTCCAGCCATGGGATTAAAGTGAGCCACCTGGAATACCAATTCCCGGCGGCTCTTTGGAATTAACAATTGGGTGACTCGCTCTTTCGTCTGAGTGTCCTGAGTCACTCGGTATAACCTATCCTTCAAAATGGAAAAATAGGGGAAGGACGGGGTGGTGTTCGGCTGGAGCGTCTGACCATCGATTACTCTCACTTGGTCAAATGCGTGTCGCAGAGTCTCGTCTCGCGATTGTTCCAGTGGGAAATCCGTGAGGGATTCCCCAATAGAAAGAGGAGGGGCCGGTGGCTCCTCACTCTGTCGCGGAGATGATGTAGACGGCTCTGCGACCGCAGCTCCAGCCAAAGCGACACCGGGACCCTCCCCTGTCAACTGGCAGGACCCACTCTTTACTAGGCATGCCATTAAACCCCAAAATCCCGGCCAGTCAGTCCCCAAGATCAAAGAGTGGGTAAGGCGAGGATTAACCGCCGCCTTCACTATCGATTTTTCCCCTCTGAAATGTATGCGGACCGACACCAACGGGTAGCTGTGAATATCCCCATGCACACACAACACCTTCACCCCTTGTGCTCCCCCCAGTGCCTCGTCTTGCACCAGGCTTTGGCGGATTGAGGTCTGATTGCAACCTGAATCCACCAACGCCTGATATGTAGCCCCTTGTACACTTACCGGTATGCGATACACTCCGGCCCGATCGAGGGCAGCCTCTGGCGCATGGGGATCCGCACCACCCCCCCCACTTCCATCGCTGCACACTGTTGCTGCAGGTGGCCCGGTTCCCCGCAGCGCCAGCAGACCGGCCCGGGCCTTCCCTCTGCAGCTGTGTTCTGGGGCTCACTCACCTGAGGGGGGGGAGAGACAGACACAGAAGGGAGAAACGGGAGGGCACCACGGGTGCGGCGGGCCGGCTGGGGTGGAGCCGGCCCCCGCCTCCGCGGTGGGGCAATGGGGAGAGGACGGGACACGGGAGGAGGGGGGGAGAAAGAGAGAGAGAAGAGGAGAGAGAAGCTGATGACGTCTGCTGTCCTGCCGCCGGAACAGCCGCCAGATGATCGGGACAGCCCGGCGAAGGTCGGCGTAGGCCAGCCTGCGGTCGGCCGGGAGCTGTAGTGCGGCCAGCTGCGCCTCTCCCGTCAGGAGGGGGAGGAGGCGCGCCGCGCGCTGCTCCATTGGCCACCCCGAGGCTTCGGCGACCTGTTCGAACAATGTGATGAATGCCTTGGGGTCGTCCTGCGGGCCCATCTTGGTCACGGTGAGGGGAGACGGGCCCGCGGCCGGGGCGCTGGTGGACCCCGCCGCCGTGAGGAGACGCCGGAACGCCTCTCGATCTTCCTGCTGGGCCAGCACCAGGGCTTCGAATCGGCTCTCCTGCTCCTTTCGGAGCATGATGAGTGCCTGGTGCTGGCTCTGCTGAGCCGTGGTGAGGGCGTGGACCAAGTCCGCGAACGGGGAGGATTCCATGGGGCTGCTGTGTTGGTGCTCCACCTTAATCCCGGGTTTCGGCACCACTGTAGGGCGTATCGAGTGTGGGTGGAGCACAGAGGACGGCAGGACAATGCTTGGAGGCAGATAAATCTATTTATTTTCACAACTTTTCAGTCTAAATACTTCCATACACACACACACACACACTTGTCTGGTCCCGGGTTGCGCTCCCTCTCCTCTCTCTCTGCCTCCTTAAATAGGGAGCGGTTACTGGGAAAACACACACAAACACAGGTTAATTATCCTCAGGTGTCGCGATTCTGCCACTCACCTTCCCTGGCTCCACCCTCCTGTCACAGACCAGCGCTTGACCACGCCCCCGCTGCCACAACGTCGTTTTTACCGTAACTTCCAAAAGCAAAGGGAAAACCAAGGCAGAAGCCTGTAATGAGTCTGATGAGTTAAGGTCTTTTGGCTTTGTAGGGCAGTATAGGCCTACAGCATTACAAAGCCCAGCCCCCTCAAGCCGGGTATAGAGCTACCGGTTATAACCACGGCCTATATACTCGATTGAAATGCTTTGTTTTCACTCCATCAAGACCACTACTTTGACTAGTTTTCGAGTAAACAATGCATCTGCATGTTTATTGTATTAGTTGAGGGAATATAAGCAATTTCGTTCGTGGTACCTCAAACAAAGTGGTCACTACAGAAGCGTTGGTAGCTGGATAATCTTTAAAGTTCATGGCCGCGAGGCGCGACCCATGGCTACACAAAAGAACAGGTCAGCTCAAAACGACATGCGACCTAGGCCTACATGCTCGATTTAAACGCTAAGTTTTCACACCAACGCTAAGTTTTCACTCCAACAAGACAACTACTTCGACTCGTTTTTCAATTGAATAATGCATCTGCATGTTTATTGTTTCAAATGGACACACACACACACACACGCGCGCGCGCACACACACACACACACACACACACACACACACACACACACAGTTCAAACAATTGTTTTATAGAAAGTTCTGTTTTAATACCAACAATGTTTTAACAATGTCTGGAGTCCTGTTCTAATGGCTGCGACCCATAGCGTTACAAAGCCCAACCCCCTCAAGCCGGGTATAGAGCTACCGGTTATAACCACAGCCTATATACTCGATTGAAATGCTTTGTTTTCACTCCATCAAGACAACTACTTTGACTAGTTTTCGATTAAACAATGCATCTGCATGTTTATTGTATTAGTTGAGGGAATATAAGCAATTTCGTTCGTGGTACCTCAAACAAAGTGGTCACTACAGAAGCGTTGGTAGCTGGATAATCTTTAAAGTTCATGGCCGCGAGGCGCGACCCATGGCTACACAAAAGAACAGGTCAGCTCGAAACGACATGCGACCTAGGCCTACATGCTCGATTTAAACGCGCTGGAGGACCATGAATAATGCATCTGCATTGTTGTTGTTTCAAATGGATACTAGTTGAGGGAAATTTCTCCAACGCGTGATATGACTGAAGTTCATCATAACTTCTTAAATTGCTTGAAAATGTATTCGAAATTCCCTTTATTAATAGTGACTGAATAATGGTACGTACCAGATGTCCAGGGATGAATGAAAATGTAGCGTGGTCCAGTGTTTTTCTCAATGGTCCAAGTGTAACAGCAGGCTGATCCACAAGAGAGTCGCGATCCAACCGAGTGGTGTAGGAGTTTCACGTGCATCCAGGTATATAATGAAAATGACGTCATCCAGTAAACAGCAGTGGTAATCGCACTGCATTATGGGACATTATGAATTAAATAATTATAATTATAATTATAAATTAGAATTAATTTATGATCATCTTGGAAATGTTAAGTTATTTGCAAAAAAACTTTCAAAGATAGGTCAAATCCATTGCTGAGTTAAGAAAGTAAACTGGTTTTTGTTCTTTTTTTATCATTTACTTATCATTATCACTTATATCATTTACTCGTATCTATGTGTAAGCAGGATAAGACAAACAGTGGCAATTTATATTCTGAACAATTAGTTGCTCATCCTACCAATGTTGAAAACTGGCCGGCAAAAGTGACGATGGTTCAACATCGTATATTCGACCTTCTCTGATGGTCGACAGATCAACCTTTACCCACGGTGATTCAACAGTGATAAATCGACCTTCTCCGACGGCGGAGAAATCGACGTTTCACGGCGCCGTTTCAGCGTTGATTTTCTGACTTACGACGGAAACCGACCATTCTGACCAAGAATCGGCGCCGTTTCAACATCCCTCTGCTATCTGGGATGTTATTGAGCTGTTAGCCTATTGTTACCTTAATTTTGTGACGTTTCATGATTAAAAAAAAAACATCCCCCCTTCTGTTTTTTTAACAAATCGCACCCTGTATATATATATATATATATATATATATATACACAACCCCGATCCCAAAAAAGTTGGGACAAAGTACAAATTGTAAATAAAAACGGAATGCAATGATGTGGAAGTGTCAAAATTCCATATTTTATTCAGAATAGAACATAGATGGCATATCAAATGTTTAAACTGAGAAAATATATCATTTAAAGAGAAAAATTAGATGATTTTATATGACAACAACACATCTCAAAAAAGTTGGGACAAGGCCATGTTTACCACTGTGAGACATCCCCTTTTCTCTTTACAACAGTCTGTAAACGTCTGGGGACTGAGGAGACAAGTTGCTCAAGTTTAGGGATAGAAATGTTAACCCATTCTTGTCTAATGTAGGATTCTAGTTGCTCAACTGTCTTAGGTCTTTTTTGTCGTATCTTCCGTTTTATGAGGCACCAAATGTTTTCTATGGGTGAAAGATCTGGACTGCAGGTTGGCCAGTTCAGTACCCGGACCCTTCTTCTACGCAGCCATGATGCTGTAATTAATGCAGTATGTGGTTTGGCATTGTCGTGTTGGAAAATGCAAAGTCTTACCTGAAAGAGACATCGTCTGGATGGGAGCATATGTTGCTCTAGAACCTGGATATACCTTTCAGCATTGATGGTGTCTTTCCAGATGTGTAAGCTGCCCATGCCACACGCACTAATGCAACCTCATACCATCAGAGATGCAGGCTTCTGAACTGAGCGCTGATAACAACTTGGGTCGTACTTCTTCTCTTTAGTCTGAATGACACGGAGTCCCTGATTTCCATAAAGAACTTCAAATTTCGATTCGTCTGACCACAGAACAGTTTTCCACTTTGCCACAGTCCATTTTAAATGGGCCTTGGCCCAGAGAAGACGTCTGCGCTTCTGGATCATGTTTAGATACGGCTTCTTCTTTGAACTATAGAGTTTTAGCTGGCAACGGCGGATGGACGGTGAATTGTGTTCACAGATAATGTTCTCTGGAAATATTCCTGAGCCCATTTTGTGATTTCCAATACAGAAGCATGCCTGTATGTGATGCAGTGCCGTCTAAGGGCCTGAAGATCATGGGCACCCAGTATGGTTTTCCGGCCTTGACCCTTACGCACAGAGATTCTTCCAGGTTCTCTGAATCTTTTGATGATATGATGCACTGTAGATTATGATATGTTCAAACTCTTTGCAATTTTACACTGTCAAACTCCTTTCTGATATTGCTCCACTATTTGTCGGCGCAGAATTAGGGGGATTGGGATTGGTTATCCAAACTTTATTGAGCTTTTCAGCTTCCTTTTTATCTATCATTCATTCATTCATTTACTCACTCACTCACACACACATGCATTGTGGTTGGGGAGAGAGCTCTCTTCCTCTGCTCTCTCTCTCTCCTTTTATGCTCCTGTAACAAACAGTGACACACACACACACTAATTGACAGCAGGTTTGACTTGACTTTCCCCCTCCATTTATACTCCATCCCTGCAACACACACACACACACACACAAATTGATATCAGGTGTAATGACCTAGCCACTTACCTTCCCGACCCCGCCCTCCATTCACAGACTGCTGCTTGGCCACGCCCCCACTGCCACATACCCCCACTGCCTGACTCAGGCCGGGGAGCCATCCGGCCTGAAGCTGACTCCCCCCCAACGGGACAGGAAGTCCGCCACCACCATCTGCGCCCCCGGCCTGTGGATCACCTTGAACTTAAATGGCTGGAGGGCAAGATACCAATGGGTGATCCGCGCATTGGCATCCTTCATGCGGTGGAGCCACTGGAGGGGTGTGTGGTCCGAACAGAGAGTGAAAGGGCGCCCCAGCAGGTAGTATCGGAGGGCGAGGACCGCCCACTTGATGGCGAGACACTTCTTCTCGATTGTGCTGTACCTGCTTTCATGCATCAAGAGTTTCCAGCTGATGTACAGGGGGTGTTCCTCACCCTCCACCTCCTGGGACAAAACAGCCCCCAGCCCTCTGTCTGATGCATCAGTCTGCAAAATAAACGGGAGAGAGAAGTCAGGGGAGTGTAAAAGTGGCCCCCCACACAGTGCAGCTTTTACCTCAGAGAAGGCCTGTTGGCACTGCTCCAACCACTGGACTGGATCTGGAGCCCCCTTTTTAGTGAGCTCGGTTAGCAGGCTGGTGACGTCCGAATAATTAGGTAGAAACCTACGATAATAGCTAGCCAGCCCCAAGAACCGTCTCACCTCCTTTTTGGTCTTGGGCCTCGGGCAGGCCACAATTGCTGCGGTCTTGTTAATTTGGGGACGCACCTGCCCATGGCCCAAGTGGAACCCCAGATACCGTACTTCCACCCGCCCAATCGCACACTTTTTTGGGTTAGCTGTGAGGCCTGCTCACCTCAGTGACTTTAGGGCAGCCCTCAGGTGTTCCAAGTACCGCGGCCAATCATTACTGTAGATTACAACGTCATCTAGATAGGTGGCCGCGTAGGCAGTGTGAGGGCGGAGGACCCTGTCCATAAGCCGCTGGAACGTAGCGGGCACCCCAAACAACCCAAAAGGGTGTGTGACAAATTGGTGTAATCCAAACGGTGTGGAAAAGGCCATTTTTTCTCGGGATAGAGGAGTCAAGGGGATCTGCCAATATCCCTTTGTTAGATCCAGTGTCCAATAAAAGTGAGCAGCACCTAACCGATCAAGCAACTCATCAATGTGAGGCATTGGGTATGCGTCAAATTTAGACACCGCATTGACCTTTCTATAGTCCACACAGAACCGGACCGACCCGTCGGTCTTGGGAACTAGGACCACTGGGCTGCTCCCGTCACTGTGGGACTCCTCAACTATGCCCATTTCAAGCATGGCCTTGAGTTTGTCCTGAACCACCTTTTTCTTGTGTTCGGGCAAGCGGTAAGGGCGCCTATGCACTACCACCCCCTGGGTCGTTTCGATGTGTTGTTCTATGAGGTGGGTACGGCCAGGAAGGGGCGAGAACACATCGGAAAATTCCTTCTGTAACTTTGCTACCTCCGTGAGCTGGGCTGGTGAGAGGTGGTCTCCACAAGCAACCAGAGCGGTCAGAGATGTTATCTTTTTTACCTCCGGCCCCAGCTCCGCCTTCTCTGGGACTACCGATGCCGATGCCACAGAGACCCCCTCATTCCAGCTTTTTAAAAGGTTGAGGTGGTAGATTTGCCGTGCCCCACCCCTATCCGTTTGCTTCACCTCATCGTCGACGTCCCCGACTCGCCGTGTGACCTCAAAGGGCCCTTGCCACTTGGCGACTAATTTAGAACTCGACGTGGGCAATAATACAAGCACTTTATCTCCCAGCGTGAACTCTCTAAGGCGCGTGCCCCGTCATATAGCCGGCTTTGACGTTCTTGTGCCTGCCGTAAATTCTCCTGGGGTAGGTGCATGAGGGTGTGGAGTTTTGCGCGCAGGTCAAGAACATACTGGATTTAATTTTTACTCGGTGAAGGTCCCTCCTCCCAATTTTCCCATAGCATGTCTAGAATGCCATGCGGCTTACGCCCATATAATAATTCGAAGGGGGAAAACCCCGTGGAGGCTTGTGGGACCTCTCATACTGCGAACAACAGGGGCTCGAGCCACTTATCCCAATTACGCGCATCTTCACTTATGAATTTACAGATTATGTTTTTGAGTGTCTGGTTAAATCGCTCTACTAAGCCATCCGTTTGTGGGTGATAAACACTGGTGCGGATAGACTTGATCCCCAGTAACCCATACAGTTTGCGCAGTGTGCGTGACAAACGAAGTGCCTTGGTCTGTCAGGATTTCTTTTGGAATCCTGACCCGGGAGATAAAGCGGAAGAGCGTTTTCGCAACACTGCATGCTGAGATATTGCGGAGAGGCACTGCTTCCGGATATCGCGTTGCATAGTCCACTAGAACTAAAATAAAGCAATATCCCCATGCTGACCGATCTAATGGCCCGACGAGATCCATCCCAGTTCGCTCAAACGGGGTCTTGATTAGAGGAAGAGGGTGCAAAGGCGCTTTTGGAGTGGCCGTGGGATTTACTAATTGGCATTCACAGCATGCCGCACACCACCAACGGACATCCCCACGAATCCCTGGCCAATAGAATTGGGCCATTGTTCGGGCTAGTGTTTTATCTTGCCCCAAGTGTCCAGCCATGGGATTAAAGTGAGCGGCATGGAACATGAGTTCCCTACGGCTCTTTGGGATTAACAACTGGGTTATTTGTTCCTTGGTTTGAGTGTCCTGCGTCACTCGGTACAATTTATCTTTAATAATGGCAAAATAGGGGAAGGTTGGTGCTGCGCTTGGCTGAAGTGTTTGACCATCGATTACTCTCACTTGGTCAAATGCATGCCGCAGAGTCTCGTCTCGCGACTGCTCTAACGGGAAATCCCACCGGCCCAGGCCCAGGCTTTCCCTCTGCACTGGTGTTATGGGTGTCACTCACCTGAGGGGGAGACAACACAGACACAGGAGAGGGAGAGGGGAGGACACCATGGGTGCAACGGGCCAGCTGGGGAGGGGCCAGCTGCCGCCTCTGTGGCAGGGGAATGGGGTGGGGAGGCACTATAGATAAACCCCACTCACAAAGTTCCTGATGCAGGCCTGAATCGTCGCTGGTGTGCGTTGAGGCCGTAAAACAGGGGTTTTCAAAGTGTGGGAGAGTCAGTCCCCCCTCAGAGAGCAAATAAACAACAGCGCCCCCTCCCTTACAATTTTTGTTGTTGCTATACTTAATGTTCCATTCATATTAAAAAAAAATGGTTGTTATACACATTTTTATTTTTTTTCTTTTACACATTTTAAACATCTGTGCTTTTTGAAAACATCTTTTTTACACATTTAAAACATCTGTGCTTTTTTAAAACATCTTGTTTTACACATTTTAAACATCTGTGCTTTTTTTATTACAGATAACAAACAAGTACAGAATTGTATGAACGAGAGAAAGATACAATAACTACACGCCAGGGGTTATACAGTATACATACATAAACAAAGCAAAAACACACATTTACAATACAATATTAAACTTTGTACACAGTTTCACAGTCTTGATAGCTTTTGTGTTACTGTAAGTGAGGCAGAAATGGTATTAATATAAATCTCTAGATCTTTTAAAAAAATAAGTAAAGGATGGCTTAATTTTTATGACCTTGCACTTATGAATATGGAATTTAGCTAAAATAATAATTAAATTACAAAGAAAATATTCCTCCTCCAACTCCTTGCTATAAGTGGTAAAACCAAATAAAACATCTTGTAAACGTAACTGAAAAGTATCACAGATATGGTCAATTATAAAACGACAGATTTTATGCCAAAAGTCTTTTGAGAAGTCACAAAACCAAAAGAGATGAATGAGTGATTCTGAATGTGTATTACAAAAGGTACAATTGGTATTAATATCTTTTCTGAACTTAGCTAAGTAAGATTTCACCGGGTAACAACGATGCATAATTTTAAAAGAAACTTCTTTTACTTTATTAACTAGTAGAAATCTGCTGGGTAGCGTCCAAGTCTTGGCCCAACATATATCTTGGGCATATCCACTCCAAGGCGAGATAGCACATGGTACTGAAATAAAGTCCTTTAGAAATAGATTGCGCACACATCGGTTATTATTATAGTTAGTGGACCTAAAGCATATTTCACCAACATATGTTTTAAGAGGATCAAGTTGAGTAGTCACAAAAGAAGAAGAATATCCTTTCAAGAGCATGACCATTCATGATTCTTTAACTCAGTCAGTGAACTGCGAAAATGACTTGGAAGGAGAAATTAGTGATAAGGAGAATGTGCCCATGTTCTCCCCGTGTCTGTGTAGATTTCCTCTGGGTGCTCCAGTTTCCCCCACAGTCCAAAGACATGCAGGTTAGGCTAATTGGTGACTCTAAATTGACCGTAGGTGTGAATGTGAGTGTGAATAGTTGTTTGTCTCTATGTATCAGCCCTGTGATTACCTGGTGACTTGTCCAGGGTGTACCCCGCCTCTTGCCCATAGACAGCTGGGATAGGCTCCAGCTTGCCTGCAACACTTACATATTTACAGGATAAGGATTACCCTGCACAGGATAAGCAGTTACAGATAATGGATGGATGGTTGGAGAATGTGCCTAAAATTAAAGCAGTCCAGGATTACAAGTTTCTTCAGCAAGTAAAACTAATGGAACACTTGTATCCTACTTTTACTAACTGAAAGTTTACAATATTCGCATTATTTTTATGACATTGTTTCAAGTCCATGCACAGCACGGGTGATTGCTCTAAGACAACGAGGGAGGCTCAGCCTCCTCTAAAAATGACGAACATCGTGTAGGATGAATTGCGCTAGGCTTATGTTATAGCCGACCTTATAACATTGCTATTTCAGATCCAGAATCATAGAAATATAAGGTATGTGCTCAACCCACTACAGTGCGAAATCATTCCCTTATAACTTTAATGTGTGCGTGAGTTTTTCCCCCTCGTGACAGCGCGATGCAGCGCAGCCTCAGTGGACTTCAATGGCATTTGGGAGCTCTGCGCTTTTCAATCTCAAAATGCAAGACGATTATTGGACAAATACTGTGAAAACGCCCGCCCACGGAGTCTCACGGACTCCCAGCCTCAGTGGACTTCAATGGCATTTGGGAGCTATGCACTTTTCAATCTCAAAATGCAAGACGGTTATTGGACAAATACTGCGAAAATGCCCGCCCATGGACTCCCAGCCTCACATGGGAGGGACATGGCAGTTTCCACGAGGAGACTGGTGATTGGTGAAAGCAGCCGGATATTTTCTTTGATTGACAGCTCGTTTCAACTATAGACAGGCAGCGGTGAATTTCAGTTCAGTCCCATGCAGATTCGCAAGTGCTGTGGTGTATTGTAAGAGATCAGCTTACATTTCGATTTCATTCATTACATATGGTTTCTACCAGCTTTTTTAGTTTGTATATATTTTCATTGTAAATAAAGTGTAAATATAGTGTTGTCAAGTTTGCTAGCTTAGTTCCAGAAATTTCGTTTATTTGAGTGACTGAACTTGAACTTGAGGGGGCATAGTCAGCTAGCAAGAAAGCCGCGCACGGATGCCAAGCATTGCTTATTTAATTTTGACGAAGTCATTTGCCAGTCTTCCTTTCGAGGAAAAAATTAAAATTAAAGAGCAGGGTAGACCAACGCCTCAAATTGACTTGGTGAAAAAGGTAGGGAATAATACTCGTTCCTTTCAGCTCTCCTGGTATGAGAAAGTGAATTGGCTAACAGCAAGTGACCCACATCAACAACAGTAAATAGGCTACTTTAGTAATATGTCATGGATGGACCAAAAATATAGAATCTATTTAAAATGTTTATGCTGAGTATATTATATTGGAATATATATTTTTTCTGGATATGAATTAAACACAGCTACAATTTGGAAAACATTTTTAAACAAAAACACAGCCGAGAACATTTCACACTACAGACCTGGATTAAAAGTGAAGGGTTATCAAAATTGTCAATAAAACATTTCTCAGTCAAAATAAGTAAAATATAGGGAAAGTGTCATTGAATGAAATGTGTGGCACCCAGCTCTACTGCTGAGGTTCCTGACAAAGAGCTGCTTTCAATAATGATCAATTTTTAAACAACATGCCGCAATTTTAAAATATAAAATGTTAAAATATACCCCTCCCCCCCCAACACCACCATCATGTATATTGGACAGTAGGCTAATGGGCCAACAGAACCTGTTATTTCACAGTTTGTGATGCTGCCAACAATCAGCCAGATCAGAGGCAAGAGTATGGGCAAAATTGATGTTTTTTCTTTTAAAATCTGGAAATATCGTAACCGACCAGCCTCCCCTGTTTGAAAGACTACCAGCCGCCACTGATGCACAGTGGCTTACCTTGAATTGCTTCTCATGTCTGCGCACACAACGGTGTACCTCAAACTGCTCTTCATGTCCACGCATACAACGGCTTGCCTCAAACTGCTACTCACGTGCATGCCATGCTCAAGTTCGTTAGGACTAAATGCCATGCACCTGTTGCTAATCAGAGTGCAATCACAGTGTGCACTTAAAAGGATGCTAAAAAACACACAAACTTTGCAAGGTGTCTGCTGTATCTTGGGTCTCTGTTGGGTCTGTCTGGTTTTGGCTTTGTTTTTATATTTTGATTCTGCCTTTCATTTTTGCCTTCACTATTTGGCTTGTGCTTCACATGAATCTGACCTGTTTCATCACTCTGCTTTCACATTATGTTTTGGATCTGTTTAGATAGATAGATGGATGGATAGACGGATAGATAGATAGATAGATAGATAGATAGATAGATAGATAGATAGATAGATAGATAGATAGATAGATAGATAGATAGATAGATAGATAGATAGATAGAACTTTATTGATCCCTTTGGGAGGGTTCCCTCAGGGAAATTAAAATTCCAGCAGCATTATTACAGGATAAACAGAGAATAGAAAATAAAGAAAACTTCTAGATAAATTAAATATTAACATATCCAAATATAAAAAAACAGGTTTGCCTACCTGCTTTAAAAAAATCCCTTTCTGCAATTATATCCATCCACCTCCTTTACATGACACATTGAAAAAAGTGATGTATTTCCTTTGTAAATATGTAAGTCAATTAAGTGTAAATATAAATTAAACACATTTGGTCTTGTTTTATGGAGGAGTGCATGTTTGGTATAACAACTGGGTCCATTTCAGTACTATGAACTTTTCGGTATATAACAAACTATTTAAACATCCCACAAGGAGTTTGGTATTGTGGGTTTGCAGTGTACTGAAGAAGAAGAAACCTTTATTTGTCACATGCACACTTCAAGCACAGTGAAATTCATCCTCTACATTTAACTCATCTGAAGCAGTGAACACACGCACGCACACACACTCAGAGCAGTGGGCAGCCACACCAGAGCTCCCGGGGAGCAGTCAGAGGTCAGGTACCTTGCTCAAGGGCACCTCACATCAACCTAATTGCATGTCTTTGGATTGTGGGGGAAACCGGAGCACCCGGAGGAAACCCATGCAGACACGGGGAGAACATGGAAACTCCACACAGAAAGGCCCTCACCAGCTGCCAGGTTTGAACCCGGAATCTTCTTGCTGTGAGGCGACCATGCTAACCACTACACCACCGTGCCACCTATACAGTGGCATGAGACCATTCAGTGCTTTATATGTCAATAGTAGTATTTTATGATCAGTGCAAGATTTGACTGATAATGTGGTGTGGATAAGATAGGGGTGATGAGGTCATATGTTCTAGTTCTAGTAAGGACTTTTGTTGCTGCATTTTGAACTAACTGGAGCTTGTTTATGCACTTATTGTTAGAACATCCAGTCAGTAAGGCATTACAATAATCCAACCTAGAAGTAACAAAGGCATGGACTAGTTTTTCTGCATCATATTTCTTATCTTGGCAATATTTCTGAGGTGAAAGAAGGCTACATCATATTGCATTTCATTGGCTTTGTACCTGTACTCTGCACAATGACAAAATTGAATCTAATCTAATCTACCTTTGTAATATTATTGATATGAGTTTCAAATGAAAAACTGGAGGCAATGATCACCCCAAGGTCTTCTACTGCTGCATGTGAAGAAACAGAAAGGCCATCCAAAGTTTCTATGTAGTCAGAAAATTTACTTCTAGCTGTATGTTGTTCTAGTACAAGTAATTCTGTCTTGTCAGAGTTAAGTAAAAGGAAGTTAATAAGCAGTCAGTGTCTAATGTCCTTTACACATTCCTCAATCTTATTAGGTTGGTGTCTGTCATCTGGCTTTGCTGAAACATACGACTGTGTGTCATCAGCATAACAGTGGAAGCTAATACCATGCTTCCAAATAATATTATTCAGACGTAACATATACAAAGATAAAAAGCAGTGGGCCTAAGACAGAACCTTGTGGAACACCAAACTTTACTCAGATCACTTTGACCAAGGTCTCAGACCTTAATTAGTTTGTTAGGGTTATGGCTTGCTCACACTCATTGTTAGGAAAGGCCAGGTAATGCAAATTTCAAAGCTTTATAAATACCCAGGCTCTTCTAACCTTGTCCCAAAAATCAGCAGCCATGGGTTCTTCTAAGCATCTTCCTACCACTCTGAAAATGGTTGAGGCCCACAAAGCAGGAGAAGGCTATAAGAAGATAGCAAAACATTTTCTGGTTGCCATTTCCTCAGTTCGAAATGTAATTAAGAAAGGGCAGTTAACAGGAACATTGGAGGTCTAGATAAGGTCTGGAAGACCAGGAAAATTTTCAGAGACAGCTGCTTGTAGGATTGCTAGAAAGGCAAATCAGAACCCCCACTTGACTGCAAAAGACCTTCAGGAAGCTTTAGCAGACTCTTGAGTTGTGGTACATTGTTCTACTGTTCAGCGATACCTGCACAAATATGGCCTTCATGGAAGAGTCATCAGAAGAAAATCTCTCCTGCGTCCTCACCACAAAATTCAGCATCAGAAATTTGCAAAAGAACATCTAAACAAGCCTGATGCATTTTGGAAACAAGTCCTGTGGACTGATGAGGTTAAAATGGAACTCTTTGACAGCAACAAGCAAAGGTATGTTTGGAGAAAAAAGGGCACAGAATTTCATGAAAAGAACATCTCTCCAACCGTTAAGCATGGGGGTGGATCATGCTTTGGGGTTGTGTTGCAGCCAGTGGCACAGGGAACATTTCATGGGTAGAGGGAAGAATGAAATTCAATGAAATTCCAGCAAATTCTGGAAGCAAACATAACCCCATTTGTAAAAAAGCTGAAGTTGAAAAGAGGATGGCTTCTACAAATGGATAATGATTCTAAACACACCTCAAAATCCACAATAGACTACCTCAAGAGGTGCAAGCTGAAGGTTTTACCATGGCCCTCACAGTCCCCTGATCTGAACATCATTGAAATCTGTGGCTAGACCTCAAAAGAGCAGTGCATGCAAGACGGCCCAGGAATCTCTCAGAAATGGAAAACATTTGCAAGGAAGAATGGATGAAAATTCCTCAAACAAGAACTGAAAGACCCTTGGCTGGCTACAAAAAGTGTTTACAAGCTGTTATACTTGCCAAAGGGGGTGCTACTAGGCACTAACCATACAGGGTGCCCAAACTTTTGCTTTGGGCCCTTTTCCTTTTTTGTCATTTTGAAAATGTAAAAGATGAAAATAAATTGTTTTAGCTTATAATATAAAGGGAATGAGTCATTTTTAACTTTATGCCTTTTGGAGATAATTTCATCTTCAACTTGCTTAACTGTTCACAGTAACAGTAATTTTGACCAGGGGTGCCCAAACGTTTGCATACCAATATGTGTGTGTGTGTGTGTGTGTGTGTGTGTGTGTGTGTGTGTGTGTGTGTGTGTGTGTGAGAGACGAGTCATGGAATCCACGGACACATGTCGGCCGAAACGAGTCCGAGAAAATCGCAAAAGAAGAATTAATTAATTAATTAATGCTTCTTTTGCGAGATATATATTGTGTGTGTATGTATGTGTGTGTGTGTGTGTGTGTGTGTGTGTATATATATATATATATATATATATATATATATATATATATATAGTGTGTGTATGTATGTATGTGTGTGTGTATATATATATACACAGTATATATATATATATATATACACAGTATATATATATAAAATTTATGTACTTGTTATTGATTATTGATGCCTGAATTTGCTAAACCACACAGCTTTTAAATCAACCAATAAAGCTTGAAAGTCATGAAAATAGAGCACAATAGCAAGTTCAATTGATCCATATACCTGATCTCTTCTTTGGTTGATAGATGACCTAGCACAAAAGCTGGCACAGCAATCTGTTTCTGGGGATAAATGGGAAACAGAAGTTGAAACCAAACTCATTAAATTATATGGAACTTTCACACAGACCTGCTTGTGATTTTTTTTCTCTTTTAGCCCATCTTTTTTTACTCTTAGCCTTGGAATTTTCTTTAGGAAGATCAATTAAAAAAAGGGAAAATGAAAAAAAAATGACCTATCTAGTTCAGTTCTAATGAATTAGAGCGCTACCATTACAAATGTACCATGTGTAACACTTGAGTCTCAAAATACTTCAGTGGTCAGATACAATGTACTGTGTCTTTTTTTATCTTGAAGTGGTGTGAGATGTAATTTAACACAGTTTTAAAATTGTTGTTGGAGAAAATAGCTTTTCAGGTACCTTTAAATGAGTGGCCGCATGAAAATACTAAAACGAAACAATAGCACTGTTTTGTAAGTTTTGTTCTCGTGTGAGCAGTCAGAATTAATGCAGTAATAAAAAGCAAATCTCCCCATGAGCATTATAGCCTTGACTAAATTGTGGATCAGAATAACAACACAC
Organism: Neoarius graeffei; assembly: GCF_027579695.1. Lineage (NCBI taxonomy): Eukaryota > Metazoa > Chordata > Actinopteri > Siluriformes > Ariidae > Neoarius > Neoarius graeffei. The sequence continues at coordinate 40,125,476 of NC_083594.1, forward strand.
TGTGAAGGGCCCTGTTTTCAGCCAAGAGTAACAACAGCGAAGGTTTGTGCCCTACAGTCACATTCATTGGTAAACTGAACAGAGACCTCATTTTTGTTGTTAGCTTTGTCCTCCAGCATACTAGCTTTGTAGTAAAGCATTAAAAACTCTGTAGAATGTCAAATTTAATTTGAAAATTTCTATCTATACTGGGTAACCAATTTAGATATTGCCACTTACTAATGTAATGACAAAGTAGAGATAGCGTAAGACACTGATTCATGGAGATAACAAGTCATTAAGTTTTTGTCAGCATAGTAATTTAATATTACTTACTATATCATTACACTTACCAAATAATTAAAGGAAATGAGATTGATCTGTTATTCTCTTAGTCACTGTAGATCAAAACAAAGTTATTCTGATTGATCAACTTTGTCCTGTAATAATCCTATGATGTATTCTAATGGAAGCGGTCTCTTCCTGCCCCTGTCCACATGGCATAAGTGGGTCCAAACCATGTCAGCAAAATGCAAAGCCACAGCATAACAGGATCAGCACATATCCACTTAAAATTTACAAATTCACTTAAATTTTTTTACGTTGTTTTTGTATATTGCATTTAGTAGCGATTCATAAGCATTATTTTTTTAAAGGGAGGGGTATTCAAACACTATTAAATAAATCAAGTTAAAGATATAAATGTTGCAAAATAATGTTATTGTATAAATTGCACATAATAAAAGATATTGCCTTCGGTTAGGAAGATGTCAGGCAACAACTAGCAATAATGGTGATAGTCAAGCATCCTACAGTTCTCAGGGACAAACTTAATATATATTTTTTTATGTACTGACTAAAACTGGAGCACCAGTTGAGTACGCAAGCAAAATATTTGCAAGGGCACAAAATCAAACTTAATAATAATAATAATAATAATATGTGGCAGCAGGGGCATGGCCAAGCAGCAGTCTGTGAATGGAGGGCGGGGTCGGAGAAGGTAAGTGGCTAAGTCATTCCACCTGCTGTCAATTAGTGTGTGTGTGTGTGTGTGTGTGTGTGTGTGTGTGTGTGTGTGTGTGTGTTTGTGACAGGGATGGAGCATAAAAGGAGAGAGAGAGCAGAGAAAAGGAGCTCTATCCCTGACCACAATGCATGTGTGAGGGAGTAAGCAAGCTGAAAAGCTAAATAAAGTGGTTTGTTTAACCATCAACTCTTGCCTGCCATGCTTCTGTGCTCCACCTACATCAGGAACTGTTACAGTGGTGCTGAAACCTGGGAAGCACAGAAGGGAACCACCCCATGGAGTTCTTCCCATTCAAAGAGCTCATCCTTGCCCTCGCTACCGCCCAGCATAACCAGCATCAAGCGCTGATCACCCTCCAAAAGGAACAAGAGCAACGCTTCGAAGCCTTGATGCTGGACCAGCAGGAAGATCGCCAGGCGTTCCGGCACCTGCTCGTGTCAGAAGGGCCATCGGCCACCACTGCCACCACCCTCATGAAGATGGGACCGCAGGACAATCCGGAAGCATTCCTTGCTCTCTTCAAGCAAGCAGTCGAGGCATAGGGGTGGCCGCTGGAGCAGCGCACAGTGCGCTTCCTCCCACTTCTGTCTGGTGAGGCACAGCTTGCAGCACAGCAGCTCCCTGCTGACAGCCGACTGTTCTATGCTGACCTGAGGAAGGCCATCCTGCAGCGGCTTGGCCGCTCCCCGGAGCAACATCACCAGCGCTTCCAGATGCTGGCACTGGAGGAGGTCGGCCGGCCACTTGCATTCGGCCAGCAACTCCAGGACACCTGCTGGTAGTGGCTGAGGGTGGAACTAGAGCCCTGCACTCCCACGGGAGTCCCGCGGGACTCGCGGGACCCGCCACAAAGCAGTGTGGCGCGGGACAAATTTTGAAAGCTCATTGCGGGCGCGGGCGGGACCGGAAGTGCACATATGCGCGCGCGGGCGGGAGTGCACATATGCAGCGCGGGCGGGAGCGGTGATAAGCTGCAGTCCCGCTAACTAAAAATGTGTTTGAAATAAAATGTATAAATTATTAATTTATGTCTATCATATATAATTTGTGCTGGATATTTTATTTGGCATTAATAAAAACATTTTAAGGTGCCTAAATTTGCAGAGAGAGTCAGATTGCCAGAGGAATAGCATCTTAAATTTGCCATTGATCACCCTAACGGGAAATCCTTTGATCACTCTAATGACTCGCAGTTCACACCCAGCTAGCAAGAGAACCATGAGTGAAGTGATTTACGGCTTGCGTTAGTCTACAACTTTAATCAGAGAGACAGGTTACACAGTGACGGTAGGCTTGACTCAATGCTATCCCAGAAATCCTTCCTGTAATATGCAAATTTGGCTGTCCAATCAGAGGCTGCCAAATTTGCATATTACAGGAAGGATTTCTGGGATAGCATTGAGTCAAGCCTACCGTCACTGTGTAACCTGTCCCTCTGACTAAAGTTGTAGACTAACTCAAGCAGTAAATCAATTCACTTCTCTTACTAGCTCTGCTTTGCAATAAAAAAAAAAACACCATGGGTACAAAGCAAGCCCATTCCCTTTTTTATGCTGATCAGAGAATTATAATGGTTTTTCATATGATAAAAATGTGTGATTCACGATTAAATATTTTAATTGTTTGACAGCACTAATTATTATTATTATTATTATTAGAGACAGTACATGCTGAATTCTGAAACAAGGTAAATAATAACATGAGCTGTAGATATTTATGCTGAAATCCACTCAAAGTAGGGGGCGAGGCACCATCACGCTGTGTCAAGACAAGAACTTTCCTGAGAAATAACACGAACGTCTGCATCATGCGGGATTTGCGGGCGGGAGCGGGACAAAATATGGCAGGCGCGGGCGGGAGCGGGACTGAAAATCATAATTTTTTTGTCGGCGCGGGCAGGAGCGGGACTGAAAATCATAATTCTTTGCGGGTGCGGGAGGGAGTGGGACTGCACAATGCGGGCACGGGCAGGAGCGAGACTGAAAAATCCGACCCGCGCAGACCTCTAGGTGGAACAGCACGACGCCAACGAGATCATCTATCTGGTGGCACTGGAACAGTTTATCTCTCGACTTCCAGAAGAAACGGCGGAATGGGTCCAGTGTCCCCACCTGGCGTCGCTGGAACGAGCCATCGAGCTAGTAGAGGACCATCTGGAGGCAGCTCTGACGGTAGGCGGATGAGGCATCTCCCCTCGCTTCTCTTGTCCCCCTCTCCTCCCCCGTCTCTTGTCCCCCTTTCCACCCCGTTCCCCTGCCACGGACGCCGGCGGCTGGCTCCTCCCCAGCCGGCCTGTTGCACCTGTGGTGTCCTCCCAGATCCCTCGTCTGTGTCTGTGTTGTCTCCCCCTCAGGTGAGTGACATCCATAACACCAGTGCAGAGGGATAGCCTGGGTGGTGTGCTGGTGCGGCGGGGAATTGGAACATCTCCAGAGTCAGAGCTCCACAAGGGAGGTGGGTGCTGTAATCTGGATCCCTGACATGCCAGAAATTGCCCTCGATCGGGCCGGAATGTATCGCATACCGGTGAGTATTCAAGGGGATACATATCATGCTTTGGTGGATTCCGGTTGTAATCAGACCTCAATTCACCAACGCCTGGTGCAAAGTGAGGCATTGGGGGGAGCACAAGCGGTGAAGGTGTTGTGTGTGCATGGGGATGTTCACCATTACCCTCTAGTGTCTGTACATATTCTATTCCGGGGCCAAATGCATAGAATAAAGGCAGCAGTTAGTCCTCATCTCACCCACTCATTAATTTTGGGTACTGATTGGCTGGGGTTTAAAAAACTAATGGAATATTTAACACATAGTGGGTCCTGCACTAGTAGGTCACAGGAAGATCCCGGTGTGGCATTGACTGGAGAAGCTGTTACAGAGCCATCTACGTCAACACCGCATCAGAGTGAGGAGCAGCCCACTCCCCTCTCTCGGGGATTCCCTTGGGGATTTCCCATTAGAGCAGTCACGAGATGAGACTCTGTGGCATGCATTTGACGAAGTGAGAGTAATCGATGGTCAAACTCTTCAGCCAAGCACGGCACCGACCTTCCCATATTTTGCTATTATTAAAGATAGATTGTACCGAGTTACGCAGGACACTCAAACTCATGAATGAATAACCCAGTTGTTAATCCCAAAGAGTGGTAGGGAACTCGTATTGCATGCGGCTCACTTTAATGCCATGGCTGGAAACTTAGGGCAAGATAAAACACTAGCCCGAATAATGGCCCGGTTCTATTGGCCAGGGATTTGCGGGGATGTCTGATGGTAGTGTGCGGCATGCTGTGAATGCCAATTAGTAAATCCCGCGGCCACTCCAAAAGCGCCTTTGCACCCTCTTCCTCTAATCGAGACCCCGTTTGAGCGAATTGGGATGGATCTCGTTGGGCCATTAGATCAGTCAGTACGGGGATATTGCTTTATTTTAGTTTTGGTGGACTATGCAACGTGATATCCGGAAGCAGTGTCTCTCCGCAATATCTAAGCACGCAGTATTGCGGAAGCGCTATTCCGCTTTATCTCCCAGGTTGGGATTCCGAAAGAAATCCTGACCGACCAAGGCACCTCATTTATGTCACACACTGCGCGAACTGTATGGGTTACTGGGGATTAAGTCTACCCGCACCAGTGTCTATCATGCACAAACGGATGGCTTAGTAGAGCGATTTAACCAAACACTCAAAAACATAATCTGAAAATTCATAAATGAAGATGCGCGTAATTGGGATAAGTTCCCCATGGCATTGGCGTCGATAGTCCCAGAGAAGGTGGAGCTGGGGCCGGAGGTAAAAAAGATAACATCTCAGACCACTCCGGTCCCTTGTGGAGACCACCTCTCACTGGCCCAACTCACGGAGGTAGCCAAGTTGCAGAAGGAATTTTCCAACATGTTCTTGCCCCTTCCTGGTCGTACCCACCTCATAGAATACCACATTGAAACGCCCCTGGGGGTGGTAGTGCGTAGCCGCCCTTACCGATTGCCCGAACACAAGAAAAAGGTGGTTCGGGACAAACTCAAGGCCATGCTCAAAATGGGCATAGTCGAGGAGTCCCACAGTGACTGGAGCAGCCCAATGGTCCTGGTTCCCAAGACCGACGGGTTGGTCTGGTTCTGTGTGGACTATAGAAAGGTCAACGCGGTGTCTAAATTTGATGCATACCCAATGCCTCGCATTGATGAGTTGCTTGATCGGTTAGGCACTGCTCGCTTTTATTCAACACTGGATCTAGCAAAGAGATATTGGCAGATCCCCTTGACTCCTCTATCCTGAGAGAAAACGGCCTTTTCCACACCGTTTGGTTTACACCAATTTGTCATGCTCCCTTTTGGGTTGTTTGGGGTGCCTGCTACATTCTAGCGGCTTATGGACAGGGTCTTCCGTCCTAACGCTGCCTACACGGCCACCTATCTAGACAACATCATAATTTACAGTCACGATTGGCCACGGCACTTGGAACACCTAAGGGCTGTTCTAAAGTCGCTGAGGCGAGTGGGCCTCACAGCTAACCCAAAAAAGTGTGCGATTGGGCAGGTGGAAGTACGGTATCTAGGGTTCCACTTGGGCCATGAGCAGGTGTGTCCCCAAATTAACAAGACTGCAGTGATTGCGGCCTTCCCGAGGCCCAAAACCAAAAAGGAGGTGAGACAGTTCTTGGGGCTGGCTAGCTATTATCGTAGGTTTCTACCTAATTATTCGGACGTCACCAGCCTGCTAACCGAGCTCACTAAAAAGGGGGCTCCAGATCCAGTCCAGTGGTTGGAGCAGTGCCAACAGGCCTTCTCTGAGGTAAAAGCTGCACTATGTGGGGGGCCACTTTTACACTCCCCTGACTTCTCTCTCCCCTTTATTTTGCAGACTGATGTATCGGACAGAGGGCTGGGGGCCGTTTTGTCCCAGGAGGTGGAGGGCGAGGAGTGCCCCGTGCTGTACATCAGCCAGAAACTGTCGATGCGTGAAAGCAAGTACAGCTCAATCGAGAAGGAGTGTCTCGCCATCAAGTGGCCAGTCCTCGCCATCCGATACTACCTGCTGGGGCGCCCTTTCACACTCTGTTCCGACCACGTGCCCCTCCAGTGGCTCCACCGCATGAAGGATGCCAATGCGTGGATCACCTGTTGGTATCTTGCCCTCCAGCCATTTAAGTTCAAGGTGATCCATAGGCCAGGGGCACAGATGGTAGTGGCGGACTTCCTGGTCCGTTGGGGAGGGGAGTCAGCTTCAGGCTGGATGGCTCCCCGGCCTGAGTCGGGCGGTGGGGGTATGTGGCAGCAGGGGCGTGGCCAAGCAGCAGTCTGTGAATGGAGGGCGGGGTCAGGGAAGGTAAGTGGCTAAGTCATTCCACCTGCTGTCAATTAATGTGTGTGTGTGTGTTTGTTACAGGGATGGAGCATAAAAGGAGAGAGAGAGCAGAGAAAAGGACCTCTCTCCCCAACCACAACGCATGTGTGAGTGAGTGAGTAAGCAAGCAAGCTGAAAAGCTAAATAAAGTGGTTTGCATAACCATCAACTCTCGCCTGCCGTGCTTCTGTGCTCCACCCACATCAGGAACTGTTACATATAGCATATGAACCATTGAGGGGTGGCACGGTGGTGTAGTAGTTAGCACTGTTGTCTCACAGCAAGAAGGTTCTGGGTTCGAGCCCAGCAGCCAACGAGGGCCATCTTGTGTGGAGTTTGCATGTTCTCCCAGTGTCTGCGTGGGTTTCCTCCGGGTGCTGTGGTTTCCCCCACAGTCCAAAGGCATGCAGGTTAGGCTATAGGAATGGTGTTCTCAGGGTATTGGGTTTGCGCCACACATGGCATTTCCCATGATGGCCAAAAAGATAAACTTTAGTCTCATCTGACCAGAGAATCTTCTTCCATGTATTTGGGGAGTCTGACACATGAGTCTGTTGGGCAAACTCCAAACATGTTTTCTTATTTTTTTTCTTTTTTCTGGTTACTCTTTCATAAAACCCTGTTCTGTGGAGTGTACCGCTTAAAGTGGTCCTATGGACAGATACTCCCATCTCTGTTGTGGATCTTTGCAGCTCCTTCAGTGTTATTTTCGGTGTCTTTGTTGCATCTCTGATTAATGCCCTCCTTGCCCAGTCTGTGAGTTTTGGTGGGTGGCCTTCTTTTGTCAGGTTTGCAATGGTGCAGTATTCTTTCCATTTTGCTATAATGGATTTAATGGTGCTCCATGGGATATTCCAAGTTTGGAATATTTTTTTTTTAGAACCCAACCCTGATCTCTACTTCTCTACAACTTTGTCTCTGACCTGTTTGGAGGGCTCCTTGGTTTTCATGTTGCTTGTGTAACCCACTAGGTGCTACAAGGTTCAGAATATATGGACCAGGACTAGACTCGTAGTGGGAGGGTTGAAAAAAAAAGAGAACGAGGACAGACACAATAGGTAATTGGAGCCACGAGGTACGTTTAAGATAAATTTACTGTACCAAAATATAAAAAAAAAGAATATAAAATAAAATTCAGTGCAATAATCACAGGGTACTCAATATTCCACAGTATTCACAATCTTTCAACAAAATAAACTAACTAACAGTGTCCATATGGAGTGCAATGTTTCGTTAATGTCCTTGTCGATATCTGTCAGCACGCTCAAGTCAAAAGTGTTTATGTCAAGTCAGGGGGATATCAAAAAGTCAGGTGTGTGGTGGTCCTACCACACTGATACATAAGTGAAAGCGAAGAAGGGATGTGGTGTCCTCTTCGGCCTTGGTTCCTCACTCCTCCAATTAAGGAGAGATCTCACTGGGGGCTCGCCATCTCCCATCAACAGGGGAAATCCAGATCCAGTTCTAATGATTCTCAAAAACCCAGCCAAGATGACGCTGCCAAAAGTAGGACTACTCCTAGTTCATGGATCCCCGTACACCTCCGATGTCTCAGGTAAGTATTTTCTAATGGATAGTCAGTGTTAATAACTGCTATTATAACTCTCTCTGTATTTCTCATCTGCTCCGGTCACTGCTGCTTTGACCCGCCATGCAACTCACTTGACTTCTGTGTGAAGAGGGTAGGACTTGTTCCCTCTTGACCAATCATATGTCCACTCTATGAAAAGCGACAAATAAGGATTGTGTGTGTGTAAAATAACTGATTGACAGACTGATTAACAAATTAAATTAAATTAAATTAATAAGGAAACTATAGAAAAATAAAATATAACTGGACCCAATTCTCCACTGGGTTACACCCTCCCCCTTTAAATATCATGCATGTCCCGCTGCATGTTCCACTAATCTACAATAGGGGTGGTTATCTCAAAAGCTTGACTCTGAGACCAATAATCCACATCATTATTACTTAGGGAATCGATAAAAGCTTCACTGAGACCATGGAATAGTGATTTGACTACTGTGACCAAGGGATTGCCTAACAGGGGATAGTCAAATCTTTTTGATGGCTGAGGAGTTCTCCCAGATCTCTTTATAGGTTGAGACAGTTTTGAGTGATTGTTTGGAGTCACAGTCACTGGTTGCTCATTGATCTGGTCTCTCATCTCTGTTTCAGCAACTTCTTGATTTCCAGCCTGCATGGGGCTCATTCCAGGTAAGTCTGACACATCTGCCAGGGTGTCATCTGGTGTGGGTGAAGGCAAATCCAAGAGGCTGTTTAGTGCCTCTGGGTCAGTTTCCTCACTAACCAGGGACTCATCCCTTGTGTTTTCATGATTGACATCAGGAAGTTTTGATTTGGTCTCATTTCCTCTTTCAGGTGGTTTCGAGCTGAACTCCCCATCATCAGATGTCTCCTTAGAGGGACTTTCAGGTATGTGGGGGGCTCCAGTGGACATGTCAAGTAAGTGTTTGTCAGGTTCTGTTCCAAATTTTGCAGGTTTCTCTTTCCGTTTAGCTGGGTTTAGTATTGGTGTGTCATAGATCTTGATGAATCATGTCTCTTTCATCTCTTGAGAGGGTTCAAGCTGAGAACCGATCTCATCATCATCCTCTTGAATCCAATCCTCAGTCTCTGATTGGGTAACACTTGGTCAAGTAGGTGGTCTCTGACGTTTACTGATATTGTCAGATTGCTCTTCTTCTGACTGTGAGAGGAAACCACAAGGGAGTAAGAGGTCCCTGTGGAGTGTTCTTAGGGGTCCATCTTCTCTTTCTGGTTTCAGAGTATATACAGGTAAGTCTCCCATACATTTGGTGACCACATACACCGTTGGCTCCCACCGGTCTGCCAGTTTGTGTTTACTTCTGAGACGCAGATTTCTGACAAAGACCCTGTCTCCCACATCTAAGGTGGACTCCCGAACAGCTTTGTCAAACCTTCTCTTATTTTTTTCAGCTACTTGGTGAGAGTTCTTGGTAGCTACTTCGTAGCTTTCCTTGAGATGGTTTTTCAAGGTTTTCACATAGTGTGAATGTGAGAGGGTCTGTTTGTTGGTGGCTGGCAGTCCAAAAGCAATATCGATGGGCAGCCGGGGCTGTCTTCCAAACATGAGCTCGTATGGGGAGAAGCCTGTGACATTGTGACATTTGTACAGTTATAAGCGTGTGCAAGGGATTTTACATAGTCACGCCAGTGTTTTTTTTCTTTGTCTTTTAATGTACCCAACATACTGAGTAGGGTTCGGTTGTAGCACTCCACTGGGTTGCCTCTTGGGTGATACGGGCTGGTTCTGACTTTCCATATACCTAGCAGGGAGCACAGTTCTCGAATTGTGTGTGACTCAAAATCTCTACCTTGATCACTATGGAGCCTTTCTGGGAAACCATAATGCACAAGGAAGTGTTCCCACAGGCTCTTTGCCACAGTGCTGGCCTTTTGGTCTCTTGTGGGAATGGCCACTGCATACTTTGTAAAGTGGTCCGTGATCACTAGTATGTCTTTTGTGTTCTTGCTGTCAGGCTCTAATGAGAGGAAGTCCATGCAGGTTAACTCCAGGGGCCTAGTAGTCTGGATGTTTACAAGCGGGGCCGCCTTATCGGGTGGAGCTTTTCTGCGGACACATCTCTCACACGCTTTGATTTTCCTTTCAACATCTGAGGCCATCTTAGGCCAATAAAAACGGGACCTTACCAATTCAACAGTTCTCTCAATCCTGAGATGGCCCATATCATCATGAAGGTTTTGCAACACAGTGGATCTGAGTGCCTCAGGGAGAACGAACTGCATCATGGTCTCTGATCCAGACAAGCACTTCCGGTAAAGAAGACCATCTTGAAGCTCAAGCCGCTTCCATTCCTTCAAGATCAAGTGGAGTTCAGAGGAGTCAATTTTAAGGTCAGCAGGTAGGTTACTTCCTGTTTCTAGGAGGCTGACTGCTTTCCCTATGACAGAATCATTCTTTTGTGCTTGAATTAGATCAGAATGACTGTACTTAGGTATGGTTAGAAGGCCACTGTTTTGATCTGCCCCTTTGAACAAAGTAGGGATGGCTGCGGGGGACATGGCAAGAGACTGCACAAAACCCAAGGAAGGTGCATCATCCATTAAGGCTGTGTGTCTCTGACAGGTTGCAGTAATGGTATCTGCAGGGAGGAGTTGAAATTCACCATCTCTTACAGACGATAGGAGGTGGGATTTGAACTTTTCAACACATTGACATTCCTCCTGGGAAGCCATGTCTTCCACCAGTGCCCCATAAGGCCGTCTGGATAGGCCATCGTCATCTAGTTTCTGTCTTCCAGCTCTGTATTTGATAGTGAAGGTGTAGGTTGACTACGAGGCCAGCCAGCGGTAGCCGGCGGCATCTAGCTTTGCTGAGGTGAGCAGGTAAGTTAAAGGGTTATTATCCGTAACAACAGTGAAAGCATTGCCGTACAGATAATCATGAAATTTGTCTGTTATGGCCCACTTAAGGGCCAAAAACTCCAATTTATGAGCCGGGTATCTGGACTCACTGTGGGATAAACTGCGACTTGCATATGCGATCACCCGTGTGGCTCCCTCATGTTCCTGATACAGGACAGCTCCCAACCCTGTTGTGCTGGCATCTGTATGAAGGAAAAATGGCAGCTTTGGATCAGCATAGCCAAGCACGGGTGCAGAGGTGAGTTTCACAATTATGCTTTCAAAAGCTAGCTGACATGCATCATTCCAGCGTTCTCCAAAAGGTTGCTTAGGGTTTAGGTATTTACCATCGTCTGGACTGGTTTTACTGCCCTTACGCTGAGGTGGATAGCCAGCGGTGAGTGAGGTAAGTGGTTTAACTATTTTTGAGTAGTCTTTCACGAACCTTCAGTAATAACCGGTAAACCCAAGGAACGACTGGAGTTCTTTCAAGGTTTGTGGTCTTGGCCAGGTTTTCAGTGACTCAATTTTCTCTGGGTCGTTCTTTACCCCCTCCCTGGACACAATGTGTCCTAAATAGCAAACAGAGGTTTAAAAGAATTTACACTTGTCAGGTGAGAGCTTGAGCCCGTACTCCCTCAGACGTTCAAGGACATGAATGAGCCTGGCCTCATGCTCTTCAAGTGTGCTAGAGAAAATGATCAAATCGTCCAAGAAGATGAGAACTTCTTTCAAATTGATGTTGGCCATACACTTCTCCATGACCCTTTGAAAAGTGCTCAGAGCATTGGTAATCCCCTGGGGCATATGGTTAAATTCATAAAACCCAAAGGGGCATACAAATGCTGTCTTTGGTTTGTCTCTCTCACACATCTCGATTTGATAATACCCCGACTTGAGGTCCAACACAGAAAAACATTGTGACCCAGCAAGGGCAGAAAAAGACTCCTCCAAATTTGAAAGTGCATAGGCATCACGGATGGTCTGCAAATTTAGCTTCCGATAATCCACACATAGCCTCACATCACCATTTCTTTTCCGCACCACAACAATAGGTGATGAAAAGGGGGACTCGGACTCTCTAATAACACCAGCATCTAGGAGTTCTCTGAGATGTTTTTTGACTGCCTCGAAATCATTAGGATGAATGGGTCTTGATCTCTGTTTGAATGGAGTCTCGTCCTTTAGGTTAATGTGATGCTGAACCTTGGTTGTATGACCAAAATCGAGTTCATGGTGAGAGAAAACATCAGAAAAGGTGTTCAATGTTTGTGTAATTTTGTGTTTCCAATCCTCAGGAAGTGACAATGTTCCAAAGTTAAAGCTCAGGGGAGACTCAGAGCCCGTACTCTGCTGCTGGGCAGAGCAATTAACTGTAATAGGTTGGTCACTTTCTTTTTTTTTTAAGGGGTTTGGAATGACACAAACAGGGCCAACTAACTCAGCAATCACACCATTGGTGGGGAGAGTGATGTCGTGATTTGTCTCATTCCTGAGCAGCACTGGGACTTTGTAAGGCACATGCTTTGGCAAAGTAATGAGGCAGCAATCCACGAAAACACCACCAGGCATGGACAAGCTAGTTGGCTGTTCAAGTAATGCCCACTGTTCTGACCCTACTTGACTGGAACACAAAAACCCTTCAACCATTACCTTCTGGTTGGCAGGCTGAACATGTTGTGTTTGCCCTCTGATTTTCACCAGACCAATCTTGCCATCTTCACCTTGCTTTTTCCTGATCTCAAGTGCTTTCAGGACTTGCCAGTAGCCATGGGGGATGGACTTACACTGAGGTAAGAGCTCACAGTACAAGCCGTACAAGGGGTCAAGAGTGTTTGTGCCAATTAGCAAGGGAAGATCGCTGTTCAAACGGAGGTCAGGCACAATTAAGGCCAAGGTGAATATTTCAGCTTCACATTCCAGAAAGTTTCTGGGGAATTTGATGTTTGTCTCCACATATCCCAGATATGGGACAGTCTGACCATTGGCTCCCTCAACTGCAAGAAGGTCAGAAATGGGCTTAATTGGTTGCTCAGACAAATGATCTTGGTAAAAGGTCATGGACAAGGTCGTGACTTGGGAGCCTGTATTCAGAAGACAATTGCAGTCTACCCCATCAACAGCTACTTTGGATGTGCACTTCCTCCCCACAAGTCGTTTGGGCAGTTTTCTGTTGTGACAGACATCTGTGTTTAAGTTCAATGCTTTCTTAGTGATTGTGTGAGTGGGATGATTCTAATCCCTAGCTTCTGTTTGTCCCTCAACAGAAGCTTGAACTAGTTTAAATCAGAGGCGTCAGTGGGGTTATTGTGGATTTCCCACATGCGCTGCTTTTCTTTGAGTGCTTCTCTCTTTGCATTTACCAGAGCTGGGTTCGGTTCGTTACTGAAGCTGGAAGCAATGTGAGCATCTTCCCCACACCTGAAACAATACCATGGCTTCAGCCAGAGTACCCTCGCTGTGGTTTGTTTAATCTCTTTCGTTTCTGGTTCACGCTTTGTCTGTTGTTGCTGTTTTTTGTTCCCTTTAGATGCAGATTTTAAAGGTTTTTCAGTACATCTGGCCTGCAGCTGCGCTATTTGGGCAGAAAGATTTGCAATTAGCTTCTTGAGATTACCATCTGCAAAGGAAGCATCATCAGGATCCACACTGGAGTAAGAACTGCTCATATCTGGCATACCTGCCATCTGCAAATGTGAGAGAGCTTTTGTTTTAGTTATCCCCAAGTGCTGCTTCATTTGGATTGCTTTACTTGCCTGCTTATCCTCTTCCATCCTCAGTAGGAGAAGCAGCTCCACAAACGATGGGGGTTCATTTCTCTGTTGTTCAAGTTGGAGATTGGTTATCAACTGACCATCCCAGCAGCCACGACAAAACTGTCGGAGAAGTTGTTTATCTGCATCAGAAGAAGCTATCCCTTTTCTACCGATTACTGAAATCAAGGCAGTGTGTAACCTCTGTAAGTAATCAGAAGCTTTCTCACCAACATTCTGGTTGGTGTTCAAAAAGCGAGCAAACAGTTCATCACCGTCCTCTACAGTGGCATAGGCTGAATCAAGCAGTGTGAGGTAAGCTTTGAGTGTAGCTGTTGGGCTCAATGATTTCACAATATTCACTGCTGGGGGTAAAAGACTCCACAATTTTCCTCACCACCTGAGTATCTGGGATAGTGGGATCGTTTAAGCAAAACTCCACACTGCTGTGCCAAGCATCATAATCCACTTCAAAAGCTGGGTGGGGGACTCTCCCTGAAAAAGGTTTCAGCTTGTAAGATGAATTGGATTGAGACCCCACCTCACTGCTTTTAACAATGTGCTCCACAATAACATGTTGCACCTCTGGCATGCTGATCAAGTCTGCTGGCAGCTGTGGAGTATATATGTTTCTGTCTATTGGCAGGACAGTTGCAGTGGCATCTTCAGTTGTCCGAGGGGTGGCATTATCTGAGCTTGCATTCCTAATGGCAGGAGAAACAGATGTAATAACCTGAGTTTCACCAGGAAAAGATGATGGGTCTGGTTCTGCAGCTTCAGTGGGGCTAGCTTCTGCCCCTTTCCCCACTGACTCTCCTATCCTAGCCAACTCTGCCCTCAGAATGTCTTCAAATGATCTAGTGCTCACCTGTGCCAATTCTCTTAGCTCAGTTAAGTAAGCTACTGTTGCTGAAGTACTAACCTCAGTACTGAAAACATTGGCTAGGCTTTGGATGTGGTAAATTACCTTTGGATCTGTAGAAGCTTTGTGTAAAGGTAAAAGTCACTTCTCCAACTCTCTAACTGTAGCCTCATGATGAAACTCAACAATGGCTTTTGGTTCTTTATCAGCAGAGGGAACTTCAATTACTCTGGCTACTAACCCATATTCTTCCAAGAGGCCTAAAACTTCTTTTTCAACCACGGTTTTACTAAATCCAGACACCAAAACTGCATTTTGTACTTTAACGTTTTCTGATTTCACAACCTCCATTTTTTTCAAGATGAATGCAAAAAAAAAATTTTCTTTGAACCAGTAGTTGAGATGATCTACAGTAAAACCCAAGGTAAGTGAATGTTGAATGAGTCCTTCGCTGCTCCACTTATTAATCGTTGTCTGCTTTTTTCTGTCTTTTTTTTTTTTTTTAGATTTCAAATAGCAAAAGTGCAGGGGTTTCTATCACAATTCAACCCTCCTGGCTGGCTCACCAAGATTTGTAACCCACTAGGTGCTACAAGGTTCAGAATATATGGACCAGAACTAGATTCGTAGTGGGAGGGTTGAAAAAAAGAGAATGAGGACAGACACAATAGGTAATTGGAGCCACGAGGTACGTTTTTAAGATAAATTTACTGTACCAAAATATTTTAAAAAAAGAATATAAAATAAAATTCAGTGCAATAATCACAGGGTACTCAATATTCCATGGTATTCACAATCTTTCAACAAAATAAACTAACTAACAGTGTCCATATGGAGTGTAATGTTCCGTTAATGTCCTTGTCAATATCTGTCAGCACGCTCAAGTCAAAAGTGTTTGTCAAGTCAGGGGGGATATCAAAAAGTCAGGTGTGTGGTGGTCCTACCACACTGATACATAAGTGAAAGCGAAGAAGGGATGTGGTGTCCTCTTCAGCCTTGGTTCCTCACTCCTCCAATTAAGGAGAGATCTCACTGGGGGAAATCCAGATCCAGTTCTAATGATTCTCAAAAACCCAGCCAAGACGGCGCTGCCAAAAGTAGGACTACTCCTAGCTCACGGATTCCCGTACACCTCCGATGTCTCAGGTAAGTATTTTCTAATGGATAGTCAGTGTTAATAACCGCTATTATAACTCTCTCTGTATTTCTCATCCGCTCCGGTCACTGCTGCTTTGACCCGCCATGCAACTCACTTGACTTCTGTGTGAAGAGGGTGGGACTTGTTCCCTCTTGACCAATCATATGTCCACTCTATGAAAAGTGACAAATAAGGATTGTGTGTGTATAAAATAACTGATTGACAGACTGATTAACAAATGAAATTAAATTAATAAGGAAACTATAGAAAAATAAAATATAACTGGACCCAATTCTCTACTGGGTTACACTTGCTTAGTAGTGTTGCAGAGTCAGGGTCCTTCCAGAACA
The DNA here is from genome assembly GCF_027579695.1 of Neoarius graeffei. Taxonomy (NCBI): domain Eukaryota; kingdom Metazoa; phylum Chordata; class Actinopteri; order Siluriformes; family Ariidae; genus Neoarius; species Neoarius graeffei. The sequence goes on from NC_083594.1 coordinate 40,141,338, forward strand.
GGTTGATTGATACAGACATCATGTGACAGATCATGTGACACTTTCATTGCACACAGATGGATTTTAATGAACTACATATGTGACTTATGAGGCGAATTGGTTGGACTAGATCTTATTTAGGGGTTTAAAGCGAAAGTTGGTGAATACCTACCGTAAATCCTCTAATATAGGCCGGGGCCTTTATTTCACTCAAGTGCATCTTGGTCCAGGCCATTATTGGAAGGAGGCCAGAATTAGAGGCAGGCCTCTATTTCTATTTGAGCAAAACAGACTACCAGTGGAATGAATAAAAACGAGATTTTGTGTCTATTTGAACCTATAAAATAGGTTGATGCTTGGTTGCCTGGTTACCACCAGACCTACCGGTAATCACAATCAGGGGCGCCTGCAGGGTTGAACTGTAAGGTACGCACTAGCGGTGTAATCCCCCCCCCCCCCCCCCCCCCCAAAAAAAAAAAAAAAAAACGCTTGCGTGCTGCAGTTTCTATGAAGAGTCGATCTATAGGCTTATACACAAAACAACGATAGAACTTTAACTTGAAATTGAACAATAGCCTTCCATGAACACAGGCTGATATTTGAACAACATATGTGAACTACACACGACAATAAACAATAAACTCTTTATAGCCTCAATTAGAATCTAGTGAACTTGCTCAGCACTACCGCACGCACGACTCTGACACACACTGTAGCGCAACGTGGGGTGCATAGACTCGCTGAAAAACTCCTCGGGTATTTTTCTGAGTTTACCGAAAATCAGAGTAGAAGGAGCCACCCACCCTCTGTCTGGTTTGAAGCGGTTCTGTAGGACATTGAGCTTTACAGAGTCCGGTGCACATTTTAAGGCATCTGGTTGAGGTTTACCTATGTCTGATAAATCTGATGTCAGTGATAGCGGGCTGACTCGTGGCTCATTAGTAAAGCTATCTGATGGCTCATTTGTCAGCAAGGTGGAGCAACCATCTACTTCTGATCGTAAGGGACATGGGGAGATGTAGGTGTTCTTATATGAAATTCACTGGATGTATGGCTAGTTTCAAACTCAGAGTTAGATGAAGGCAATTCCCTCAAAGGAACTGAGCTCGCATCCAGCTGCAGCGTACTGCTGCTAGGTTGCGGAGGAGTGGAAGCTGCCGGTGCCGTGTTACTAGCTGATACTGGAGAGGACTGGCAAGCAGATGACACCCCTGGATCACTGCTTTTGGACTTTTTCGTAAAAGTCTGAAACAAGCTCGTTTGTTTCAGGGTTCGTTTACTCATTTTTGACTCGCTTCTCAAATTCTCGCACAAGCTCTGACTACTGACGATTGTCTGTCTCCGTTTCTCAAAACTGGAGAGAATCTCAGTGGTGCAAGAAAAGTATATCTGCATTGACCAATGAGCTTTCTTGGTCACGCACACCCCGCCCACTCCTGAAGCACACAAATGCGCCGGCACACACACGTGTCTCTCTCTCTCTCTCTCTCTCTCAAATTATGTTGCATTGCCAAAGCATTCAGGTAACAATTATAATTAAAAAAAATATATCTCTCTCCCCAAGGTACGCCTAGTGCGTACGGCCATACGCCTGGCGGCGCCACTGATCACAATTGTCTTTCAGATCGGAACGATTGTGTAAGGCCACTATGATCTCAGAAACATCGTTGGTTATAGCCCCGGCCTGTATTAGAGTCCGGCCATTATTTACCTCCTCCGACAGCGAGACCGGCCAATATTAGAGTCCCGGCCAGTAATGGAATACAGGCCAGTATTAGAGGATTTACGGTATGCACACTCCAGATTTCTGTTTTTACATCTTTATTGTTTGTGTCACAATAAAACAACAGTTTGCACCTTTAAAGTGGTAGCATGTGTAAATCAAATGGTGCTAACCCCCCCAAAAAAATCCATTTTCATTCCAGCTTGTAATGCGGAAAAACAGGACAAACACAAAGGGGAATTAATACTTCTGCAAGACACTGTGTGTGTGTGTGTGTGTGTGTGTGTGTGTGTGTATATATATATATATATATATATATATATATATATATATATATATATATATGGCACATAGACACAGGCAACCATTCATACTCACACTCACACCTACGGTCAATTTAGAGCCACCAATTAGCCTAACCTGCATGCCTTTGGGGGAAACCAGAGTACCCCCAGGAAACCCACGCGGACACAGGGAGAGCATGCAAACTCCACACAGAAAGGCCCTTGTCGGCCTCTGTGCTCGAACCCAGGACCTTAGTGCTAACCACTATGCCACCGTGCCGCCACATAGATATAATGTATGTATGTTTTTTTCCAAATTCCTGGGAACCTATATCTCAGAGGACCTGACCTGGTCTGCCAACAGGACAATAGTGGTGAAGAAGGCCCAGCAGCAACTCTACTTCTTAAGAGTGGTCAAAAGGAACAGACTAGAAGAGAAGTTGCTGGTCTCCTTCTACCACTCCACCACTGAGAGCATGCTGGCATACCGCATGACTATGTGGTATGCCAGCTGCTCAGCCACAGACAAGAGAGCCTTGAAGAGGGTGGTTAAGACTGCTGAGAAGATTATTGGCTGCCTTCTGCCCTCCCTGGAAGGCATCAACAGATCTCGCTGCCTCTCCAGAGCCAGGAGCATTGCAAGTGACCACTACCACCCTGAACACTACCTGATTAGCTTGCTGCCCTCTGGCAGGAGATACAGCATCAAAAGCAGGACAAATAGACTAAAAAACATTTTTATTCCTGTGGGCCATGAGGATTCTTAACATCAATTAATCCAGTGATAGATAGATAGATAGATAGATAGATAGATAGATAGATAGATAGATAGATACATACATACATACATACATACATACATACATACATACATACATACATACATACCCAGTGCAGTGTCATTACTGTGCAATATATATACTTCCACAGACACTATAATTTGCTGCTATTTTAGTGTTTGTGTTTATTTTTAAACATTTGTTGTTTTTAATGGGTGATTGTGTGTATTGAGTTTTACCAATATTCTTAATATGCACTAATCAGCTGGCACACCTACAGTTTCACTGTACATGTTAGTGACAATAAAGGCTTATCATTCTGTTTTTATTTACATTTTATACAGCATCCCAACTTTTTTGGAATTGAGGTTTTATATATGTGTGTGTGTGTGTGTGTGTGTGTGTGTGTGTGTGTGTGTGTGTGCGCACACATTCACACAGGGGTTTCATTAAGAAATGAAGAAGGTGAAGCAATGCATGTGATACCTGGGCCTGAAGACAATGGAGAAGAGTGCAGGCTTTTGCTGGGGGGCCTCCCCCAGAAAATTTTAAATTTTTACATGCTCTCTGGTGCATTCTAGGCCCCATTTTCACTGCTAATAATGACTATTTTTATTGCTATTTTATAGGTGTTTATTATCAGTTTATGCATGAAACAGTGTATGGTATAACATAATCCAAAATAATAACATGCTTGTGTAATTAATAGCCTTCACATTCAGTTGGAACATCAGCCAATAAAACATTAATTATTAACTCAACTTGTGTTGTTGAAATAAATTATTTATTCATGTTAAACTAACCTGCAGAGAGAAAAAGGCTCCATTATATAATATCTCATGTCATCTCATTATCTCTAGCCGCTTTATCCTGTTGTACAGGGTCGCAGGCAAGCTGGAGCCTATCCCAGCTGACTGTGGGTGAAAGGCGGGGTACACCCTAGACAAGTCGCCAGGTCATCACAGGGCTGACAAATAGACACAGACAACCATTCACACTTACGGTCAAATTAGAGTCATCAGTTAACCTAACCTGCATGTCTTTGGACTGTGGGGGAAACCGGAGCACCTGGAGGAAACCCACGCGGACATGGGGAGAACATGCAAACTCCGCACGGAAAAGCCCACGTCAGCCACGGGGCTCGAACTTGGACCTTCTTGCTGTGAGGTGACAGCGCTAACTACTACACCACCGTACCGCCGGCTGACAAGTCTAAAAAAAACAAGAAGACAGAGTCATCTATATCTCCTGCCCTATATATCAACTATATACCAAGTTTCAAGATATTATTTGTCACATTTTTAAAGTTCTGCTGCAGGAAACCAACCCTACCTCTTTACACTGACCTCAGCAGCCCATGGCATAAGCCCACCAGACCTTTGGTCCAGATGAACTAAAAATTGAAATTTCTTACATTTCTTAGTATCAAAAGGCACATATACATTACTTAATCAACACATACCAACTATCAAGACCGTACCATTCATAGTTTTCAAGTTCTGCTCCGTAAACAAAACCTACCCCAAGACTAACCTGAGAGACTAAGTCTGAAATTGTTTCCGTGGAAACATGAAAAATTTAAATTTCTCAAATTTCTTAGTATGAAAAGGCACATCTATATCACCTTGTTAACATGTATACCAAGTTTCAAATCCGTATCATGAACAGTTTTGGATATATGCGCTGGAAACAAACATTGCTCTTTGAAACTAAGTCAAAATCTAATTTTTATGTAAAAAATAAATCCACAATAGCAAAAGGCACCAGTTCACATGTTGCTTGATATGTACAGTAAATCCTCTAATACTGGCCTGTATTCCATTACTGGCCGGGACTCTAATATTGGCCGGTCTCGCTGTCGGAGGAGGTAAATAATGGCCGGACTCTAATACAGGCCGGGGCTATAACCAACGATGTTTCTGAGATCATAGTGGCCTTACACAATCGTTCCGATCTGAAAGACAATTGTGATCAGTGGCGCCGCCAGGCATATGGCCGTACGCACTAGGCGTACCTTGGGAAGAGAGATATTTTTTTTTAATTATAATTGTTACCTGAATGCTTTGGCAATGCAACATAATTTGAGAGAGAGAGAGAGAGAGAGAGAGAGAGAGAGAGACGTGTGTGTGCCGGCGCATTTGTGTGCTTCAGGAGTGGGCGGGGTGTGCGTGACCAAGAAAGCTCATTGGTCAATGCAGATATACTTTTCTTGCACCACTGAGATTCTCTCCAGTTTTGAGAAACGGAGACAGACAATCGTCAGTAGTCAGAGCTTGTGCGAGAATTTATTGAGAAGCGAGTCAAAAATGAGTAAACGAACCCTGAAACAAACGAGCTTGTTTCAGACTTTTACGAAAAAGTCCAAAAGCAGTGATCCAGGGGTGTCATCTGCTTGCCAGTCCTCTCCAGTATCAGCTAGTAACACGGCACCGGCAGCTTCCACTCCTCCGCAACCTAGCAGCAGTACGCTACAGCTGGATGCTAGCTCAGTTCCTTTGAGGGAATTGCCTTCATCTACCTCTGAGTTTGAAACTAGCCATACATCCAGTGAATTTCATATAAGAACACCTACATCTCCCCATGTCCCTTACGATCAGAAGTAGATGGTTGCTCCACCTTGCTGACAAATGAGCCATCAGATAGCTTTACTAATGAGCCACGAGTCAGCCCGCTATCACTGACATCAGATTTATCAGACATAGGTAAACTTCAACCAGATGCCTTAAAATGTGCACCGGACTCTGTAAAGCTCAATGTCCTACAGAACCGCTTCAAACCAGACAGAGGGTGGGTGGCTCCTTCTACTCTGATTTTCGGTAAACTCAGAAAAATACCCGAGGAGTTTTTCAGCGAGTCTATGTACCCCACGTTGCGCTACAGTGTGTGTCAGAGTCGTGCGTGCGGTAGTGCTGAGCAAGTTCACTAGATTCTAATCGAGGCTATAAAGAGTTTATTGTTTATTGTCGTGTGTAGTTCACATATGTTGTTCAAATATCAGCCTGTGTTCATGGAAGGCTATTGTTCAATTTCAAGTTAAAGTTCTATCGTTGTTTTGTGTATAAGCCTATAGATCGACTCTTCATAGAAACTGCAGCACGCAAGCGTTTTTTTTTTTTTTGGGGGGGGGGATTACACCGCTAGTGCGTACCTTACAGTTCAACCCTGCAGGCGCCCCTGATTGTGATTACCGGTAGGTCTGGTGGTAACCAGGCAACCAAGCATCAACCTATTTTATAGGTTCAAATAGACACAAAATCTCATTTTTATTCATTCCACTGGTAGACTGTTTTGCTCAAATAGAAATAGAGGCCTGCCTCTAATTCTGGCCTCCTTCCAATAATGGCCTGGACCAAGATGCACTTGAGTGAAATAAAGGCCCCGGCCTATATTAGAGGATTTACGGTATACAAAGTTTCATGAAGATAGCTTCAGTAGTTTTAAAGATATGGCCCAGAAACAAAAACATGACCAGATGGACGGACGGACGGACGGACGGAACCCGTTTCTATATCCCCCACCAAACTTCATTTGGGTGGGGGATAAAAAAGTACTTAACAAGAAGACACAAATAGGTGTCCGTTCCCACCAGTAGCAGCTTTGGAATCCAGTTCTGAACTCCAAGTATCCTCATTTTCAAACCTAGCAACACTGCCAACAGTACTGTAGTGAATAGAGCTGTAATGGTACTCTGCGGAGCACCGAACTCCGTGGTTTAAACCTGCGGTTCGGAGCACGATACGACAATGGCATTTTTCGGCTCGGTTCGAAGTTTAGACATATTCCCGCCAGTTTACTATCCCTTCTTTTTATTGGCTAAATCGTTTACCATAATCCAATCAGATCGACTGTTACAGAAAATCAGTCGGTGCTTTACAAAATGGCTGATACTCCTGATAGTAAAGAATCTGAATCAGCGATAAAGATTAAAGAGGCCCCAGCAAAATTCAGATCGCAAGTTTGGAAGTATTTTGGCTTTCGAGAAGATGCAGGCACCAAACAGCAAACGATTTGCAAACTGTGTTACTCAGCTGTTAGCTATAACCAGTGATGGAAATAACGGTGTTAGAAATTAACGGCGTTACTTTTTTTTTTAGTAACGAGTAATCTAACTAATTAATTTTTACATCGTTATAACGCTGTTCCCGTTACTTAGAATAAAATGCTATGCGTTACTTTATTAAAGCTGTTTTTATCTTGCACGCTGCTCGTTCAGCCTTTCTTACTCTGCTTTAGTGTGGGGCGGGGAGACGCGAGACAACGGCACGGTAAGCCAATCAGAGTAGATTTGGACAACATACTGCACTACTGCGCACACTTTCAATCAGAAGACACAGCGATGGCGAGCGGTCAGCCCAAGACTGCGTTTTCACATTGGAAATACAGCCATTACTTTTCATTACTTGAAATAAAAGGCAAAAATGTCTACGTGCAATGCACATTATGTCAAGGAACAAAGCGTTTGTCCTCGTCAGTGGCCAGTAATTAGTAACATAACAATTTTAATAACTACAAAAATATATTAAATTTGATAGATGTCTTATCTCACATTGTCCCACAAAAATATTAATATAGTGTAGATAACATTACTAATTGGTTCTGTTAAGTGTCCATTTCAGTCATTAAACACATTTAACATTCACTTTTATTATGATTAGACTAGTTGAATTTGATTTTTTTTTTGGGGGGGGGTAACAAAATGTAACGGAATAATTACTTTCCCTGGTAATTAGTTACTTTTATGACAAAGTAACTCCGTTACTAACTCAGTAACTTTTTGGGAAAAGTAACTAGTAACTAATTACTTTTTTGAAAGTAACGTGCCCAACACTGGCTATAACATAGTTTTGTTGTTTAAGGGTTGTTGTTTAATTTAAATGTTTTCTGTTTTCACAAAAAATATCATTATATTTGTTTTGTTCGTTTCACCACTGAGATATCAGTTATAAATGTTATTTTTTTTGCACCATTTAAGTTTTATTGAGCAGATACCATATTGGCATGTTAGGTTCATCTCAGAATTTCAGTAAATGCAGCTGTCTGTTAGAACAGAAACTCATTTATGTCTCACATTGTCTAGTCAGTAATTGTATGATTGATTGTTTTATGGTTAAGCATAATAAGCAGTATTATACTTCAGGTAGAAGTTTATTTTGAGATGTTTTTATTGTTAACTATTGTTTGACTTATTTTAAATAAAAATATTTAAGTTTACATTCAACTTTTTGTGCCATGTCACTTTGCATAATATCGTATCATAAATAATTGTATCGTGTTGAGAAAGTACGATATGTATCGTTTTGTGAGAGAGGCATATCGTTACAGCTCTAGTAGTGAATGACATCATCTGGCACTGGCACTGTCTCCTGACAGTCTATTATCAAAATTATACTGGAAAAATTAAAAGAAATGTGTATTCACAGTTGTTCATTTTTAAGTTAACTTAGTCTTATTAGATAAGATAGTATCTTATTTAATCTTATCCAAATGTCCTGTGTTTGTGTGCTACCACCAACGCAGGGGCGATTTCTCAGAGACAACAAGGGAAGCCGAATTTCCCCTAAAATTCTCTCCCCAAACTGAGACGTCTACGACGTTGAATTCTCATTAAAACAATAACTTGCATAACATAATATATGCCCAAGATTGTATTTACATTCATAACTATCCCTATGTCATCCTGTAACTTATTTGAGTGATGTCTGACGAACTTGCAGTTCGCTACGAGAATCACCTTTGCTGGCAGCCGGGTATCTGTTGCAGTCTACAAGACGGCTCTGAACAGCCAATTTCGGCTAGTTGTTATTGGTTAAAATCGACAAAATCGTCACTTCCAGGGAAGCCGGGTATCTCTGGGGGTAAACGGGACATGGGAGGGCCAAGAAGCCGGGCTGATAAAGGATTATTGGAGGTGGTGTTTGAAAGACATGAGGAGGGCGGTCACTGTACTTCGGCGTTGGTGAGGAATACGGTAAGCATGATCAGTCAGTCCCTAGCGGATGTCGAGAAAGTGTAGTTGTGTGCCAAAGTGCTGTCCGAATTTCTTTTCATATAAACGTTTCTTCTCATTGATGTCTCTGTACATTACTCTGTAAATAAATGTAAATATTACTCGTTGTGCTCCGTTAACTTTCATCCATTCTATCAGTTTGATCATTCGTGAATTCACTCGTTTATTTCATTTGTAGTTCAATCAATGTGGTTGTAGGCTAGCTTGAGCCTTATTGGGATCTGCAGTGCTAGCTGCTAACAGCTGGTATCTATCTGCTATAATATATATATATATATATTATAGCAGATAGATACCAGCTATATATATATATATATATATATATATATATATATATATATATATATATATATATATATATATATATTGTCGTGGACATGCTTTTGTCAAAACGTTTTGATACATGTAGTAGATATTTATTTTTGTAATTATATATTTATATAGATATTTATGAAGTGTATATACGGAATGTAGTATATATTTAATTTTGTAATTAAATATTTATATGGATATTTATGAAGTGTATGTATATGTATGTATATATGTGTATGTATATGTGTATATATGTATGTGTGTGTATATATATATAGTATGTAGTATATATTTATTTTTGTAATTATATATTTATATAGCGGCGGCACGGTGGTGTAGTGGTTAGCGCTGTCGCCTCACAGCAAGAAGGTCCTGGGTTCGAGCCCCGGGGCCGGCAAGGGCCTTTCTGTGCAGAGTTGGCATGTTCTCCCCGTGTCCGCGTGGGTTTCCTCCGGGTGCTCCGGTTTCCCCCACAGTCCAAAGACATGCAGGTTAGATTAACTGGTGACTCTAAATTGACCGTAGGTGTAAATGTGAGTGTGAATGGTTGTCTGTGTCTATGTGTCAGCCCTGTGATGACCTGGCGACTTGTCCAGGGTGTACCCCGCCTTTCGCCCATAGTCAGCTGGGATAGGCTCCAGCTTGCCTGCGACCCTGTAGAAGGATAAAGCGGCTAGAGATAATGAAATGAGATGAGATTTTTATAGGTGTATTAATGTAGTTTGGATTTCGGCGTAGTTAAAAAGGGGTGGGAAATTAAAAAAAGTATTGTACTTCTTCCCACTCCTTTTTCGAACAATGTGCGGTGTATTGTAATGTCTTAGCTCTTTATGTTATTTTATTTTATTTATTCTTTTTTTGTCACTTTCTCGTTTTCTTTCTGTTGTATGTACAAATAGTTACATACATTTTTATACATGTTTGAAATAAATAAATTCATTCATTCATTCATTCACACTGCCATATGAGGAGAAAGTGAGAATTAAAGAGCAAGGCAGACCAAAGCCCAAGCTTAATCTCATTCAAAAATCAGCAGGTCATAACAGGTCTTTTCAGGTGTCTTGGTATGAAAATGTGAACTGGTTTACTGGGTCTCCTGTGACTAATAAAATGTACTGTTGGCCATGTCTTTTGATGAAGCCCTCTCAGGGAAATTTAGTTTAGTCAAAAGATGGGTTTGGGGACCTGGTGAATTTCAAAAGGGCTTGCAAAAGGCATGAAACGAGCAATGAGCATGTCACTTCATGTGCAAGACTTAGCTGTCTGGGGAGGGTCAGGGTGGAACATGCCATCGATGAAGGTGCTCGTATACAGTGTGCACCAGCTGGTATGACAGGGTCACAGACCATTTTCTGGAAAAGGAGCGGAGGGCAGAATTTGTGTATAAATAGTGTGCATCATATAATGTTCATGAATCTGAAGTGTGTATATTGTTCAGTAATGTTAAGAGAGTGGTGGGCTCTGTGTTATAGGTTATACCTGGGTATAATATTCAAGGTTCTGTGTGTTGCATAGCCTACCTGGTTATGAATTTCCAGACTGTGTTGCAGAAGATGTTCAAGGATGGGTTGCACAGCTGGGTGTTGTGTTAAAGACTCTGTGTTGCATATCAGGATATGATGTTCAAGGCTCTTCATTGAATAGCCAGTAATTTTTGGATGTTTGATATTTTTGATTAAGGATATGAGGCACTAGCCTGGCAAGCCAGACTATAACATGAAATGTACAAGCAAAAATACTTTCTGCCACTAGGTGGGGTTGTCTAGTTCACTATGCTAATGGGGCACACCTTTCTATGCTTTGATATCCAGCCTACAGGTTATACGATGAATGCGTAAAATGGGCTTCCCCTGTTTTAAAAACCAGCAGCCGCCACTGCACCAACATCATTTCAAATGAGGCCATTGGCCGTAGTTTTTAATTCATCATTATACATACAGACCATCACGGCGTGAGACCATTATTCACCCCTTTCACATATTCCACAATCCACTGCGTGGTTGGGAACTTCCGGTGGCCAGGCCCAGGCTGCTGATAGCGCCACAAAACCAATATTAGGCTATATTATCCATTTAGATGTTCAAATATCGGATGTTCAAATATTATTACAGGTTTACATGGTCTCACAGATTTTTTTTCAAGATTAATACTGCTTGAAATGATTGCACATTTACAATTTGTCATCACTGTAAATATACACTGTTAATGTTGTCCAGAGTTATAGTGCTGAGTAGTTGGAACATGTATTTTGTGTAAACAATGCAGAAAGTGAAAGGGCTGTATGGGCAATAGTATAAGGATGACCAATCAAAAGCTTCTGTGCTGACAAAAAATACCATGGAACCAGTAACTAGACATATAAAAGCAAGCTAATAACATCACATTTTAGCTTGAATCTGATATTTGAACATTGAAACTGATTATATAGCTGTTAGGACTGGGACTGTTTTGGCCTCTAGAGGCCGCTGTTATTTCCTTTTCTTGTCATGTTTGTTTTGGCCTCTAGAGGCCGCCACTGTTCCTGTGTTTTGTGTTTGTGTTGATTGCCTGTTTGTCTTCATTATCGTCACCTGTGTTCAATTTATTTTGTGTATAAATACTCCTCTGTTTGTTCCCTAGTCACGGAGTCTTTATGCTATGCTGTTAGTGCTAGTTCTCTCTGTCCCATGTACCTTGCCTGTGTCTTAGTATTCTTGGTTTTGTTGCTTTCTTTTGGACTTTGTGGATTTTGTTTTGACCTTTGGCTCTTCTGAGCATTTGAGTTTTTGCCTCTTCTTTTCTTAGTTGGATTTTGGACATTGAACCTTGGGATATTTTTATTTTTGTATATCTTCTGAGCTTTGGATTATTCTTTTTGTTTTTTCCCTTGGATTGTATATATTGTAAATAAACTGTTTTTTATACTCTACTTTCGCCTCACGCCTCTGCACTTGAGTCATCCCCCTGGTGGCCTAGTGGGGGTTTGCTGGATTATCACACCAGCGACCCAGGTTTGAATCCCAGCAAAACCCTAACAATAGCCCAATATTGGTTTTTGTACCGTTATCATCAGCCTGGGCCTGGCCACCTGAAGGTGATATGTGAAAGGGGTGAATGGAAAGACTCAATAACTTCACTGAAGTTAGCATTTTGCATTGGAAGACCAACTAGTAAGTCATCACTTTCAAAATCTTTGGTCATTACTCTTTCATAAGAATAGTTATTTATTTACCAATCTCTCCTCGTTTGGGCACCTTTCTTGGCAAACTTGGAAAGAATCTGGACAAGGTTGGCTGGTCCTGTTGCGTTTCAATCCATAATTAGGTAAAATATTAAGTTTCACGTTCTATGTGTCATTTAGAGTGGCAAGAAAAACCAAGAAACAAGATGATAAACAGAGCTACAAATTTCATGACCGCTATTGCCACAGGCTCCTGTTACTGCTGCTTGTAGTAAACAATATTCGTAAGTGCATATTAAAGTAGTAAGGTGCACTGTTGAGTGAAAACCACACTATGTGATTAATAATAGATAATTATCTATTATATGTTTATCGAGCACAAAGGGGATGTTTATCCTCACTGCTCTGTGTAGTGTTAGCACAGTTAGTTCAGTATGGCACACAGCTGTGTCGCTCCAGTTTTCTCATAACACACCAGTTCATTCCGGTGATCACAAATAAACTGATTCTCTGCAAACTCCACACAGAAAGGCCACCGTTGTCCACTGGGCTCAAACCCAGAACCTTCTTACTGTGAGGTGACAGTGCTAACCACTACACCATGCTGCCTGTGTGTGTGTGTGTATATATATAAAATGACACTATTGGCACTATCTTCACCACCTTCATGAGGTAGTCACATAGAATGCTTTTCAATTAACAGGTCTGCCTTTTCAAAAGTTAATTACTGTAATTTATTGCATTCTTAATGCGTTTGAGACCATCAGTTGTGTTCTTTCGAGGTCATATTGGTATACAGTAAATAGCCCTATTCAGCAACTGTAGTAACCCATGTTATGTCAAGAACTAAGAACTGGTCAAGTAAGTAAACAGAAGTGACAGTCCATCGTTGCTTTAAGACATGAAGATCAGTCAATCCAGAAAATTACAAGAACTTTGAATGTATCTTCAAGTGCAGTTGTAAAAACCATCAAACACTATGATGGAATTGGCTCTCATGGGGACTGTCCCAGGAAAGGAAGACTAAGATGCAGAAGATAAGTCCATTACAGTTGCTGATCTCAGAAATTGCAATTATCAGCACCTCAGGTTAGAGCCGACATGAATGCTTCACAGAGTTCAAGTAGCAGACTTGAACATCAACTGCTTGGAGGAGACTACATGAATCAGACCTTACCAGTCAAATTGCTGCAAAGAAACCTACACTGAGGGAGGCCAGTATGAAGAATGCTTGTTCCAAGAAACACAAGGAATGGACATTGGACATGTGGAAATCTGTACTTTGGTCTGATGAGTCTAAATTTGAGATGTTTGGTTCCAACTGTCATGTCTTTGTAAAATGCAGAAAAGCGGAATGGATAGTAACTGCATGTGTGGTTCTCACCAAGAAGCAGGAGGTGTGATGGTTGGGGTGCTTTGCTGGTGACACTGTTGGCAATTTATTCAAAAGTGAAGGCACACTTAACCAGCATCATTACTACAGAATTCTGCAGCACCATTCCATCCCATCTGTTTTATGCTTAGTGAGATCTTTTTTGTTTTGTTTTGTTTTCATCAGGATAATGACCCAAAACACACCTCCTAGCTATGCACGGGCTATTTAACCAAGGAGATTGAAGGAGTGCTGTATTAGATGACCTGGCCTCCATCACCTGATCTAAACCCATTTGAGATGGTATGGGATGGGTTGGACCACAGAGTGAAATAAAAGCTCAACATATATGGGAACTCCTTCAAGACTGTTGGAAAACCATTTCAGGTGACTACCTCATGCAGCTGGTTGAGAGAATGCCAATAGTGTGCAAAGCTGTCATCAAAGCAAAAAGTAACTACTTTGAAGAATCTAAAATATAAAACATTTTGCTCTGTTTACATTTTTTTCTTGATTACATAATTACTGCACAATATGTGTTATTTCATAGTTTTCATGCCTTCAGCATCATTTTACAATGTAGAAAATAATAAAAATGAAGAAATGCCACTGAATTATACAACCTCAAATCAAAAAAAGTTGGGATGGTATGTTGAAATTGAAATTAAAACTGAAAACAATTTGTAAATATTGTTTTCAGTGGTATTTCTTTATTTTTATTACCTGTAATGCACGGAACAGTACAATAACATGTTATTTGATGTTTTACCTCGTGAATTTTATTGTTTTTTCAACATAAACACATTTCAATTTTTATTCTTGCAACACATTTCAAAAAATGTTGGGATGGTACAGAATTTACCACTTTATAATATTACTATTCCTTCTCACAACACTTAAAATATGTTTAGGGACTGAAGAGGGTGAAATATCCAAATCCCTTCCTATTTTTCTTTGTGGAACATTATTTTTAAACATTTCAATTATTTTCACACATATTTGTTGACAAACTGGAGCTCTTTGCCCCTCAAATTCTAGGCCTTTCCTGGATGCTAATTTTGTGCCAAATCATTCTTCCAATTGCCTGGGTGTTTGAATCACCTTCTTTCATAACACAGGTGATAATATATGCAATCTGTCTATTTTATTTGCAGTTACAATACATTCTGTGTTATGGTTTAGTGTAGAATTGCTTGTGCTGGAAAACAAATATATACAGTGGTGTTTGAAAGTTTGTGAACCCTTTAGAATTTTCTATATTTCTGCATAAATATGACCTAAAACATCAGATTTTCATACAAGTCCTAAAAGTAGATTAAAAAAAACAGTTAAACAAATGAGACAAAAATATTATACTTGGTCATTTACTTATTGAGGAAAATGATCCAATATTACATATCTGTGAGTAGCAAAAGTATGTGAACCTTTGCTTTCAGTATCTGGTGTCACCCCCTTGTGCAGCAACAACTGCAACTAAACATTTCCGATAACTGTTGATCAGTCCTGCACACCGGCTTGGAGGAATTTGAACCCATTCCTCTGTACAGAACAGCTTCAACTCTGGGATGTTGATGGGTTTCCTCACATGAACTGCTCGCTTCAAGTCCTTCCACAACACTTTGACTGGATTAAGGTCAGGACTTTGATTTGGCCATTCCAAAACATTCACTTTATTCTTCTTTAACCATTCTTTGGTAGAACAACTTGCGTGCTTAGGGTCGTTGTCTTGCTGCATGACCCACCCTCTCTTGAGATTCAGTTCATGGGCAGAAGTCCTTTAGAATTCGCTGGTATAATTCAGAATTCATTGTTCCATCAATGATGGCAAGCCGTCCTGGCCCAGACGCAGCAAAACAGGCCCAAACAATGATACTACCACCACGTTTCACAGATGGGATAAGGTTCTTATGCTATAATGCAGTGTTTTCCTTTCTCCAAACATAACACTTCTTATTTAAACCAAAAAGTTCTATTTTGGTCTCATCCATCCACAAAACATTTTTCCAGTAGCCTTCTGACTTGTCCACGTGATCTTTAGCAAACTGCAGATGAGCAGCAATGTTCTTTTTGGAGAGCAGTGGCTTTCTCCTTGCAACCCTGCCATGCACACCATTGCTGTTCAGTGTTCTCCTGATGGTGGACTCATGAACATTAGCATTAGCCAATGTGAGAGAGACCTTCAGTTGCTTAGAAGTTACCCCGGGGTCCTTTGTGACCTCACGGACTATTACATGCCTTGCTCTTGGAGTGATCTTTGTTGGTTGACCACTCCTGGGGAGGGTAACAATGGTCTTGAATTTCCTCCATTTGTACACAATCTGTCTGACTGTGGATTGTTGGAGTCCAAACTCTTTAGAGATGGTTCTCTAACCTTTTCCAGCCTGATGAGCATCAACAACGCTTTTTCTGAGGTCCTCAAAAATCTCCTTTGTTTGTGCCATGATACACTTCCACAAACATGTCGTTAAGATCATACTTTGATAGATCCCTGTTCTTTAAATAAAACAGGATGCCCACTTACACCTGATTGTCATCTCATTGATTGAAAACACCTGTCTCTAATTTCACCTTCAAATTAACTGCTAATCCTAGAGGTTCACATACTTTTGCCACTCATAGATACATAATATTGGATCATTTTCCTCAATAAATAAATGACCAAGTATAATATTTTTGTCTCATTCATTTAACTGGGTTCTTTTTATCTACTTTTAGCACTTGTGTGAAAATCTGATGATGTTTTAGGTCATATTACTGCAGAAATATAGAAAATTCTAAAGGGTTCACAAACTTTCAAGCACCACTGTATACTGTATAACCATCCATCCATCCATTATCTGTAGCCGCTTATCCTGTCCAACAGGGTCGCAGGCAAGCTGGAGCCTATCCCAGCTGCCTATGGGCGAGAGGCGGGGTACACCCTGGACAAGTTGCCAGGTCATTGTAGGGCTGGCACATAGACACAGACAACCATTCACACTCACACCTATGGTCAATTTAGAGCCACCAATTAGCCTATATGGTCTTAAATTGCCAGAACTTACACTATATGGGCAAAAGTTTGTGGATACCTGACCATCACATCCATATGTACTTTTTGAACATTCCATTCCAGATTTAGCTCCCTCCCCACCTTCACCCCTTTTGCTGTTTGCTGATCTTTTTTTTATTTTTTATTGAAAATGTGATACAATCATTCTTCCCAAGAAAAAGAACAGTTCAAAGAAATAATTGAAAGCCCAATATTGCCATGACACCCATGTCCATGATGAGTGTATGTAAACTTCAGACTGCAACTGTATATATCTCACTGAACAGTCACCACCCTGGCCACCCTTATAGTCTATCTGGTTTCTGATCCTGTTCTGGTTTTCATGCTTTTGCTATTGCTTATCAAGTTCATGCTGTTTGTCCACCACCTAGTCATTGGCTATTTCCTGACCATGTTTTTGTCTTATAATCTAATTGACAACAGTAACAAATTTCTCTCACAGACATCTTTTTCATTAAAGGAGATACACAGAACCTTTATTTTTAAATACATTTCTGAGTGGATAGTATCTCCATCGTTGACTCTTGTATGCTGTATAAATGGGAATTAAAAATATACATACAACCCCGATTCCAAAAACGTTGGGACAAAGTACAAATTGTAAATAAAAACGGAATACAATAATTTACAAATCTCAAAAACTGATATTGTATTCACAATAGAACATAGACATCAAATGTCGAAAGTGAGACATTTTGAAATTTCATGCCAAATATTGGCTCATTTGAAATTTCATGACAGCAACATATCTCAAAAAAGTTGGGACAGGGGCAATAAGAGGCTGGAAAAGTTAAAGGTACAAAAAAGGAACAGCTGGAGGACCAAATTGCAACTCATTAGGTCAATTGGCAATAGGTCATTAACATGACTGGGTATAAAAAGAGCATCTTGGAGTGGCAACGGCTCTCAGAAGTAAAGATGGGAAGAGGATCACCAATCCCCCTAATTCTGCGCCAACAAATAGTGGAGCAATATCAGAAAGGAGTTTGACAGTGTAAAATTGCAAAGAGTTTGAACATATCATCATCTACAGTGCATAATATCATCAAAAGATTCAGAGAATCTGGAAGAATCTCTGTGTGTAAGGGTCAAGGCCGGAAAACCATACTGGGTGCCCGTGATCTTCGGGCCCTTAGACGGCACTGCATCACATACAGGCATGCTTCTGTATTGGACATCACAAAATGGGCTCAGGAATATTTCCAGAGAACATTATCTGTGAACACAATTCACCGTGCCATCCACCGTTGCCAGCTAAAACTCTATAGTTCAAAGAAGAAGCCGCATCTAAACATGATACAGAAGCGCAGACGTCTTCTCTGGGCCAAGGCTCATTTAAAATGGACTGTGGCAAAGTGGAAAACTGTTCTGTGGTCAGACGAATCAAAATTTGAAGTTCTTTATGGAAATCAGGGATGCCATGTCATTCGGACAAAAGAGGAGAAGGACGACCCAAGTTGTTATCAGCGCTCAGTTCAAAAGCCTGCATCTCTGATGGTATGGGGTTGCATTAGTGCGTGTGGCATGGGCAGCTTACACATCTGGAAAGGCACCATCAATGCTGAAAGGTATATCCAGGTTCTAGAGCAACATATGCTCCCATCCAGACGACGTCTCTTTCAGGGAAGACCTTGCATTTTCCAATATGACAATGCCAAACCACATACTGCATCAATTACAGTATCATGGCTGCGTAGAAGAAGGGTCCGGGTACTGAACTGGCCAGCCTGCAGTCCAGATCTTTCACCCATAGAAAACATTTGGCGCATCATAAAACGGAAGATACAACAAAAAAGACCTAAGACAGTTGAGCAACTAGAATCCTACATTAGACAAGAATGAGTTAACATTCCTATCCCTAAACTTGAGCAACTTGTCTCCTCAGTCCCCAGACGTTTACAGACTGTTGTAAAGAGAAAAGGGGATGTCTCACAGTGGTAAACATGGCCTTGTCCCAACTTTTTTGAGATGTGTTGTTGTCATGAAATTTAAAATCACCTAATTTTTCTCTTTAAATGATACATTTTCTGAGTTTAAACATTTAATATGTCATCTATGTTCTATTCTGAATAAAATATGGAATTTTGAAACTTCCACATCATTGTATTCCGTTTTTATTTACAATTTGTACTTTGTCCCAACTTTTTTGGAATTGGGGTTGTATTTTTAAGAGTTAAAATCGACCACAAAGTTGGCATTCGAGCTGCCCCGCTGAGCCAGCCAGCCCTGAGTGCGTGACGTCACAGCAGGAACCGGTTTTAAGGCAGAGGCCTTTTACAGCTATAGACCAAAGTCATATAAATAATTTACGGTGAAAGTAAGAAATACCGTTACCGACTTGCTCAACTAAGACTGATTTGACTTCATTGATTGTGGGTTGACTCTCATTAAAACAGGATTGGTGTTATAACTTATGCAACATACATGTACATGCATGAATTTTCAATAAATGAAACCCTCGGCTCACACTCTGGGAGAACTGGTGCAACTGAACTGAACTGGTGCAACTGAACTTACTTTCCTTTTTTTAAAAAAATACTTTCCTTTTCTTGTAGTTTTATTTTCCTTTAATTGTTGGTACTGCACCCTCTTTCAGTACTGGCTTATAGCCAACGCTCCTCAACAGATCAGAGATTTCATATGAGTCTTCAGTAAAATGTGCAGAGCAAAGGAGAGACCACTTCGTAGATGCCCAATGTGTAGGGTGACCACCTGTCCCGCATAGCGTGTGCGCGTACAGCATTTGAAGCTGAATTTATGCATCCCGCAAATTCAGAACGTGTCCCGCATAATCGATGCTTGCTGAGGGGGATGTCGCTCTCCCCGGGCCACCCAGGCAGCCAAACGAATATTACTTGACATTTCAGCACACCACCGTCGCCACTATAGACTGTAGAAGAAAACCACACACACACCCCTCACAACTGACTGGTTGTTGTCAACTTTTTGTTGTTGCCATGACACCGCACTCACGTGCACAGACAGTGACGAGGGACGCAGGTGCAACGCATGCATTGCTTTCATATTAAAAATGGAGAAAGGTACCGGGGAGATGGCAGGTGAGGCACCGCCACCTCCAGTTAAAAAGAGAAGGTGTATGTACAGGAAAGAGTGGGAAAATGAATATTTGTGGCTGAAAGGGGTTGAGGGGGATACCGAGAGGGCTTTTTGTGACCTTTGCAAAACATCTTTCTCAATCGGACATGGCGGGGAATACAATGTGAAACGACACCGGCTCGCAGAGACTCACAAGAAGCGTGTGCAACAGAAAGAAACGTCTAAATCTATGGATGCTTTCCTCTGACCTAAAAACGACTCTCTAGCTGACAAAGTGACTGTGGCAGAGGTGACGAGTGTGTATCACATTGTCCAACACGCAATATCATATCGGGCAGGAGATTGTGGCACAAAGCTGTGGTTGTGAGTTAAGAGACTTTTTTTCTACTGTTTCTGTGGTGCTGAGCCACTACAATTCCTGTTAATCCACTGAAAACTAAATGGAGACTTGTCACTATTCCTGCTGTACTGATGCACTGCAAAGCCTCAGACTCAATATTATATTATGATTGATTTAAAGTGAATAAATTGTAATGGAAAATAAATAAAATTGAGTAGCTTCAGTAAATCATAAGTGGAAGTGTGTCTGTCAAGTCATTGAATGGTCAAAATATTATGAATGTTTATTAAAAAAAAAAACACATTTGGTGGCCTGTTCATGACCATACATCACCAATAACAGCAGAATAGGGTATTATTGATATACCATGTAAGGTAGTATGTGCTAGAAATGGGTAAACCACTATCTGTGAGTCTTCCAGCGGACGGCGCGGCGCAGTGGGGGCGGCGTCCCACATTGCCCCTCAAAAACATACCCCTTGGGCTTATGAGCAGGTGGTCACCCTACCAATGTGCCTGTGAACTCTCAAAAGGCATCCAAATCTTTGCAGTTTGAACATTCTTGGGCCATGAATGCAACGTAAATCCACCTTCTGTTGTGTTGCTGCACCCTCCAGCAACACATCTACATGGCATGGCGATAAATTAGCTCAAAATGGAAGATCGAAGTTGCAGTCAGCTCTGTGTTTTAGTATAGCGAAAATGGAGATGAGACCGATAGCCTTCCTGTGGTGATGTCACAGATGTCAAGGTCATTCACTCAGACCGCTACCTATATGAATCATTTTAATCGTAAAAATTACTATATTAGATTTATTAGATTTATGATAAAACATAAAAGGCTAATTAAATAATCAGATGAACTGAGACAATCACATTCTGAAGCAAATTAAATAATCTTATACCGGTAACTTAAATACACAATACAAGATACATGTATTAATCTAAATGCAGGTAAAAAACGAGTGTTGTTGTTTTTGTTGTTTTGTATCCAAATGAGAGTCGAGTCTTACCCATCTGTGTTCTCGCTTCTTGAAGGCTGACCTTGTGGCCGATTGTTTTGAAACAATCTGACTTTCAGTTGTTCGTTCAGTTCTCCGTTCATTCGCTTCTTCCATGTAAGGGCAAGATTGCTGCTGAGGCAAGCATATCCAGCGGAGAAATCAGATGGCTGGACCACTCATTCTCCATTTTCTCCACACTGAATACTCCGCCATTACTGCTCGGCTCAGGCAATTACTAAAACCTGGGACAGGGCGTCACCAGTTTTAGCAGCAACCTTGGGGAGGTCTCTGCCCGAGCAATGTCACATCACGTCCCCTTCCGTCCCAGGTTTTAGCAACAACCCTCGGCTCACACTCTGGGAGAACTGGTGCAACTGAACTTACTTTCCTTTTTTTTAAAAAAATACTTTCCTTTTCTTGTAGTTTTCTTTTCCTTTAATTGTTGGTACTGCACCCTCTTTCAATACTGGCTTATAGCCAACGCTCCTCAACAAATCAGAGGTTTCGTATGAGTCTTCAGTAAAATGTGCAGAGCAAAGGAGAGACCACTTCGTAGGTGCCCAATGTGCCCGTGAAGTCTCAAAACGCATCCAAATCTTTGCAGTTTGAACATTCTTGGGCCATGAATGCAACATAAATCCACCTTCTGTCGTGTTGCTGCACCCTCCAGCAACACATCTACATGGCATGGCGATAAATTAGCTCAAAATGGAAGCTCGAAGTTGCAGTCAGCTCTGTGTTTTAGTATAGCGAAAATGGCGATGAGACTGATAGCCTTCCTGCAGTGACATCACAGATGTCAAGGTCATTCACTCAGACCGCTACCTATATGAATCATTTTAATCATAAAAATTACTATATTAGATTTATTGTTAACACTTAAAACTATTCCTATGCCATTCTTGAGGTCTCAGGGCATTTATAAACAAAAAGTGAGGCCATGGTTCTGAGTATCTCCTTTAAACGTAACTATAAATGGATCAGGAGTATGATGCATCAATTAATAAGGAATTGATAGCTAATTGCTGCAGTATAAGAAGAATAAAACCTGATCAGATGTGCTATAGGAATAGGATTACAACAACATGTTATTTTATGTTTTGCTCATATATTCTCTTTCATGTTTTATTCCTTGTTTATCTCATTGATGTATGCATAAACATCTTTATCAGAATATTGAATAACATGATAAAGCACTGGCTCCACTGACTGCACTATGATGAGCCTTAAATGGGTACATACAGCATACAGTGTGAAAACAGGCCTCTGGAATATTGATCTGCTTTCCACAAACTTCAACTCAGAAGTTAAATATGTACCAGGCTTGTTTATTCAGTTTATTGTGCCATCTTGAACAAATGCTTGTTATTTTCCCCTCATCTGTTTTTTTTAACAAACAGGTAAAAAAAAAATGGTTTAAAATAATCACCTTCCAAATATTCTCTCCCTCGTCATTCTGATCACACAAAGACACAGTGTTAAAATAAAGACAAAGCTCTTCTGCTTACATGCTATTAAATATTAATCCCACTGAGACACCATGGCAATAACTCCATATTCAAATAAACAAATACCTGTCTTAGGAATCTGGATAATAACCCTTGCAATCAATTTCACTGTGATCTTTGAACACATGGCTTAGCTCCCTCATGTTTAATAGATAGTGGTGATTCAGAGCAGTCTCCTGCCAATTCATTCTGGCTGGAAGTCACAGGAGACACATTTCCCAAGATCAAATGCAAACCTGTCACTTATTTGTTGTGTAAATGGGGACTATGATTTCTTCTAAGCAATGGAGATGGCAGAGTTTCTACTCGCTGTCTCTTGGGCCACCATAAATTATAATTTTACTTGCAAAAATGCATTTAAATTACAGTATAAAAACATAAAAATGCATTTATTCAGTGAATTCCAGTGTAAGCTATTCAAAAATTTTAGTAAATTGAAAAATCTTTCCTCCTGACTTCTGCTGTTTGTCCTGAACTACCAGGTGAAAAGTTTGCTTGCTGATGGATGCCCTTAGGCTGACGAGGTCCATAGGGAGCAGTACCCTTATAGGAGCAGGCGTGAGACATGGCATGCTGAATAGCAAGGTGGTGCAACATCCTCAGCATAGCTAAGGGGCCACCATTAAGCGGGGGGGGGGGGGGGGGGGGGGGGGAGCAAAGCCCAAAACAGAGCCCGAAGGGGTAGCAGTGTCTTCTGCCAAGCCAAAGGAGGGAGCAATGCCTTCTGTGATGTCAGGAATAAAATAATAGATAGGAATGGATCAAGTGTTATTTTATAAGCTATTGAATAATAAGTGCAGAAGCCATATTGATAAACCAAAATTTCAGTGATAACAATTACTATTATGACTATTCATGTAGTGATATAATGCCAACATACAAGACTCCTGTTAAATGTTTATTTTGATATTTGTCAGGATTTTTATTTTTCACTTTTAAATTGTCTTATTTTACATCATATTACATTTAATAGCAAATGACTCCATTTTTATAAGCTCAATTTGTTTTTCAGTCTGCATATTCTAGTCCTGATTTTTTGGGCTTAAAGTGCTTGTGGTGGAGACACTATTGATAAACCCTGACACTTTTACTCAAGAAAATCTGCCAACCTCAAAGGCATTAACTATATGCAGATAATTTGCATAATCTGGGGGAAGCCATGGCATAATGGTTAGAGAAGCAGCTTTGGGACCAAAAGGTCACCGGTTCAATTCCCTCAACCAGGAATGGCTTCAACAGGAATGGCTGAAGTGCTCTTGAGCAAGGCACTTAACCCCCAACTGCTCCTCAGGCTGCTCTGGGTACGTTGTATGTCGCTCTGGATAAGAGTGTCTGCTAAATGCCTGTAATATAATGTAATGTAATGTAATCTGAATGGCACACTCATTGGCATACATTACTAACAGAAATGCTTTGTAGCCTCTATCAAAAATATATCCTTAAGCTAGTTTATGAGGTCATGGACTAAGAGTCTAAAAATCCATGCTGGGAAGGTTAAACAGATCTTTGAATATGTCTAAATTTCACCCAAGTAAATGTTGATGCAAATTTTGACCTTAAGTCATTAACTCTGAACACAACCCTGGACGATTATCCACTGTGTTTTCAGACAAGATGGTATAACTCCTAAAATAGTGCACTATATAGGGAAATGAGTGCAGATCCGATCATAGGACAAGGACAAGCACATCAGTATATTAAGGAAAATCATAATTATAATCAAAGGTTTTGTACTTTCTTACTAATAAATTACTAGCTCCTATTGGTTTGCTATTACCCCTGCCATAAAACACATTTCATGATATTGCCCATCCATCTAAAAGACTGTGAAGAGAGCAAGTAGTTTTGATTGGGAAATAGTCAAGTCAAGTTTATTGAAAGGAACCAGACTCAAAAGGGAACCCATCCTCATTTAGGTGATAACAGATAGTATGATTATAAATAATTTGCTTCTTGTGTCCTATATAGTCACAAAGTATAACTGTGTAACCATTATAGTTTTAAAATGAAGTTTCTTTTGCTGAAGTTATATAAACTGTTCATTGATGGAAACTTGAGTGCAAAACTAGTCATGACAGCTGCAGTCCTAAAGTTATCATATCAATTGTAGTCCTCAGCCATAAATGTATTACTGTGTGTCCAGAGCCATCTTCCAAGTGTAACTTTCGACTGTCCAAATGGTGCCATCGTCCATGGGACCAATGTGATGACTCCAGCCAAATGTAGGGCATCAGGGTGGATCAGGTGGGTCCAAGGAGCAGAAAAGGTCAGCAACATTGGTGTCTCAGGATCGACATTTAACTTGACAGACAGAGACAAGAGATGAGGAGAGAGAGAGATACACAGGTTGTTAGGTATGCCCAGTGTCACCTAATGAGTAAGAACAGTATACATTTTACACTGAGTGCAAGCAGAGACTCTGGCAATACTAACTATGACAGCGTAACTGAAAGGGAGCTCCAGAAGGTAACACAGTCATGAGGGAGCCCTGGGACATAAAGCAGCCAGTCACTACACCATCAACAAACCTGAGTGAGTGAACGAGTGAGGGAGGGGAGAGGGGGCACAGCATCCATACATCCCATTTTACCAGAAAACTCTATGCCTGAGGACCCTCCTGCACCTTTTGATCTAAGTAGGCATAGTGGGTCATAAAGGACCAGAAGTTTGCTCAGGTACTGTGGTGCAATACCATTCAGTGCTTTAAAGGTCAAAAGTAGTATTTTATAATCAATATGAAATTTGATTGGAAGCCAATGCAACGTGGATAAGATGGGGTGACGTGGTCATATCTTCTAGTTCTAGTAAGGACTCTTGCTGCTGCATTTTGAACTAACTGGAGCTTGTTTATACACTTATTGGAACATCCAGACAGTAAGGCATTACAATAATCCAACCTAGAGGTAACAAAAGCATGAACTAATTTTTCTGCATCATGTAGTGACATTATTTCTTATCTTAGCAATATTTCTGAGATGAAAGAAAGCTATCCTCATAATGTTATCGATATGAGTTTCAAATGAAAGACTGGAGTCAATGATCACACCAAGGTCTTTTACTGCTGCACGTGAAGAAACAGAAAAGCCATCCAGAGTTATTATATAACCAGAAAACCAACTTCTAGCTGCATGTAGTCCTAGTACAAGTACTTCTGCCTTGTCAGATTTAAGCAGAAGGAAGTTAATAAGCATCCAGTGTCTAATGTCCTTTACACATTCCTCAATTTTATTAAGCTGGTGTCTCTCATCTGGCTTTGCAGAAACATACAACTGTATGTCATCAGCTTTATAGTGGAAACTAATACCATGCTTATGAATAATATCACCCAGAGGTAACATAAAGAAAAAAGCAGTGGCCCTAAGACACAACTTTGTGGAACACAAAACTTTACCTCAGTATGCATAGAAAAAGCACTATTTACATCAACAAACTGATAGCTATCAATTAAATAGGACCTGAACCAGGAGAGGGCTGTTCCCTTAAATCTCACAACATTTTCTAGTCTAGCCAGGAGAATGGAATGATCAGTGGTGTCAAAGGCTGCAGTAAGGTCAAGCCATACACGCAGGGAGACAGCCTTGATCAGATGCCAACAGTAAGTCATTTACTACTTTAACCAGTGCTGTCTCTGTGCTATGATGAGGTATCATTGATTCGCATGGGTAAAACAGAAAGTTGTAAGCATTAAATTTTTCAGCAGTTTGTGCTATAGTAGCTCTTCTGTGGGATTGGACCATATGGGCTAGCCTTTGCACCCCATGCAAATCAGTGAGCCTTCGACACCCATTACCTTGTCGCCGGTTCACCGGTTGTCTTTCCTTGGACCACTTTTGGTAGGTACTAACCACTGCTTATTGGGAACACCCCACAAGGTGTGCCATTTTGGAGATGCTCAGACCCAGTCATCTTGCCATCACAATTTGGCCCTTATCAAAGTTGCTCACATCCTTATGCTTGCCTATTTTTCCTGCTTCCAACACATCAACTTCAAGAACTGACTTTTCTCTTGCTGCCTAATATATCCGACCCCTTAACAGGTGCCATTGTAATGAGGAAATCAATGTTATTCACTTCACCTTTCAGTTGTCATAACATTATGGATAATTGGTGTATATACTATACTATATTAGTTTGTCAATAATTGGCAGTTTTGTCAGACATAAGTGTACAAAAATGTATTTGTTAATATTAGGCTTAGAATCTATGCCTTTTTCATGCATCAATAATCAGAAAATTTTCCCAATGATTATCGAAACGTATAATCAACATTTTTCTGATCAAAAAATAGGCATAAAACAACAGGCAAATCCTCAGTTGTCTAAATTGCGAAGGCTTATCAGTATTCAGTATCATCTAAGGAAGCACCAGTAGATGGAGTCATATTAGCCTGCCTGATTGTGAACAAGCAAGAAGTGAGCAAGGTAATCTAGTCATAACTATACAAGGCCTATAGGTTTTATATCGCCCCCTCATGGTCTCCAAAAGTGACTATTCCAGGCTCCATTAAATGTAAGGCCAACTGAATGAAAAGGAAAGAACATATATTAGGTATCTAATTTAAATGTTGGCTAATTTTAATTCACTGATGCCTCAAAAACATATCAGTAAAATAACGTGCCAATTAATAATCAATATATTAATATTTTATGATTTTGTTTAATATCTATCCGCATAGGGCAACCTCCAGCCTATACAAACAGCCTCTTACAGACCTGACAGTGATGAAGCAGCATAGCCTAGCAACTGACTCTGCTTGTCATATACAAAAGTGCGCACACACACACACACACACACACACACACACCATCCAGATTTTCACAGGAGTGTGTGTGTGTGTGTGTGTGTGTGTGTGTGTGTGTGTGTGTGTGTGTGTGTGTGTGTGTGTGTGTGTGTCAAGCTAACCAGCCAGAAAATATATTAATTAATCCCAGGAGAGGATTTCCACAGGTCACATGTATAAGTGCCAGAATCCACATTTCACGTGTGGATGCTGCCTAAATAGGTTCTCATCCATGATCACCTTCTCTTGTTCATATAATCAAACCACAGAGATATAGGTGAAAGGCCATAAAGATACATGAACATTTATGCATTTGGCTGATGTTAATCCAGGAATATAATTGGTTAAGGTGCCAACAGTGCCATAAGCATAAACATGGTGTCACAGTCACAGTTAAAAGATACACCAATTATTCATATGACGGATGTTATCTATATAATATTTAAACATGCTTAAGATGTTTTTATGGATGCCTCTTTATAGATGACTATTTCAGATTATTAAAATTACCTGCATCTAGTTCTTGGCTGCCAGATTCTTTTTCTTTTGTAGTACTGTAAGTTTTTCAACCCCGGTTTTAAGAAGAATTTATCATTTAGCCACCTACATTTTACTATAAGGTCCATAACTATAACCAATGACTATTAGTTTATTAGTAATGGTTAATTAACTAATATTTGCATAATGATGAATTAATACATGAACTAATCATTACCACATCAGGACATAATTCATATTATTATTAATTAGTAAATAAAAAGTGCATACATTCACAAACTCAGGGTTATACATGAATAGCTGACAATAATGGCAATAGTTATATCTTTACATCTTGTTAACTCATTCTGTTAATACACTGACTTGCAGTATTAATTTAAAAAAATTGCATAATAAAGAGTTTGTTTGGAAACAATGTAGGCTAACCCAAATTCTAGACTACATTGTACTCTATATGGTCAAAAGTTTGTGGACACCTGACCATCACACCCATATGTGGGCCTTCCCTAAATTGGTGCCCAAAGTTAGAAGCACACAATTGCATAGAATTGTATAGACATTCTATACATTTTTATGCTGTAGCATTGCAATTTCACTTAACTGGAGTGAATGGGCCCACACATGTTCTATTATGATAAAGCACATGTGCACAAAGAGATTCATGAAGACATGGTTTGCCAAAGTTAGTGTAGAAGAACTGGAGTGGCCTACACAGAGCCCTGACCTCAACTTAAGACCTTTGGGATGAATTTGAATGCCAGCTACACCCCAGGCCTCTTCGGTTGACATCAGTGCTTGACCTCACTCTTGGTCTTGTGGCTGAATAAACACAAAACCCCACAGCCATGCTCCAAAATCTAATGGAAAGCCTTCTCATAAAAATGGAGGATATTATTACAGCAAAGGAGGGACTAAATTTGGAATGGGATGGTCAAAAAGTACAGATGACTATGGTGGTCAGGTGTCCACAAACTTTTGCCCATATAATTCTGGTAATTTGGGACCATTTTATATTTTTGTTTTCCAGCACAACCAATTCTAAACTATACCCAAACACAGAATTGATTGTAACTGCCAATAAAATATTCATATTGCTTATATTTTCATCATGTGGTATGAAAGAAAAGTTTAGATATACTATTGTTCTAAAATCAGCTCACCACATGACACCAAGATAGGACTTGTGAACTGCTCTTATTTGTACATCACAGTCCTACTTTATATTTAAATGTATCCTGTAAGGTATTCATAACATCACACCAATAAAATGAGCTAGTGGTGCTGACTTCAAACTGCAAATTGTCAAGTTAAGTAAATAGCCTAAAGTTTGGGTTTACCTACTGTATATTGTGCACAAAAAGTGGTTATTAATATAAGTGACTTATATTAATACTACCAGTCATTATGTTAATTAACAGAATGAATTAAAAAGATGTAAATACAACCACTATTAATAGATATTCATGTATTACTCAGAGGCTATTAATCTACTGTATATGCTTTATTATTTCCTAATGTGTTAAGGATTAGTAATGTATTAATTTGACATTATGAAACCATTAAGTTATTAATATATTACCTATTTGTGGACCTTTTAGTATAACCCCAAATCAGACAAAGTTTGGATGGTATGGAAAATGAAAAAAAAAAAAAAACCACAGTGATTTCTCAATTTACTTTGACAAAACATATTTTACATCTTCTCTGCTCAACTTCAATTCATTTGTTAATATACATCCATTCCTGCATTTCAGGCCTGCAACACATTTCAAAAAAGTTGTGATGGGGGCAATTTAGGGCTAGTAATAAGGTAAAACAATTAAATAATGATGTGATTTGAAACAGATGATGTCAACAGGTGACTGTAATCATGCTTTGGCACAAAATCAGTACCCAGGAAAGGCCTAGTCTTTGAGGAGCAAAGATCTCCAGTTTGATGAGCAAAGATGGGCAAAGGATCGCCAGTTTGTTAACAAATGTGTGAGAAAATTATTGAAATGTGTAAAAACAATGTTCTTCAAAGAAAGATCTGAAGGAATTTGGATATTTCACCCTCTTCAGTGCATAATATTATTAAACATTTCAAGGAATATGGAGGAATTTCAGTGCATAAAAGGGCAAGGGCGCAAGCTTAAACTGAGCACCCGTGATCTCTGATCCCTCAGACAGCACTGCATCAAGAACCATCATTCATCTATAGCTGATATAACCACATGGGCTTGGGATTACTTTGGCAAACCTTTGTCAAGCACTACAGTATGGAGTTACAGCCACAAATGGCAGTTAAAAATTTCTCATCTCATCTCATCATCTCTAGCCGCTTTATCCTGTTCCACAGGGTCGCAGGCAAGCTGGAGCCTATCCCAGCTGACTATGGGCAAAAGGCAGGGTACACCCTGGACAAGTCGCCAGGTCATCACAGGGCTGACACATAGACACAGACAACCATTCACACTCACATTCACACCTACGGTCAATTTAGAGTCACCAGTTAACCTAACGTGCATGTCTTTGGACTGTGGGGGAAACTGGAGCACCCGGAGGAAACCCACGCGGACATGGGGAGAACATGCAAACTCCACACAGAAAGGCCCTCGTCGGCCACGGGGCTCAAACCTGGACCTTCTTGCTGTGAGGCGACAGCGCTAACCACTACACCGCCATGCCGCCCCAGTTAAAAATTTGCTTTGCAAAAAGGAAGCCTTATGATAACTAGGTCAAGAACCACCATTGACTTCTCTGGGCTAGAAGGCATCTGGGATGGAGCATCATACAGTGGAAACCTATATTGTGGTCAGATGAATCAGTATTCCAGGTCTTTTTTTTTGGGGGAAGAAATGGACACCGTGTGCTCTGGACCAAAGAAGAAAAAGACCGTCCAGACAATTATCAGCAACAAGCCCAAAAGTCAGGGTATGTCATGGTATGGGGTTGTTTCAGTAGGGTAACCTACAGTTCTGGTAAGGCAGCATTAATACAGAAAAGTACAGTGAGATTTTGGAGCAACATATGCTGACTTCAAGATGACACTTTTCCAGGGATATTTCAACAAGACAATTGAGGATTTGCACGTGACGTCACGAGGTCACGTGATATTTGTTTATCCGCCATTTTGGACGGCAAGGTCACGCATAGAACTTAGACGGACCCGTTCTAATTGTCAAGTGTGTGGGAGTAGATCTTTCGAGAATGGCTATATCTTGTTCAGCATTTGGTTGTACCAATAGACAGGGCCAAAAGGAGGGCCTGTCATTTTATAGATTCCCCGCAGACGAGGAGAGATGCGCAAAATGGGTGTCCGCTGTGCAAAGAGAAAACTGGAACCCCAGTTCTACCAGCCGAATTTGTAGTGAACACTTCATATCAGGTAGGTGTAATCTTCTAATTCAATACTCCTAGTACATCTGTTAAGTTGATTTTTGGATTGAATGATAGCTGCATACTTAGAAACTAGACAGTCTCTAACGTTTAAAATGGCTATGCCTAGCCCTACTATCCTGGCCTAGTCTATGACAATGTTTTATCTTTTTGGCTCATATATGCCTTTGAAAGGCCAATCCATAGTAGGGATGGCGAAAACTAAAAAAAAATCTTGACCGACCACCGAGCCTCATTAGCCAGTTAGAGTCAGTTAACCTATGAGTTTAAACAGGGATGCAAATGGTGGATGCCGTTTCACGGCTGAAACACGCAGATCCGATTTTTTTCTTTAGGGGGGCGTTGGAGTGTCTGAATAATTTCATCAGAGTAAATTCTGTATTAAAATTACTAAACAAGCGATAAAACGTAGACATTCTTCTTCGGTACCTTCCTTTCGGTACCTTCCAGAGGTATAGTTGAGATATCCATCCCGCAACAAAATATTTATAAGCTTCCAGGCTCTTGTAAGCTTTGAGGGCTTTGCCAGTGTAACACGATTCACGAGAAAATTGTAAATGTCGTGGTAGGCTAGATCGGGCAAATCGCCGGCACCGCAGCTCCGAATTTCCCTGAGCAAGGATTGCGGCAAGTTGTACGGATCTGCAATCCCCAACCTGGAACACTTTTCCACGTAACGCTGCCTCACATCACCTTCAAGATGCTGAACAAACTTAGACAAGTAATCGCGTGATGTAGATGGGGTATTTTCCGAATTTTCTTGGGGATTACTCCCTGGATCCATTACGCTCACGCAAGGTAAACAATCCTGAAGCCGTCCAATATGGCGAAGTAGGCGGAGTAAACATGGACGGGTCACGTGACTGCACATCCTCTATACAAAACCACATTCTGCACACTTTACAAAGGCATGACTGTGGAAGAAGAGTGTGACTGTTTCCTCTGTCCTCAATAGAGAATGTGTGGTGAATTTTTAAATGAAAATTTTGACAATGATTTCCCCATTCTGTTGCACATCTTAAGACCTATTTGCAAGAAGAATGGGACAAAAACTAAAACCTGAAATGCTTCATCACTTGGTGTCTTCAGTCCCAAAACATCTTTTAAGTGTTGTGAGAAGGAATGGCAACATTATAAAATGTTAAATGTTTTACCATCCCAACTTGTTTTTAAATGTATTGCAAGAATCTAAATGGAAATAACTGTTTATTTTGAAAAAAAAAAAAACCAAACATCAAATTCATGAGGTAAAACATAACAACGTGCTGTTGTATTGTTCTGAGTACAATAGAGGTCAAAGATTATTTACAAATCATTATTTACAGTTTTAATTTCAACTTCAGCATACCATCCCAGCTTTTTTTGATTTGGGATTGTAAATTGTTACCAAGGGTTTTATGCTATTAATTATATACTCTCTATCTATCTATCTATCTATCTATCTATCTATCTATCTATCTATCTATACACACACACACACACACACCGGTACATACACACACACACTTGATATATAGACAAGGAGATTTTTTAATTAGCCAATTCATGTTTTTAATCTTAATTTGATTATTTGATCATGATCAGTGCAATTTAAGTGAGAACTTAAGTGATGGACTGGAAACAAAGCCTTGCTGTTACATTTCTGTATATTCCAAGTGAGGTATAATCCATTCAAAGAATATAAGGACCATACATGGTGCTTGCTTGGTGCAGTTTTGCCACTTCACAGCTCCAGGGAGCCCAAATGGATCCCTGGACCCGGTTCCTAAAAACATACTGGTAAATGGACTGATTACTTTAAATTGCTCCAGGTGTGAATTTGTGCATGGTGTCCGATCCAAGGTGTATAACTGCCTCATAACCAATGTTCCCTGGGCATGGTCCAGAATTCAGTATGACTTCAAAAATATTGTAAGGTCTGATTTATTAGATGTTGAAACAAAAACTTGAAACAACTTATGAAACCTCAGACACTTTTAAGGGAAAAATTTGAGGAATTGAAGTTATTCTCAGTTGTTTACCTTCTTTTAAAACTCTGACATTTAAAGGAAAATAAATGAGAAAATACTGTATTTAGCTGAAGGCTATTTCTATCTGCTCTACTCCCCAAATCCCATCACTTTCTCACAAACACATGTGCACGCACACACACAAAAATATTCCACACCAACAGAGCTGGCAGCTTTGTGTTTTATTAATGGGAAGATCAGATGTCAAGAATTGCAAGCATCGGGCTTCTGTTGTACCTGGAGTAAAGTGTCTGGGTGAAAATGGGCCCATGCTGTGGTGAACTTCTGGTGTAGGGTTATATTAGTTAAACAGCAGCCAAAAATGGGCTTTGTGTTAACCCACCATCCCTTATTTTGAACATCCAATAGATAAAATTGTATTATAAAAACCATAGCTTAGAAAAAGTGGTTTCCCCTAGAGGGACAAACTGAAAAACAATTTCTGCTTCTAGATTGAATGTACAATAGCATAAGGGTCATATTCCTATCTAAGAAAAAACAATTCCTGTACACTTCTCTAACACCCTTAATTTAAGCAAACCCATGATGTAGAAACAATAAACAATGACCATAACTGCTTAATGGTGCTTTTTCTGATTACTTCCTATATCTGTGCCAAAACACTAATTGCAAACTGAAAGATTTGAACAGAAACTAGAAAATGGTTCATATCTTACATTTAAAAAGTGCACCCATAGATTAACCCATGTAACTATGGAAGGACTAAATCTGAACCTCCTTACAAATCAGCATTGCAAACCCATAGAACATGGCCTCAAAAACATGGCTGATAAGCGACACACTCCACTTGCTCAATAATTCAACAGCTATGATGAAGAATGGCCTAAGGGCCTGGCTGCATTTAACAGATCCCTCCAGTCTCATGAAGTATTTTAGAACTGAATTTAAAAAAAAAAAAGGATGAAGAAAATGTCTCTAATTAATGTGGGCTGGGAAGAAAATGGAGTGCAGTGTTATGCCTTCCTGAATGATTACTGCTATGCTATGTACCTTCAACTAATCCTATTAACTGCTGTGACCATTCTCACGCTCTAAGTTGGCAGATAGAAAATCTGGACGGCTGGAGGGCAAAAGGTTGATTCTATATTAATCAAGTTGGACTGGTCTGGAAGGGCAATACTAACATAAGATTTTATGGTCCAGATGGATTAGGCAATACGGAGCAAATCTAACTTTTTCAAATTTAAATCATGGGAAGGGACAGGACACAATATTGTAATTTTTCTAATAAGGTTTTGAGTGGAATGTCATATGACAGTTGGATGAATTTACATGTAGAGCATTGGACCAAAATTACAGTGACAAGCATGGGCGCCGCCAGGGGGGGAAAGGTTAGAACAATTCTAGGGGCCCAGCACTGCCATGGGGCCCTTTAAGGGGCTGATAATATGCTTTTAATGATTTTAATAAGACTTTTGAAATAACAACAATGCAATATTCCATCTGGTAAAATGAGCTAATTGAACAAGGTTGTCTATTTCTTGAGTTCTTCAACATATTGTCATTTAACCCTCCCCCTTTTGCGAAATGGTACGGTCCAGTTCTGGTAGAAGCGTGATGCGTTAAATCTGTGTGCTGATCAGTGCAACGCTACTTGCTGCTGTGTCGCGGTGCAGCAGCCAGCCAGCCAGCAGTGGAGTGCGTACAGTCTATGATCGCTAAATATGAAGAGTGGCTGTCAAAAACGTAAAGAAAGGCAGCTGAAAGCTGAGAGGGACCAGAGAGGCAGGCAACTGGTCACTCAGTTTTTCCCAAAGAAAGGTAGCTATCGCTCACATGTGTGTTCAAAATATTAGCGAATGGTAAATGAACAGTATGAATGTGGTTGGATTAGCCTATCAAGAGAACACTTTTACAGTTTGTACAGTGACATTTTTTCCATTTTAATAACTGAACTGACTTGTGTGATAAACAAAATGAAATATTACGTTATGCTGGTGCTAATA
Source organism: Neoarius graeffei (assembly GCF_027579695.1). Lineage (NCBI taxonomy): Eukaryota > Metazoa > Chordata > Actinopteri > Siluriformes > Ariidae > Neoarius > Neoarius graeffei. The sequence goes on from NC_083594.1 coordinate 40,176,546, forward strand.
ACTAGTGCTAATAACCAGTTTCATAACTAATGGGGTGCCCTAAATATGCACAGATTCAGCCTCAGGGGGACCTCCGCCCTACCAAACCACTGAACCCCCCTTTGGAGAAGGAGGTAATCAGCAATACAACCCATAAATGCTTTAGGATTGAAGTTTTTAATGAGCGAGCGCCATATACAGTTTGCTAGATTAAAGTGTTGCTAATAACGGACACCACACGGATGAACTCCATACTAAGTAGCCCAATTTTGCACACTTGAATGAAGAAGAGTTCAAAGCAGTGTGTTAAATAATGTTGGTTATGTTTATTTACAGTCAACTAAATAATAACTGCTGCATCATTCACCATTTTATTTCCTTTTTTCTTTTTATGTATGGGCTTATATTGGCCTGAATTATGTCTGGGCTTATACTGCCATCTACTGGTCAAACAATATAAAAGTGTAAATTAGAAAACAAGGTCAAAAACTCCTGGTCCATGGAGGGGCAACCAATAGTCTAACTCTGCTTACGCTCAAATTTCTGTCTAGACACACTTTGCTTTGAACATATTCCCTTTTTGCAGAACAGTGCACACAGCTTTCTACCTAACACATAACAATCCATGGGATTTCCATAGGTATTTTGATGCTGGGTAGAAAACTTTTTCTATGATTTATTAGCAGTCACATTACACATTTCACTACCAATTGTCCTAGCACAAGAAGGCATGTGGCAAAATCTTGAATTTTCATTTGTGATTGTAAATGCACCAGAATTAGTCACTGACCAGTTTTCATCTAGTCCCTGGTAGGTTAATACATAAAATGTAATAAAGTCACAAACTCAAGGTCCATGGGCTATCAAAAGTCAAATAATGACAATAGTGCAATTGTGACGAGGGTGGGCAAAGTTGGGGGGCCTAAAATTCTAATCTTTCATGGAGCCCAAAATTTCTGGTGGCGCCCCTGGTGACAGGCATAATGATGAATTTTATTTTTACATCCTCATGCATGACAAATGGGATGTTAATGAACACATACAGTACCAGGCAAAAGTATGGACACACCTACTCATCCATAAGCTATCTGTTGGTACCTCATATAGTGAAGGCTACATCAGGGGGCAAAGCCTTTTCTTACAAAGCCCCGCAGTTACGGAACAGCCTTCCAAGTAGTGTCAGGACTCAGACACAGTCTCAGTGTTTAAGTCTAGGCTGAAAACATATGTTTTTAGTCAAGCCTTTTGTTAATAGTTTTTATTAGGTAAAGGAGTACATTTGGAGGGTCCTCAGGCATAGAGTGTTTTGGTAAACTGGGATGTATGGATGCTGTTGCCACCCCCCCCCCCCCCCCCCCCACTCACTCACTCGGGTTTGCTGACGGTGTAGTGGCTGGCTGCTTTATGTCCCAGGGTTCCCTCATGTCCGTGTTACCTTCTGGCTCTCCCCTTTTAGTTATGCTGTCATAGTTAGTTTTGCCAGAGTCCCTGCTTGTACCTAACAATCTGTGTCTTCTCCCAAGACCCCATCTCTTCCCTCTGTCTGTCCCTCTCTGTTGAGTTACATGTTGATCCTAAAACACCAGTGGTGCTGACCTCTTCTGCTCTCCAGACCTGCCTGATCCATCCTGATGCCCTACATTTGGCTGGAGTCTCATCATATTGCCCCTGTGGAGGATGGCCTGATATGGACAGTCAAAAGTTGCACTTGAAAGATGGCTCTGGACACTTACAGTAATGCATTTATGGCTGAGGACTACAGTTGACTTGCTAACTTTAGAACTGCAGTTATCACAAACAGTTTTGCACTCAGGTTTCCATCAATGAATAGTTTATAACTTCAACAAAATAGACTTCATGTTAAAACTATAATGAATTTCCTGGTTACACAGTTATATTTTGTGACTCTATAGGACACAGTTATAGAAGTGAGTTATTTATAATCATGATATCTGTTATCGCCAAAATGAGGACGGGTTCCCTTTTGAGTTTGGTTCCTCTCAAGGTTTCTTCGTCATTTTGTCTGAGGGAGTTTTTCCTTTCCACCATTGCCACAGGCTTGCTCATTGGGGATAGACTAGGGATAAAATTAGCTCTTGTTTAAAGTCTTTAATTTTCTGTAATGCTGCTTTGCAACAATGTCTGTTGTTAAAAGCGCTATACAAATAAACTTGACTAGACCATCAGACCATCATTACTTTAAGACATGAAGTGTCTTTTAATAAATAAAAATAAGGAAAAATGAATGAAGAATGAATTTGAAAGTGTGTCCAAACTTTTGACTGGTTCTGTAAATAGAGAAATACCTAATGTTTGATTATTTTGGAGCAATCTAGCATTCTACTGATGCTGCTACAGCAGTCTCACCACATTGTTGTGTAGGTATTTGTGTGATGTGTGAATTATGTAGGTCTTTATGGGAAACTCTGCTATTGTTTAATCTGGGTCCCATTTTCCCATCTTTTTGGATCAAAAATTTAAGGGACAAAAACAATTGAAATCAGTGCAGTATTGAGTTAGAATGCTATAACTGGCAACCGCAAAACAGCTATACAACATAATCCTATGGGGCAAACATGCACATCAATGTAAACCACTTGATGAGTTTACTGAATGTGGCGCCACATCAGAGACCAGAAGAAGAGCAAGCTAAAACAACAATGATATAAACAGTCATATTCGACAGTTTCTTTAGAGTTATTGAGGTAGACACAGATGTAGGAATCCTTTTCATGTTGTCAGACACTTCTAATTACATTATGAGCCTGTAGTGGTGAAAACAAGCAGTTTACTTTGATATCAATTTTTGCCCCTTAGGATTAAATTGTATAGCCTTTTTGTGGTTGTCAGTGTTCTAACTCAGTACTGGACCAATTTTGATCAGTTTTGTCCCTTGTAAAAATCTGGACCTAAAAAGTTGGGAAAATAGGGCCTGGGTTAAAAAAAAATACAGGAGTTGCACTTTAACTAAGCATGCAAGTTTGTGTGTGTGTGTGTGTGTGCGCGCACGCGCGCGAGTGAGACTGTTTAGCTTTTAATTGCAGGAAGAATCAATGGCAGCACTGCTGTCACTGGGAGAATGTGGATGCCAGGGTAACATTACAGATTTTCAGAGAACAAAGTCTTGACTTCATATGAGACCAATGTTGGAAGGAGTTGGACAATTCACATGTGTAATGAATAAAACAATATCATATAGTCATTGTCAATGTCATATTGTCAATGTCAGTAAGCTGAAAATGAATGAAGAACATACGCTACGTTCACACTGCAAGGCTTAATGCTCAATTCCGATTTTTTTGTGAAATCCGATTGTTTTGTGAGGTCGTTCACATTAACAAATATATGCGACTTGTATGTGATCCTCAGTATGAACGAAAAGCGACCTAAAAGTGTTCCGCATGCGCATTGCAGGATACGACGACGTCACACGCAGTGAGCATGGCCAGTGTTTACGGAAGTAACCATGCCATGCGCCATGTTGTTGTAACTTTTTTTGAGAGACCCACCGCCTACTTCAGCGCAGAATAGTGACGTTTGTGGCTTGTTGATGACGTGTAAGTCGGATGAATGCGACCTGGCGGTTCAGACTGAAGTCGCATATGAAAAGAGCGGATAGGAATCGGAATTAGGACCACATATCCAAACGGCCTGGGTCGGATTTGAAAAAATCGGATCTGTGTCGTTCATACTGTCAATAAAAGATCGGATACAGGTCACATATGGGCGAAAAGATCGGATTTGAGTCACTTCAGCCTGCAGTGTGAACGTAGCCATATAGTTCCTAACATTCATTTTCCAACAGAAAATTAAATGTTACAGAAAAAAATGCAACATATTACAAAAGAGAGCACTTTTCAGATTAAAAAAGAAAACATAATGAAAGCTACTGGGTTTTGCTGCAAAATTAAGAAGCAAGTGTGACAGTCAAAGTGTCCAGAAGAACTGTGGCTGGTTCTGCAAGATGCGCAGTAAAATCTTTATATTTCCTTATAAAACTGCACTAATTGTACAGTACCTGAGAATACTTTTTTTTTAAGCAGAGCAAGGGTCATCTCACACCAAATACTGACTATGTTTCATTTATTATGGCTTACTACTGACTATAGTATTTTTTTTTTATGTCGAAACATTTCATTTCATTATTTTTAAGCCATTTTTGGTCTACATCATTTCTTTACATATTCCAAAGACTCTTGCACAGTACTGTGCATTAAGTATTTTATATTGAAATATTTGTGATGTTTGTATCTGCTGGCCATTTCATCACATTTACACTTGTGAAATTCCTCTCTGCATTTAACCCATCTGAAGCAATGAGCGCACACACACACATACCCAGAGCAGTGGGCAGCCATGCTAACAATGCCCGGGGAGCAGTTGGGAGTTAGGTGCCTTGCTCAAGGGCACCTCAGCCTAATGCCCCATGTTAACCTAACCTCATGTCTTTGAACTGTGGGAGAACCAGAGCACTCCGAAGAAACCTATGCAGACACGGGAGAACATGCAAACTCCACACAGAAAGGCCCCTATTGGCTGCTGGGCTCAAACCCAGAACCTTCTTGCTGTGAGGCAACAGTGCTAACCACTACACCACCGTGCTGCCCAGGACATTAGTAACAACATCGCCTCACACAAAATTTAGGTGCGAGTCTATCATACTTGACTCATTCTATAGGTTACTATCTAGTGAATTTTTAGAGTAACTCCATAATTGTTGTTGCATTTGAGTAGTTAAGGGTTAACAACATGCAGTCATCCAATGTGTCAGATAATTCTATTCTATCAGATAATTTTGAGCAGTTTCGACATACCTTCAACTGTGTTCAAGGAAATATCATTAATTAGGATCAAACCACATCTCAAAAACCTCACAAAGACCTCAAACTAGTCCAACAAATTGAGCATTGGAAAAGGGAGACATGCTTCTTCTTTTTCTCAGCCTTTGTACAGGCAAACAGGTTTTTCACATGCATTTGTTATGTATGGACATTATCCTCTCTATAATCCACATTCCCTCTACCAATCTTCAGTACATTATACTGCCTGCATAGTGCTAGTTTGCCTTTTTGCAGAAATTTATTAGATTTAATTTAGATTGTTTGCTATAAAATATGATCTTGGTAGTCAGGTGAGTATTTTCAAACTAGCCTAATCTGGCACCCCTGTCATTAACTGCTGTGCTCCTCCTCCATCTCATCCTCCAGTGAAAAGGTTTATAAGGCAAGTATGGGGCAGAGAAAATCCTTCCCCTATGGATCTCTATTAGCACTTAGTAATTATTTTTGACCACTAGGTGTAATAACTCTGTGAAGGCTAAATAGGGCAGTGAGCATTGAACAGCACTGGAACCTTATTTGTTTGAGCAAAGTGTACAGATGAGAGAGAGAGAGTGCATTTAAGCTACGGGGGGCATGGATGCCTCCATGAAAGTATGTGTTTTGTTAGCAACAAGATTACCAGCTAACATTAGTGATCATGAGTTTATGATTTATTTGCTTTCTCAAAACAGTGAACTGTGATTTAACCACCTAATGTGCGGATGTTGGTTGATCTAAAGTAAATACTTAAAAAAAAACTTTTTAAAAAGTAGTGATGTTTAAACAAAAACATCATGAACATCACTGGTGTCACTATCAGCAAGTAGTTAAGTGACATTGTGGGTAATTGTGAATTTCATCATAACATAAATCTTGGCTGACATTGAAGATCATATTAATTATAAAGATTAATATGCAAGTCATTCAGGGTAGATTTTTCTTACAAGGAGAGATGATAATGTTTGTTCCTTTTGTATTGCTTCCAGACTACAAATCAATCACAATGACAGCATTGCTTCTAAAATACTGCTTATAAGTCTGCTCATGATAACCAACATAACGTACAGTATTTCCTCATATCTTGATTAAAAAGATTTCAATATTTTATTTTTTTTAAAAAGTTTGTGTGCCTGACCATTGCTGAAAATAAGGTTTAATAGAAAGTTAAATGTGCAGTTGATATTTATACTATGAATGTATTTCCATATTACACTATATAACATTTATTTATTTAGTTATTTATTCATGCATTTATTTGTTCCTTATTTATTATTTCCCAATTACTTATACTGCAATATATAAATATAATCTGTTATGTTAGTTATTTTCTAAAACATTCCAGATCTATTTTCTTGAACATTTCCAGACTTCCAGAAGTTTCTAAAATGTTCCAGTAATATAAAGAGTAGTATAAATACAGGGGGTTTAAACTCACCAGTTTAGTTTAGTTCCAGCTGCCTAAATGGTAACATTTCAGCATTTTTCTTAGATGGCATCAAGAGGCTATAAGCATCCAGAAGATGCATTTTGCTATGTCTGCAGCTAATTTATCAAGACGAGTGAAAAACTACTCCATGGAAGCATCTGGTAAGATATGTGAGGGCTTCAAGGCATATTTCAGCATGCTTGTCAGGGATAAAGACAAACTGTGGTCACATCAGTTCACCTGCAAGCACTGCAAACAAACTCTGGAAGGTAAGACGGACAATTGATGTAAATTTATTGAAAACATATCAAAAATGTTGTGAAAATCTGTTACAAATACAGTTGTGGTTAGAAGTTTACACATATGGACATGAATGTCACCATGAACGTCATGGCAATATTGGGTTTTCAATGATTTCTTTGAACTGTTCTTTTCTGAGGGCGGCACGGTGGTGTAGTGGTTAGCACTGTCGCCTCACAGCTAGATGGCACTGAAAAGAACATCCATCCAACTGGGCTATATGGATGCTGTCACCCCCTCACTCATTCACTCAGGTTTGTTGACAGCATAGTGGCTGGCTGCTTTATGTCCCAGGGCTCCCTCATGACTGTTACCTTCTGGCTCTCCCCTTTTAGTTATGCTGTCATAGTTAGTCTTGCTGGAATCCCTGCTTGCACTGAATGCAAAATGTACACTGTTCTTACTCTTTAGGTGACACTGGGCATACCCAACAACCTGTGTTCCCCCCCCCCCCCCCCCATCTCTTCCCTCTGTCTGTCCCTCCCTGTTGAGTTACATGTCGGTCCTGAGACACCAGTGGTGCTGACCTCTTCTGCTCTCCAGACCTGCCTGATCCATCCTGATGCCCTATGTCTGGCTGGAATGTCATCATATTGCCCCTGTGGAGGATGGCCTGATATGGACAGTCGAAAGTCGCACTTGAAAGATGGCTTTGGACACTTACAGTAATGCATTTATGGATGAGGACTACAGTTCACTTGCTAACATTAAGACTGCAGTTGTCATGAACAGTTTCACACTCAAGTTTCCATCAGTGAACAATTTATAATTTTAACAAAACATACTTCATGTTAAAACTAATGATTTTCCTGGTTACAGTTATACTTGACTATATAGGTCACAGTTATAGAAGTGAGTTATTTATAGTCACACTAGTCTCCCAAATGAGGATGGGTTCACGTTTGAGTCTGGTTCCTCTCAAGGTTTCTTCCTTGTGTCATCTGAGGGAGTTTTTCCTTGCCACTGGCACAAAAGGCTTGCTCATTGGGAATAAATTAGGGATAAAATTATCTCATGTTTAAAGTCTATAATTTTCTGTAAAGCTGCTTTGCAACAATTGTTGTTAAAAGCGCTATACAAATAAACTTGACTTGACTAATGTTTCTTAGAGGACCGAATACTCCAAAATCATCAGTTCAAATAACTGTACATCAGTACAAGTTATTGGGAGGTGTAGCCACTTTGCCAAGTCACTTTGTGGAAAGACACAAACTGTCAGCTTCAGCTGAGAAGAAATTGGTTTGGATGGTCAAGAACACTGCGACCCTGTAGGACAGGATAAGCGGCTACAGATAATGGATGGATGGTCAAGAACAACCCAGAAACCACCAAGGCACAGGCCTGCCATGAACTGGAGGCTTCTGGAACATTGTCTATAGTCAAGCTAGTTTTATATCACCATGGATGGAGAGGCTGCTATCCAATAAAGAAGTCCCTGCTCCAAAATTGACACCTTCAAGCTCAAAGTTTATAGCTGATCATATGGACAAAGAAAAAGCCTTCTGGGGAAAGTTTTATTGTCAAATGAGAGAAATGTTGAGTTGTTCAGCTACAGTGACCAGCGGTAAAGAGGAACACTGTATCAACTGTTAAACATCATGGTGGTAGCATCTGGGGCTGTTTTGCTGTACATGGAAGTGGTGAATTGCCCAAAGTGGATGGAATAATGAAGGAGGACTACCTACAAGTTCTTCAGTATAACCTCAGACCATCGTTAACTTGGACATAATTGGGTGTTCCAACAGGACAGTGACTCCAAATACACCCCAAATAAAAGCTGGTTGTGGAATGGATAAAGCAGACTAACACTTAAAATAAGTCCTGACCTCAACGCAGCTGAAAATATGTAAACTACATTTAAAATTCAGGTCGGTGTCAGAATTTTGACAAAAACTTGTTGGTTACCATAAGCGTCTGGTCAAGGTAAAACTTAAAGGGGAACTGAAGGCAAATTTTTTATTCTCAAAATTCTATTTCTCATTTTATAAAATGTAGGAATGCATTTCTGACAGCTATTTTGTCACTGCTATAGTAAGTTATGAGTGTTTGAAATATGCTATGTAATATCAGTCCATATGTCAAAGCATGGTCATAAACGAGATTTGCTGAGACCTGTGCGAGACTTCATAGGAAAACGTACAGCAGAAATCAAAGTGACCAACATCTGCCAACGTTGTCAAAAGACACGCACGCCCTCCTTCGAATGCTGACATAATCAAGCCGGAAGTTTTCCCTGTGTCCGAAATCGTTCTCTACTCACTATATAGGGCACTATATAGTGGGGATGCCATTTTGTAGTGCTGTCTGAAACCTTAGTGAGGATTATGTGGAAAATGCGCTCAGTATAGCATGTATGTATTTATCACAAAAATACATGCATGTATTTATTATTTTGAAAACCCACCAGCCTCCTGATCTGGCATGTTTTAACTGTGCGACAGTAATGACCAGCATGACGGACTAGTCCTTATCCTGTCGTCTTTCCAACTCTTCTCTACTCCACATTGGTTCGAAGTTGTATGGAATAATCTCTATCACTGATGAAGCTGGCAAATCTCGAAATTAATCTAAATTGGAATGATATGGCGATCTGGCCACTGTGTAAACAGTTTTCAAAACGGCGGCGCTGATACTTCACGTTTGAAGTCTCGCACAAGTCTCATGAAGATCATGCAGATAAGCGACGCCTGCCGTGGACCATATGAACTACCTTCAACATGGCTAAAAACCAAAAAGGCCGATAAGTGTAACATATGCCAATACGAGTCACGATATAAGGTTAATAAAACCAAAAACATAATTGAATAACACGTTAATTAAGAAATAAAGCAAGTTTAAAAATGACTTCAGTTCCCCTTTAAGGGATATTTAACTAAATATTACATTATGTGGCATTTAGCAGATGCTCTGATCCAGAGCAACGTACAATGAGTGGAAAAATGCTAAACTTCTAGACAAGAAAGTTCAAGTGCCATCTGAACAAGTGACAGCAATACTTAGTGCAATATTCTGTTGAAGTACCGTATCAATACTCAAACAGCCAAGGAAATAAACCAACCATACAAAAGTAACAACTAAATAAAGAACTCAAAACAGCTAACTTCAGGTTAGACAGTATACAACCTGGGTTGGTCTAGACCACAATGCAGTTACATAGTGGGCAGGAAAGCAGGGGAGAGGTGCAGCCTGAAGAGTCTGTGCTTGAAGGTGGTCAGGCAGTTGGCAGGGACCTCAATGGGAAGATCATTCCACCAGTGGGGAACCAGGACAGATAGTAGTCTTGAGCAGGCTAGGCAGGAGCAAAGAGGAGGAGGAGGGGCCAGGTGACCAGTAGTAGTGAAACATAGGGATCTGGCTGGCATGTAGTGGTGGATCAGACTCTGGGGGTATGCTGGCCCTAACCCCTTGACAGCCTGGTAAACTAGCACCATCTCATCTCATCTCATTATCTCTAGCCGCTTTATCCTTCTACAGGGTCGCAGGCAAGCTGGAGCCTATCCCAGCTGACTACGGGCGAAAGGCGGGGTACACCCTGGACAAGTCGCCAGGTCATCACAGGGCTGACACATAGACACAGACAACCATTCACACTCACATTCACACCTACAGTCAATTTAGAGTCACCAGTTAACCTAACCTGCATGTCTTTGGACTGTGGGGGAAACCGGAGCACCCGGAGGAAACCCACGCGGACACGGGGAGAACATGCAAACTCCACACAGAAAGGCCCTCGCCGGCCCTGGGGCTCGAACCCAGGACCTTCTTGCTGTGAGGCGACAGCGCTAACCACTACACCACCGTGCCGCCCCCAAGCTAGCACCAATGTCTTAAATTTGATACAAGCTGTGATAGGTAGCCAGTGCAGGTTGGAAAGCAGAGGAGTGACAGGAGGAACAAGGGAGGTTGTACCCTTAGCAAAAAGTAGTATACTTAAAGTTCATTTTATTAAGTATGCTTCAGTATAAGTATAGCAAGTATATTACAGACCATGTACTTTTAGTGTACTAGAAAGTATACAAACTTAATACTGTTTGGGACTAAATTGGAACATTTCAAGTTTATAAAAGTATACTTTAAAGTTCATTTTAAGTTTGCAAAAGTACACTTTAAAGTATACAACAAGTACACTCATCTATATACTATCAATGTACTTGGTATATCCCTCTCGTATGATTAAAGTATACCACAAGTACACTTATCGATATACTGCCATTGTACTAGTTATATACTTCTTTTTTTACCTTTATTGGATAGGACAGTGTAGAGACAGGAAATGAGCTGGAGAGAGAGAGACAGGGAGGGATCAGGAAATGACCTCGGGTCAGAATCAAACCCAGGTCTCTGGATTTATGGTATGGTGCCTTAGTCAACTGAGCCATGACGCCCCTTAGTTATATGCTTCAAGTCCCTATTTTTAGTTTATTATTGTGTACTTTAAGTATACTGTTATATAAATAAAGTTTACTCATACTGTATGTACACAAGCGTGTGATGCATTTACAAAATCACAAGACAGAATGTTGAAAACAAGTTTGATATATTTTCAAACATTTTAAACATTTCAAAAACAAAGACCTATGAAATCAAGTCCTTCCTTACTGGAGAAATTGATCAATAAAGTCAAGTCAAATTTTTTTCTGTTTTTGTGTATAATACCCCGATTCCAAAAAAGTTGGGACAAAGTACAAATTGTAAATAAAAACAGAATGCAATAATTTACAAATCTCAAAAACTGATATTGTATTCACAATGAAACATAGACAACATATCAAATGTCGAAAGTGAGACATTTTGAAATTTCATGCCAAATATTGGCTCATTTGAAATTTCATGACAGCAACACATCTCAAAAAAGTTGGGACAGGGGCAATAAGAGGCTGGAAAAGTTAAAGGTACAAAAAAGGAACAGCTGGAGGACCAAATTGCAACTCATTAGGTCAATTGGCAATAGGTCATTAACATGACTGGGTATAAAAAGAGCATCTTGGAGTAGCAGCGGCTCTCAGAAGTAAAGATGGGAAGAGGATCACCAATCCCCCTAATTCTGCGCTGACAAATAGTGGAGCAATATCAGAAAGGAGTTCGACAGTGTAAAATTGCAAAGAGTTTGAACATATCATCATCTACAGTGCATAATATCATCAAAAGATTCAGAGAATCTGGAAGAATCTCTGTGCGTAAGGGTCAAGGCCGGAAAACCATACTGGGTGCCCGTGATCTTCGGGCCCTTAGACGGCACTGCATCACATACAGGCATGCTTCTGTATTGGAAATCACAAAATGGGCTCAGGAATTTTTCCAGAGAACGTTATCTGTGAACACAATTCACCGTGCCATCCACCGTTGCCAGCTAAAACTCCGATAGTTCAAAGAAGAAGAAGCCGTATCTAAACATGATCCAGAAGTGCAGACGTCTTCTCTGGGCCAAGGCTCATTTAAAATGGACTGTGGCAAAGTGGAAAACTGTTCTGTGGTCAGACGAATCAAAATTTGAAGGTCTTTATGGAAATCAGGGACGCCGTGTCATTCGGACTAAAGAGGAGAAGGACGACCCAAGTTGTTATCAGCGCTCAGTTCAGAAGCCTGCATCTCTGATGGTATGGGGTTGCATTAGTGCGTGTGGCATGGGCAGCTTACACATCTGGAAAGACACCATCAATGCTGAAAGGTATATCCAGGTTCTAGAGCAACATATGCTCCCATCCAGACGACGTCTCTTTCAGGGAAGACCTTGCATTTTCCAACATGACAATGCCAAACCACATACTGCATTAATTACAGCATCATGGCTGCGTAGAAGAAGGGTCTGGGTACTGAACTGGCCAGCCTGCAGTCCAGATCTTTCACCCATAGAAAACATTTGGCGCATCATAAAACGGAAAATACGACAAAAAAGACCTAAGACAGTTGAGCAACTAGAATCCTACATTAGACAAGAATGGGTTAACATTCCTATCCCTAAACTTGAGCAACTTGTCTCCTCAGTCCCCAGACATTTACAGACTGTTGTAAAGAGAAAAGGGGATGTCTCACAGTTGTAAACATGGCCTTGTCCCAACTTTTTTGAGATGTGTTGTCATCATGAAATTTGAAATCACCTAATTTTTCTCTTTAAATGATACATTTTCTCAGTTTAAACATTTGATATGTCATCTATGTTCTATTCTGAATAAAATATGGAATTTTGAAACTTCCACATCATTGCATTCCGTTTTTATTTACAATTTGTACTTTGTCCCAACTTTTTTGGAATCGGGGTTGTATGATTTTAAGGTACATAAAGATAATGCAATTGAGCACACATACTATATACTGTAAAGTTTTAAACTCCAGCATTATATTATATTAATATATAAATTAAATGTTAAGCATGAGTCAATGACTTGACCTTATTATGCACTTGGAGCAAGATATACTAAGTATTAGTACTTTGTGGCAGAAAAACGTAAAAAGTATACTAAAGTATAAGTTTTAGTATTAAAGTATAAGTGTAAGTCTTAGTATTAATGTACTTAGTCTTAGAATTTTGTTTATACTTTTCAGTATAAGCCAAGTATACTTCACTATACTATTCTTAAGTATATAAAATATAGTTTATAAAAAGTCAACTTCAAGTATACTTTCTCAGTTTTAGTAAAAAATAAGTATACTCATAGTACACTTGAATAAACTTCTTTTTGCTAAGGGTAGACCAGGTGTGCCGCAGGGGTCTGATGGCAGATGCTGGAAAGCCAGCAAGGAGAGAGCTGCAGTAGTCCAAGTGGGAGAGGATCAGTGCTTGGACCAGGAGCTGAGTAGAGTAGGTGATGAGAAAAGGGTGGATCTTTCATATGTTGTAGAGGATGAATCTACATATCTGGGTCACTGCAGCAATGTTTGCTGAGGAGGAGATTGTCATCGAACATGACCCAAGAAGCCTTTGTCACATATACACTCAAGCACAGACTTAAGCACACAGTGAAATTTAATGTCTGCATTTAACCCATCTGAAGCAGTGAACACAGGCACACACGAGTGAGCAGTGATCACACACATACCCAGAGCAGTGGGCAGCTGTGCTACAGATTCAGTGGGGAGATTAGCAAAGGATTCAAGGGGGGGAGGGAAGCAGTGACATAGGAGGCAAGAGAAGAGGGAGAGAGGAGTGGAGGTTACAACACACTGTAACAGTGGGGGTAGAAGGGGGGATGATGGGTTGAGAGGAAGAGGGAGGGAGAATGAAATGAAGTGGTGGTCAGACAGATGGAAGGGGTAACTGTGGGTTCTGAAGCAGAGCAGTTTCTGAGGAAGACCAGGTTGAGAAGGTTGCCAACTTTCTGAGTCGAAGGAGTGCGCAGCAGGGAGAGATCAAAGGAGTAGAGTAGTGGAAGGAAGGCAGCAGACTGGGAGGCTTCTAGATGGAGGTTGAAGCCTCCCAGGAGCATCAGTGGGGTGCTGTCTTCTGGGAATGAGCTGAGTAGGATGTCCAGTTCATTAAAGAAACATCCCACAGGGCCAGGAGGGTGATAGCAATGACAAAAAGGAGAGGAGACTGAAACCAAGTGAAATTCAAAGGAGGAGATGGAGAGAGGAAGAGGTGAGAAATTTTAGGTGTGCCATATGTATATTTTGACCCGGTTTTGATTTCAGAAAACCCAAAATAAATAAAATGAAATAATGCAAGTACAAGAATATGCCAGGAATGCAGGCAGTCAGTGGTCAGCTGAGGCACAAACAAGATATCAGAGGCAAGAACAGGCAGAGTCCAAAAAACACAAGTTGAAACCAGTATAACAGCATGATAAATCAAAGGCTTGGTAAAGTCAGGCAAGGATACACTGAGAATTTACTTCACAATGAGCAGATAGAACTAAAGTCATTAAATGGATGCCATGAGATAGTGGCTCTAATCATGACCAGATGAGTGATTAGAACTCCATAGACTGAGTGGTGAGATGCTGGATGTTTGTTGTAGTCTGTAGTGGCCATATTTGATGGCTGCTGTGAATTCTGTGAAGTGGAGTTTTGAGTGCAAGCAGGTTCAGATATGACCCCCCCCACCTCATTCCCAAGGAACTTTTTCTTGGGTGGCCCCAAGGGCAAGGGCCTGGTTTATCAGGATGCTTGGCATGGAAATCTTGGCAAAGGAGTGGGTCTAAGATATTCTTGGCCAGGCTATAGCTTTCCCACTTTACCATATATTCTAGGTTTCCTTTTTTGCAGCAAGAATTGAGAATGTTATGAACAATGTAAGCTGGTTAAATGTCAAGGGTGAGGGGTGCAGGAGGTGAAGTGGAAGGAACATTGGTGGCTAAGGGATGGCAGGTTTCAGGCATAATGCATAGAATGTGGGTGAGAGTCTACTGTGTCGGGGTAAGTCCAGCTTGTTGGTGACATCATTGATGCATTGCAGAATCTTAAACAGGTTGATGTACTGGATTACATTAGGGGGTTTCCCCTCACTGAGTTTTTTTTTTTGCTTTTTAAACAGGCTTGTGGGTTCTAATGTACTTCGTTGATAGCCACACTGTCACCTGGATTATATTAGGGGTTTTCCCCCCTCTTTGGCAGTCAGCAAAGTGCTTGCACCTTTGCACCACTTGCTCCAAGTGCTGGTGGACACTCACACCTCTTCACTGCATTTGAACTAGTCATTGATTGTAGGTACATTGGTGGGAGAGTCGTACCATGGGAAGAGGGCAGGTTGATAGCCAAGCATGCACTGGAATGGTGCAAGTTGAGTGGCAGAGGGTTGCATGGGACTTAGGGCATCTTCAGCCCATGACAGAAACTGCACCCAGTCTCTTTGATTGTCTGCACAGAACACCCTGAGGAAACATCCAATTTCTTGGTTGGTGTCAGACATTTCACAGCTCAGCACAGTGCCCTTTGCCCATCTAATACATGTAAGTAATGTTTTTCAATTGTTCTAACATTACCTTAGAAAAAAAATTTATTATGTTTAGGTTACCTTGAGAGTGAGTAGATTACTTGTCAGAAAGTTACAAGTAATTACTATTAGCTACCTAGCTGTTGACATATTCTACTTTAGTTAGCTAATTTTATTGTAGTTGGCTTAGCTAACTACATAGTTAATAAATAAATAACTGGCCCCATTCACTGCTAAAGTAATTACTTGAAACAAATTATTATTATAGTATTAAGACATTTGATTTTAAAATCACACTTGGATGACCCATGTGTAGTAATATAAAAAGTATTTTTGTTCATAAAGTAGGAAAGAAAAAAATTAAATTAATGATTTGTGGTAATTAAAAACAAGATATTTAAAGAATACTTGGAATATTCAATCATAAAATAAATTGATTTCAAAAGATAGAGCAAAGAAAAACTCAGTCAGCATGAAATAACCTGGAAAATGAATGCAGGTCATTTTGACCCATGTTGTGCATTAGAAGGGGTCTGCATATGTTTTGCATCAAAGGGTTAAAGAAGGCTGGAGGGATAATGGGTTCTGGATCCTGAACTGGAACTGTGGATGGGTAGATACAGGACAAAGATTCAGCTTTTGTGTTCATAGAGCCCAGTCTGTCAGCTGATGGTGCACTGAAAATGTTTGAAGAGGGCCCAACGGGCTTGAGTATCTTGGCAGTTTTGAGGTACTCCAGGTTTTTGTGGTCTGGGAAAATGGTCAATGGATAGGCTGCCCCTTCCAGCCAGTATTGCTAGTCCTCCAAAGGCAGCTTCACAGCCAAAAGCTCCTGGTTACCAATGTTGTAATTTTGTTCTGTGGAGGTAAGTTTCTTGGAGAAGGCCACTGTGTGCAACTTGGGCTTCTCACTGAAATGCTGAGATAATATGGCTCCATCATCAGACTCCAATGCATCAACCTCCACAATGAACGGTTTAGTGGGATCAGGGTGTTCAAGGATGGGAGCAGATGAGAAGGCTGTTTTGAGTTGAATGAAGGCTTTTTCAGCCTCAGGGTTCCAGTGGAGGTGTTTGGGATCCTCCTTGAGCATGGCTGTGACTGGGGCTGCAATGGAGCTAAATCCTCTGATGAGATCGCAGATCGAAATTGGTGAATCCTAAGAACTGCTGAAGCTCCTTAACTGTGGTGGGAGAAGGCCATGTGGTGACTGCTGAAACCTTCTCCTTATTCATGGTTGCTCCCTTTGCACTCCCAGGAAGGAGATTTGGGTGACAAGAAATTCACATTTCTTGGCTTTGATAAACTGTTGGTTGACTAGACATCTAGATAGGACCTTTTTTTTTTTTTTGTGACAAACTTTTTTATTGAACATTTTGAACCTTGTATTACAAACGAAATGCCCTTGCCTTGCCATAAAAGACTTTTAAGACATATAAACATACACACTTATATACACACATTATACAACTAAGTAAATAAAAAGAGGAGATGTACACCCTACATACGCGCAAACAATGTTACGTCAGAAAGATAACCGATAAGAGCGTCCCAGGCCTCCACAGTAGATGCTCGTGCTTTATGTATGATAGCCAATGACCTTTCTAAAACAGCAATGTCTCTAAAATGGTTTAGCCATGCTTTTGCCGATGGTATGTCCGGGGAAAACCATGAATGTATTATTGTCTTCTTAGCAGCCGTTAAACCTGCAAATATAACTTTCCTCTGTGCCAATCTGGTATTGCTACTGAGAGCGGTGTCATCATTGAATAAAAGTAGAGGGGGGTACATAGGAATGGGAAAACCTAAAATATTTTCAAGGCAACTATGCACCCTGATCCAGAGGCCAGACACAGAGGGACATTTCCAAAAAATATGAAGGTATGTGCCAACAACGTTCTGATCACATTTTATACAGTTGGGATTTTCTGTCAGTTTCATTGTAAATCGTCTGTATGGTGTGGCGTAAAATTTGTGCACAAACTTGTAATGAATAAGTTGATGTGCTGGATTTCTTGATGAGATGGGTATGTTGGTCCAAATATTGTCCCAGTCCAGATTATAACCCTGACCCTCAAGTTCACGGTTCCAAGAACTGATCACTCCCAAAGGTTTAACATCCTTAGATATCAGTTCATTGTAGATAACAGACACTAATCCAACAGAGGGTGTTCGAGCGGAAATCCAAGAGTCCAACGGATGAGAGGGTAAAGGCGAGTCCCATGGAACTCCATGAGCACGGATTGCAGATCTCAACTGTAAATACAAGAACCAAGGAAACCCCGGGAGAGAATAACGTTCTTTAAGCTCTTGGAACGAAATCAAACCATTTCTATCATACAGATCTTGGAGAGTATAAATTCCTCCAGAAGCCCAACTGTCATTATAATAGGGACCAGAATGCTGTAATAAATTGTAATTATACCAAACAGGAGAGCGGTCACAGAGCTTTACCTTGCACCCCATATGTTTCTGGACAGCAAACCAAATTTTCAGGGAGTTGCCTATAATTGGTCCAAACTTTCTACACACAGATCTAGGTTCCAGCCCACAGAATAGTATGTCTATCATCCTATGCGGCTTTACCATCTCTTTCTCTATCTGACGCCAGGGTGTGACTACATTCTCTTTGCACCAAATTGTCAATTGCTTTATTTGAAATGACCAGTAATATAGTTTAAAGTCAGGAACTGCCAAGCCTCCAGAGTGTTTTGGTCGCTGTAATGTGCGTAGACTAATACGAGCTCTTTTATCATTCCAAATGAATTTATTGGTCATGGACTGTAGCTCCTCAAAATAATTAGGTGGAGGAGGTATAGGGATCATAGAGAACAGGAAATTCAGTCGGCCAAGTACATTCATTTTCAGTATCGCAATTCTACCTTGCAATGACATCTTGAGAGTAGACCACCTCTGAATGTCTGATGCAATCTCTGCTTTAAGCTTATTGTAATTAGCATGTGATATATCTGAGAAATTGGTTATAATTATGCCTAAGTATGTAAATGCAGAGTTATGCCATTGAATATGTTGAATAACTGGTAAAGTGAGGTCTTTTGCAGGGGCATTTAAAGGAATGAGGAGGGATTTATCCCAGTTAATTTTATAACCGGAAAATAGGCTGAACTGCGTGAAAACTTTAAGTATTTGAGGTAAAGACTCAAAAATTCTAGTAAAAAAAAGTAATACATCATCCGCGTAAAGCGAAATTTTATGTTGTGTACCTTGTATATTGATGGGTGAGATGTGTGGGTCTAATCTAATCGTCTGGGCTAGCGGCTCAAGTGACAAAGCAAAAAGGAGCGGAGACAATGGACAGCCCTGCCGAGTTCCACGCTGCAGATGGAATGTTTTGGACAGAATATTATTTGTTTGTACAACTGCACAAGGGTTGGTATATAGTGTTTTGATCATTGATATAAATTTTTTGCCAAATCCGAAATTCTCCAAAACCTGCCACAGATATATCCAGCTCACTCGATCAAACGCTTTTAGCGCATCCAAGCTGAATATCGCTGCGGGGTGTTTATCCGACTCTGACACCTGTAATATATGGAAAAGGCGTCTGATATTATCTGATGCAAGTCTCCCCTTTAAAAATCCTGTTTGGTCGCAATTAATTAATTTACCTACACATGGCTCCAATCTTCTGACTAACACTTTGGCAAAAAGCTTCAGTTCTGTTGTGATAAGTGATATCGGCCTGTAACTACCACATCTCAAAGGTGGTTTATCTTTCTTAAGTAAGACTGATATAAGAGATGTATTTTGATCACGATGAAAGGAACCAGTGTCTAAAGCATAGTTAAGCGAATTTAAAAGCAATGGCCCAATGACATCCCACAGTACCAAAAACAACTCTGGAGGAAGCCCGTCAAGACCAGGCGATTTCCCTTTTTGCATCAAGCTCAATGCCTCTTTAAGTTCTAAAAGAGTAAGTGGTGCTTCAAGGGATTCTGCATCATTGACAGCTAGTGATGGTAATTTAAGTTCCGACAGATACAATTTAAGGGCAGGCAAGTCAGGAGCAGGGTCCGCCATATAGAGATGAGAATAAAATTCCGCAAAAGTATTATTTATTTCACCTGGGTCATAGGTGACTGATCCGGACGATGTTTGGATTGCACTAATAGCGGAGTAGGATTCATTTTGTTTTAATCTGGCAGCTAAAAGCTTACTTGATCTTTCACTCTGCTCATAATATGTGAGTCTTGTACGATGAATTATAAACTCAGCTTTGGCCTTAAGCAGATTATTCAGTTCGAATTTCAGGGCTGAGAGAGCTGAGTGATTTTGTTCAGAAAACTGCCGTTTTAGGTTTGATTCCAAGGTCCGTATCTCATCTTCCAATTGTGTAACCCTGCGTCTCCTGGTCGCCTTCAAATGAGTGGCAAATGACAAAGCCTCTCCCCTTATAAAGCATTTAGTAGTTTCCCAAAGTATTTGGGGTGAGGCTGCTGTCTCTGAGTTAATTTCTAAAAATACTTTAAGGTTATTTTTTAGTTTTTTCAAAAAATCTGCATTCTGAAGTAATGTTGTATTGAAACGCCACCTGTATGTATCCTTCCTGCATGTCGGTAGGAACTTAAAGCTATATAACACAGGGGCATGATCTGATATTATAATAGGAAGGATATTGGTGGAATTGATACAGTGATTCAGGGAGGCAGAAATGAATATATAATCAATTCTTGAGTACGTCTTGTGTCTGGCCGAGAAAAAGGTATAATTCTTAACTGAAGGGTTCCTTAAGCGCCATGGGTCAATAATATTAAGCTCGGAAATAAAGGTGTTAATCCCACGAGGGGAGTCCTGAGTTGAGCTTGCACCTACAGATTTGTCTAAATTTGTGTCACACACCTGGTTAAAGTCACCCCCAACTATAAGCTGATAACCTGGAAGATCTAGGAGAGTATTAGAGATTGAGCTTAAGAAATTTGGATCATGGATGTTTGGGGCATATATTGATGCAAGACAAATTTTTGTATTGTTAATTGTAACACAGATGTAACTCATTCTGCCAATGTTATCATTACCTGATTTTTCCACCTTCACCCCTAACTTCCTACTGAATAAAATAGCTACTCCCTTTGTCCTATTTGACGCAGAAGAATGAGCAACACACTTATAAAACCTATTCTGAAACCTATAAATATCAGTTGTTTTCAGATGTGTTTCTTGGATCAAAGCAATGGCGATCTCTTTACGTTTAAGGAATTCTAGGCATTTGGTGCGTTTTACTGGAGAATTTAGGCCCCGTACATTCCACGACATTACATTAAAGGAGTTACTCATATACAAGCTTGTGCCATCTTATCACCTGGAGGATAACACATGCAGGTCTACGCAAAATGGGGCTCCTCAAATGTAAAACAAGCAAATCAGAAAAAAACATGTAACAACTTCTACATAAATGGCAAGGCTCAGGCAATAAACACAGAACATTTACAACAAAACAATCCATCCGCAAGAGATAATAAATGTTCTCTTAGGATGGAGAAGAAAATAAAAATTTCAAAACAAACAAAAAGGGGTTTTTTATCGACTAACTGTGGTCTCAACAGCGATACACGCCTCCCGTCCGAGCCCGTATGGGTATCGGAAACATTAACTTAATTAACCATCCACTTGTAAGACAAAATTGGGGTTTGATTAAATTATCTCCACAGAATCAGCCTGCATTAACCTGAACTGAAAACTTAAAGTAACTCCATCAGTATTAAAAGGTAGCATGCTTTAAGTAAATCTAAGCCAAATACTTAGTACAGTCTAGAGGAGAGTAAGCAGCATGAAACATTACGGTAAGTGATCCGCTGTCTGGATCAAGTTGAGGCGGGAAAAGTATCCGCCGAGGGTCCCTCATCAACCGATATGGTGGGGAAAGAAACGCGGGGGGTGCCGGCTTCACTGGATGTTGAGCGAGGGCTCCGGTCGAGCCTGGCCATAAAGGTCTCCGCGTCTGCCACACTTTCAAAAAAATGCAGCGAGCCGTTGTGTCTAACCTTCAGGGTTGCAGGATATCTCAGGAACGGCCGTAGCCCTCTGTTGGCAAGTTGTTTCCTCACCGCATCGAAGGCTTTCCTCCTCTGCGCGGTGTCGTTGCTGTAGTCGGGAAAGAACAGCAGCCTGGATGTCGATGTCTGCCCCTCGCTGGTTATCTGGTGTGTAGGTGCGGACGCAAGGGCCCTGGTTCCATTGAGAATTTTCTCCCTGTCCTGGTAACGAAGTAGCCGGAAGATGAGGGTCCGCGGACGGCTGGTCTTGTCCTGAGTGGTGAATATACGATGAGCCCGTTGAATTTCAATTTTCTCCCCGGCCAGGGAGGGGATCCACAGAGGCAAGTTATCTTGTAAAAACTGAATAGCGTTTTCCCCCTCCGCTGTCTCTGGTAGGCCGACAAGTCGGAGGTTAGACCTCCGTAATCTGTCTTCCATCTCCGCGACTTTCTGGCGGAGGTTCAGTAGCTCTTTCTGGAGGTCACCAACATCGTGTTTCACTGCTCTGATGTTAGCCGATGTAGCGTCTAGCCTCCCTTGCAACTTTCTACTGACCTCGGTTTGCTGTGCAATATCCCCGCTAAGTTTGTTCACTGCCGAGTTGGAGGCTTCAATCATAGCTTTCAGGGCTTGTATTTCACCGGCCAGCATTTCCTCGACTGCCTCTCTTACTGCCAACTTAACTTTTCTGGTTAGCCTTTCTTCTTGCTCGCGCAATGCTAACAAAATGGCTGCGTTTGAAGTGTCCTCCGGTTCTTGGCCCACAACTTTCTTTTTGCCCGCTGACTCGTCCGTAGACGATTTATTTTTCGCTCCTCTCCCGCTCGACATTATGTAGCGGTATTTAGACGTCAGTTAAACCAAAATAGTTTCCGAATTGTAGGATATTTTGTAGGTTATCGGACTTTTGAGACGGAGCTCAGAACTACACGTGCATCACACCTGGGTAGCCACCGGAAGTCCCCTAGATAGGACCTTTTTGACATGGATTTTCTGAATTAATAAGGTTAGGGGAATAGATCAAAATATCATTGTAGCGCTTAAAGAGTGTGGGTGGAGCACAGAGGACGGCAGGACAACGCTTTAAATACAGAGAGGGCTTTTATTTCTCACTTTTCAGTATGAATCGCCCATTTCTAGTAAGCAGCGTAACACACCAACACACACACACTCTGTATTCTCATCCCGGGTTGCACTCCCTCTGCTCTCCCTCTGCCTCCTTAAATAGGGAGCGGTTACTGGGAAAACACACAAAACACAGGTTAATCACCATCAGGTGTAGCAATTCTGCCACTCACCTTCCCTGGCTCCGCCCTCCTGTCACAGACCGGCGCTTGACCACGCCCCCGCTGCCACATACCCCCACCGCCCGACTCAGGCCGGGCGCCCGTCCGGCCCGCAGCCGACTCCCCCCCCTTGACGGGAGAGGAAGTCCACCACGACCATCTGCGCTCCCGGCCTGTGGACCACCTTGAAGTTGAAGGGTTGGAGTGCCAGATACCAACGGGTGATCCGCGCATTGGCATCCTTCATGCGGTGGAGCCACTGGAGGAGCGCGTGGTCCGAACAGAGGGTGAAAGGGCGCCCAGCCCTCTGTCCGACGCATCTGTCTGTAACATAAAAGGGAGAGAGAAGTCAGGGGAGTGTAAAAGTGGCCCCCCACACAGTGCAGCCTTTACCTCAGAGAAAGCCCGCTGGCACTGCTCAGTCCACTGGACTGGATCTGGCGCCCCCTTTTTAATGAGGTCAGTCAGCGGGCTGGTGATGTCCGAATAATTAGGTATAAACCTACGATAGTAGCCAGCCAGCCCCAGGAACTGTCTCACCCCCTTTTTGGTCTTGGGCCTTGGGCAGGCCGCAATCGCTGCTGTCTTATTAATTTGGGGACGCACCTGCCCGTTACCCAAGTGGAAGCCCAGATACCGTACTTCCACCCGCCCAATCGCACACTTCTTTGGGTTGGCAGTGAGACCCGCCCGCCTCAGCGACCTAAGGACGGCCCTCAGGTGTTGCAGGTGCCGCTGCCAGTCATTACTATAAATGATAATATCGTCTAGATACGCGGCCGTGTAGGTGGCGTGGGGCCGGAGGACCCTGTCCATCAGCCACTGAAACGTAGCGGGGGCCCCAAACAGCCCAAACGGAAGTGTGACGAACTGGTGTAAGCCGAACGGTGTGGAAAAGGCCGTTTTCTCCCGGGATAATGGAGTCAAGGGGATCTGCCAATATCCCTTCGTCAAATCCAGTGTCGAGTAAAAGCGAGCCGTGCCTAGTCGATCAAGCAGCTCATCAATACGAGGCATTGGGTATGTGTCAAATTTAGACACCGCGTTGACTTTTCTATAGTCCACACAGAACCGGACCAAGCCTTCGGCCTTCGGAACCAAGACCACCGGGCTGCTCCAGTCACTGTGGGACTCCTCGACGATGCCCATTTCGAGCAGGGCCTGAAGTTCTTCCCGAACCACCTTTTTTTTGTGTTCGGGTAGCCTATAAGGGCGGCTACGCACTACCACCCCCGGGGGCGTCTCTATGTGGTGTTCTATGAGGTCATTGCGACCGGGCAGGGGCGAGAACACATCCGAAAACTCGGCCTGCAACTGGGCGACCTCCGTGAGTTGGGTCGGGGAGAGGTGGTCTCCACAGGGGACCGGAGAGGTACGTGATGCCAATGTCCCTTTTTGAACCTCCGGCCCCAGCTCCGCCTTCTCCGGAACTACCGACACCAACGCCACGGGGACCTCCTCGTTCCAGAGTTTCAGCAGATTGAGGTGGTAGATCTGTAGTGCCCCCTCCCTGTCCGTTCGCCTTACCTCATAGTCGACGTCCCCGACTCGCCGTGTGACCTCAAAGGGTCCTTGCCACTTGGCGATTAATTTGGAGCTCGACGTGGGCAACAGGACGAGTACCTTATCTCCCGGAGTGAACTCTCTAAGGCGCGTGCCCTTGTTGTACAGGCGGGCTTGCCGTTCCTGGGCCTGCCGCAAATTCTCCTGAGTTAGGTGGGTGAGCGTGTGGAGTTTTGCGCGCTGGTCCATAATGTACTGAATTTCGTTTTTGCTCTGTGAAGGTCCCTCCTCCCAATTTTCCCGCAGTACATCTAAGATGCCGCGCGGCTTACGCCCATATAATAATTCAAATGGGGAGAACCCCGTGGAGGCTTGGGGGACCTCTCGCACTGCAAATAACAAGGGTTCGAGCCACTTATCCCAGTTACGTGCGTCCTCACTTACGAATTTTTTTATTATATTTTTGAGGGTGCGATTGAACCGTTCAACTAAACCGTCCGTTTGTGGGTGATAAACGCTGGTGCGGATCGGCTTAATAACCAGTAGCCCATACAGTTCGCTCAGTGTTCGTGACATAAACGAGGTGCCTTGGTCAGTCAGAATCTCTTTCGGGATTCCAACCCGGGAGATGATGTGGAAGAGGGCCTCTGCAATACTGCGTGCTGAGATATTGCGAAGAGGCACCGCTTCCGGGTATCGCATTGCATAGTCCACCAGAACCAATATAAAGCGGTACCCTCGTGTTGACCGATCTAATGGCCCGACGAGATCCATCCCAATTCTTTCAAACGGGGTCTCGATTAATGGTAGGGGACACAAGGGCGCTTTCTGAATGGCCGCTGGATTTACTAACTGGCATTCGCGGCACGCCGTACACCACTTACGGACGTCGCCGCGAATCCCCGGCCAATAGAATCGGGCCATTATCCGGGCTAGTGTCTTATCCTGCCCTAGGTGTCCAGCCATGGGATTAAAGTGAGCCGCCTGGAATACCAATTCCCGGCGGCTCTTTGGAATTAATAACCGTGTGACTCGCTCTTTCGTCTGAGTGTCCTGCGTCACTCGGTATAATCTATCCTTCAAAATGGAAAAATAGGGGAAGGATGGGGTGGCGTTTGGCTGGAGCGTTTGACCATCGATTACTCTCACTTGGTCAAACGCGTGTCACAGAATCTCGTCTCGCGATTGTTCTAGTGGGAAATCCGCGAGGGATTCCCCAACAGAAAGAGGAGGAGCCGGCGGCTCCTTGCTCTGTCGCGGAGATGACGTAGACGGCTCTGCGACCGCAGCTCCAGCCAAAGCGACACCGGGACCTCCCCCCGTTAAACGGCAGGACCCACTCTTTACTAGGCATGTCATTAAACCCTGAAATCCCGGCCAATCAGTCCCCAAAATTAAAGAGTGGGTAAGGCGAGGATTAACTGCCGCCTTCACTATAGATTTTTCCCCTCTGAAATATATGTGGACCGACACCAAAGGGTATCTGTGAACATCCCCGTGCACACACAACACCTTCACCCCCTGTGCTCCCCCCAATGCCTCGTCTTGCACCAGGCTTTGGCGGATCGAGGTCTGATTGCAACCCGAATCCACCAACGCCTGATATGTAGCCCCTTGTACACTCACCGGTATGCAATACGCTCCGGCCCGATTGAGGGCAGCTTCTGGCGCATCGGGGATCCGTACCACTGCCCCCACCTCCATTGCTGCGCACTGTTGCTGCAGGTGGCCCGGCTCCCCGCAGCGCCAGCAAACCGGCCCGGGCCTTCCCTCTGCAGCTGTGTTCTGGGGCTCACTCACCTGAGGGTGGGGAGAGACAGACACAGAAGGGAGAAACGGGAGGGCACCACGGGTGCGGCGGGCCGGCTGGGGTGGAGCCGGCCCCCGCCTCCGTGGTGGGGGAATGGGGTGAGGACGGGACACAGAAGGGGGGGAGAAAGAGAGAGAGAGAAGAGGAGAGAAGAGATGACGTCGTCGGCCGTCCTGCCGCTGGAACAGCCGCCAAATGATCCTACGGCCTGATCCAGCGACGCCGGGCGGTGGCACTGGACCCACTCCGCGGTTCCAGCTGGTAAGCGGGCGATGAATTGCTCCAGCACCACCTGATCGATGATTCCCTCGGCGTCCCGATCGTCGGCCCTCAGCCACCGCCAGCAGGCGTCCCGGAGCTGCTGGCCGAACGCGAACGGCCGGCCGACTTCCTCCATCCACAGCGCGCGGAAGTGCTGGCGCTGTTGTTCGGGCGTGCTCCCCACGCGCTGGAGGACGGCCCGGCGAAGGTCCGTGTAGGCCAGCCAGCGGTCGGCGGGGAGCTGTAGTGCGGCCAGCTGCGCCTCTCCCGTCAGGAGGGGGAGGAGGCGCGCCGCGCGCTGCTCCATCGGCCACCCCGAGGCTTCAGCGACCTGCTCGAACAAGGTGATAAACGCCTCGGGGTCGTCCTGTGGGCCCATCTTGGTCATGGTGAGGGGAGACGGGCCCGCGGCCGGGGCGCTGGTGGACCCCGCCGACGCGAGGAGATGCCGGAACGCCGCACGATCTTCCTGCTGGGCCAGCACCAGGGCTTTGAAGTGGCGCTCCTGCTCCTTTCGGAGCGTGACAAGTGCCTGGTGCTGGCTCTGCTGAGCCGTGGCGAGGGCATGGACCAAGTCCGCGAACGGGGAGGATTCCATGGGGCTGCAAGGCTGGTGCTCCACCTTTTCCCGGGTTTCGGCACCACTGTAGCGCTTAAAGAGTGTGGGTGGAGCACAGAGGACGGCAGGACAACGCTTTAAATACAGAGAGGGCTTTTATTTCTCACTTTTCAGTATCAATCGCCCGTTTCTAGTAAGCGGCGTAACACACCAACACACACACACACTCTGTATTCTCGTCCCAGGTTGCGCTCCCTCTGCTCTCCCGCTGCCTCCTTAAATAGGGAGCGGTTACTGGGAAAACACACAAAACACAGGTTAATCACCATCAGGTGTAGCGATTCTGCCACTCACCTTCCCTGGCTCCGCCCTCCTGTCACAGACCGGCGCTTGACCACGCCCCCACTGCCACAATCATTGATGTAAGCTATCACAAATTTGCCAAGGATGTCCCTCAGTACATCATTAATCAGGCACTGGAAGACACGTATTGCACAAGATAGCCCATATGGCTTCATGCAATATTCCTAGTGTACAGAGGTGATGCTAAATGCTGCCTTCCACTAATCAGCCTCTTAGATGTGCACCACATTATACGCACTACGTAGGTCAAGCGTGGTGAACACCTTGGCTGATCAGAGTTGTTCAAGGGCTGAAGCAACTAAAGGCAAGGGATAAGGATATTTCACAGTGATTTGGCTGAGTCCTCTATAATCAATGAATGGCCTAAAATCCCCTCCTTTCTTCTCCACAAAGAAACAACCAGCAGATGCAGGTAACATGAAGGGATGGATGTACCTCTGTTGTAGAGCCTCCTGTACATAATCCTCCATACCACGGGCAATTGCTCTAAGACAACGAGGGAGGCTCAGCCTCCTCTAAAAATGACGAACATCGTGTAGGATGAATTGCGCTAGGCTTATGTTATAGCCGACCTTATAACATTGCTATTTCAGATCCAGAATCATAGAAATATATGTGCTCAACCCACTACAGTGTGAAATCATTCCCTTATAACTTTCCCCAGTTCGCCTAATGTGCGCGTGAGTTTTTCCCCCTCGTGACAGCGCGATGCAGCCCAGCCTCAGTGGATTGGGAGCTCTGCGCTTGTCAATCTCAAAATGCAAGACGATTATTGGACAAATACTGCGAAAACGCCTGCCCACGGAGTCTCACGGACTCCCAGCCTCAATGGACTTCAACGGCATTTGGGAGCTCTGCGCTTTTCAATCTCAAAATGCAAGACGGTTATTGGACAAATACTGCGAAAACGCCCGCCCACGGACTCCGAGCCTCACATGGGAGGGACATGGCAGTTTCCGCGAGGAGACTGGTGATTGGTGAAAGAGGCCAGATATTTTCTTTGATTGACAGCTCGTTTCAACTATAGACAGGCAGTGGTACAGTGTTGCCAGATTGGGTGGTTTCCCACCCAATTGGGCAGTTTTAAGTGCATTTTGGTGGGTTTTGAACATATTTTGGGCTGGATAACGTCAGCAGTATCTGGCAACATCAGTCCCATGCAGATTCGCAAGTGCTGTGGTGTATTGTAAGAGATCAGCTTACATTTCGATTTCATTCATTACATACGGTTTCTACCAGCTTTTTTAGTTTGTATATATTTTCATTGTAAATAAAGTGTAAATATAGTGTTGTCAAGTTTGCTATCTTAGTTCCAGAAATTTTGTTTATTTGAGTGACTGAACTTGAACTTGAGGGGGCTAGTCAGCTAGCAAGAAAGCTGCGCACGTATGCCAAGCATTGCTGATTTAATTTTGGTGAAGCCATTTGCCAGTCTTCCTTTCGAGGAAAAAATTTAAATTAAAGAGCAGGGTAGAGTAGACCAATGCCTCAAATTGACTTGGTGAAAAAGGTAGGGAATAATACTTGTTCCTTTCAGCTCTCCTGGTACGAGAAAGTGAATTGGCTAACAGCAAGTGACCCACATCAACAACAGTAAATAGGCTACTTTAGTAATATGTCATGGATGGACCAAAAATATAGAATCTATTTAAAATGTTTATGCTGAGTATATTATATTGGAATGTATATTTTTCTGGATATGAATTAAACACCGCTACAATTTGGAAAACATTTTTAAACAAAAACACAGCCGAGGTCAATTTTTAAACAACATGCCACAATTTTAAAATATAAAATGTTAAAGTATACCCCCCCCCCCCAACACCACCATCATGTATATTGGACAGTAGGCTAATGGGCCAAAAGAACCTGTTATTTCACAGTTTGTGACCCTGCCAACAATCAGCCAGATCAGAGGCAAGAGTATGGGCAAAATTGATGTGTTTTTTCTTTTAAAATCTGGAAATATCGTAACCGACCAGCCTCCCCTGTTTGAAAGACTACCAGCCGCCACTGCTCCATACCCTTTTGTTCAGAGATGGAAAGTGGAAAGATTCAGCAGCGAGGAGGCATGGTGCCAAAGAGGAGCTCTATGGCACAATCATAGGGTCAGTGAGGAGGGAGTCCACTGGCTTTACCCTTACTGAACACTTCTCTGAGTGCCCAATAGCATTCTGGAATGTAGGCAGTGGTGGTAACTTAAGGCTTTCCATTGAGGTAGAAGTGACTGAGCTTGAAGAGATGGAAACAATGTTGTATGCCAGCCATGGGCCACTGTAGCATTTCTCTGTCCTACCAAGATATCTGTGGGTCCTGTTGTTGTCATCATGGGAAGCCCAAAATGAGGGGCTGGTTCTTAGTTCTGGTGATTAAAGAAAGAGATGGTTTCAAAGTACAAGGCCCTGACTTGTAGTGTGACAGGCTTAGTGCATGATGTGATGATACCTTTTTCAGTGGGTCCACCATCAGTGGTCCTGATCTTTAGGGGCTGTCGGAGTGGTTGTTTGGATATTTGGATTCTCTGCACAGTTTCACCGTCCATAAAGTTCCTGGCAGTTCCAGAGTTTTTCAAGGTGGAGAGAAAAGGGACCAATTCAGAGAGCCTTATCTGCATGCCAAGCTTAAATGATTTGAAGGAATGAGACTTGAACATACTCACCAAGAGGTATTTGGGCTCTCTCAGCCATTGTTGAAGCCTTAGGAGCCTCCCGGATGAAAAGGGAAGCTTGTCACGCGTGTGGACTCTTCATATTCAAGGCAGAGTCTCTCTTGGTGCCTTTGCTGACATTCAGAAAGGCTGAACTTGGCACATGAGAGCTCCATGGGTTCAGGGTTCTCACTGATAAGTGGATGGTGTATGGTGGATTGTGTGATGCCCACTAAAGTGTTATCACATTTGTGGTAGTTTTTGTAATTTCATAATTAATGTTTTGAGTGTTTATTCAAGGGATAATCAACCTGTATTCGCTAACATTGCACTAAAGTATTTGATGTACATATCAGGAGAAGTAATGTGTGTTCGACAGCAGGGGGCATACCTGTCAACTTTGAAGTTTGAAATAAAGAGATATTTCCCAGATTTTTAACTCAAAATAAGGGAAAATTTCGGAAAGTCATACCCTTCACCAAAAGTGGGTGTGTAGTTGAATGGGGGGCAATTTTCTATCTAGTATTTGTGATTTCCTGTACTCTGGTGCATGTTGGTGATAGCCAAGACCCAAACTCAATATGCTTATGGTTTAAAGTGCATTTGTGAATAAACTATACATTTATTTTTATTTGCTTTCAGTGGTACCAGTTATTTCCCAAATTAAGGGCTAAAATACGTATCTTATGTTAAAATAAGAAAGGTCATTATATAACCAGTCAATAAATTCAATTCCATTGCAATTTATTATGGTTTTACCATAGTCATGGCCTCAGAACACTAGATAGATAGATAGATAGATAGATAGATAGATAGATAGATAGATAGATAGATAGAGTAATAAAGAGATAAAGAGTAATATAAGATATTAAACCAAGAGTGATTTAAAATGGGTAAGTTTCAGATAGAAAATAAAATAGACAATGAGTGGATAAAACAGTTAATGCACCAATTAGTTTACACTAGGCTATTTATGAGGTCTTAGCCAAGACATACTTAATGTAAACATGTGTAGCTTACCTTTGATTATTTGGGAGGCTTTCGTTTTCCCCATGGAAAATTTCTTTGCGATGGAAGAGTCTGGGAACATTCCAGCCACGCACTTGTTGAAATCATCAAAGAAAGAGAGGCTAATGTTTTTCTTAGCTATTAGCATCACCATCTTCACCTCAGACCTAATCAGTGTTGCCAGATACTGCTGACGTTTTCCAGCCCAAATTATGTTCAAAACCCGCCAAAATGCACTTGAAACCGCCCAACTTGGGCAGGAAACCTCCCAATCTGGCAACACTGGACCTAATCACTTGTTCAGCCTCGCCTCCGGACGGAGTTCTGTAATTACTGATGCCTGAGAGGGCGGGGACGTGAATTCATGGCCCGACTTCCTGCTGTAAACTCCTGTCAGAGGCATGTCATGAATTCTGGACCTACCGACTTTTTTATATTGTGAAAATACGGGACTTTTATATAATGTGAAAATATGGGATATTTTCGGGAAAATAAAAAAACGGGAAGACAGCGGGAAATAAGTCAAAATAACGGATTTCCCGGGAAAAACGGGAGGGTTGACAGGTATGGCAGGGGGCAGTGTGGTGTTTACATGGTCCCAGGGGCTTTACGTCAGTTTGGTTCACTTTGTGGCTTTTCTCTTTCTGCTGAGCGAGAAGACAGAACGGATGTGAAGTTGCTTTGTTTCATTCATTTCTCCTGTTTCCAGGTTGGTGAAATAATAAATTAAGCTAAGTAACTGACATGCAATATGTTAACATGTCGCTGAATGTTTTAATGTCCGGTAATAAGCTTGTGTTATGAATATGTGGACATTATGTGTACAAAAATAGTAGCCGCATTTTCGCGCCTGATGACGTCACCTGTGGTAACTTAAGTCACGTCAGTCAGAGGTTTATTTTTAGCTCCTTGAACATTTTTAGGAAGTCTTTATATTTTCAAGTGTGTGATATTGTGAAAGCTGATGTAAAAAAAACCCTTATATTTCATAATGTAAAAATTGGTTAAAAAGTTAAAAATCTGTAAGCTCATGCATTTTCAGAAGAGTAAAGGATTTAAAAATTGAAACAGGAAACATGCACTTAAGCATATGTGATTTGTAGTCTAAGCTATATTTATATGTAACAGTGGTTATTGTCAATTTTGATTTAGTAATCAAACAAAACCTATAACTCAGTACTGGCTGAATGATGACAAAGATAAATGGTATTTTATTTTGAAGTTGTGTCTCTTTACATGGAGAAAATTGGGTGTATATGTATTGACAGTATAACAGTGGAGGATTTAAATTGTGAATGTTTTAATAAATCCTCCTCTCTCTTTCTGCTGAGCGAGAAGACAGAACGGACGTGGAGTTTGTTTGTTTCATTCATTTCTCCTGTTTCCAGAGAGAGCATAAGCTGTATATGTGGTACCCGCCGGTACCCGTAACAATTGCAGTGACAGTCGCTTTTTAAGCAGATTGTTCAGATGAATGGACATATCAATGAGGGAGTCCAAGGAGCCTTGATCATCCTGACAAGCTAGTTTGGTGAGAACTAGCCGAGGTCATTGACCTTGTCAAGACCTTGGCAAAATGCTGCTTTGAGGGCCAGCTTGTTCCAGCTTCTTCCTGCTGTAAGCATGCGAAATTCAAGTGCAAACCCGGCAACTCATATCCTCCCCAGTTTAATGGTGAGTAGTTGTTCACCAAATCCCATTCCTTCAGGACTGATCAAACACTCCATGAAACAACTCTATAAATTGCATTTAGGAGGATGTCGGTTCTCCACCCTTCTCCCAAACAGCTCCCACTTGAGTGCTTTACCAGTGAGAAGGTTGATGAATTGGGTTATTTTCTGTTGGTCTGTGGTCCCTGTCTGAGCAGTGAAAAACAGAGCACTGTAGCAAGAATCCCTTGCACTCAGATACTTCTCCTGAGAACTTGTCAGGACTTGGAGATAAGCATGCTGAAGCTCATAACCAGCACAGGGTGGGCTAGGAGTGCCTGCAACACAATGGTGGCAAGTTTGGTGACAGGCATTAAAGGTCATAGGCAAAGGTTTTCAATTTATGCACATTTGAAACTTTATATGTTAAAAAAAACCCTCTGTAATTTTCTTCTGGTCCCAAGAAGTATTGTTAATAAGTAATTAAAATAAGTCAGCGCGGATCACGGCGAATTTCTGCTTGGCGATTTCCGTGACCACTCGGCACGTGACATCATTCATGGCAAACAAATTGCTTGAGTTGAGTCCATTTCCGTTTATTTGCATTGCCGTTCGGCTTGAGTGCAGACGTGCATTCGGGAATTTCCAAAGAAAAACCATGCCTTATTGTTGTGCAGTGAACTGTAACAACGGGACCAGTTCAGGAAGAAGTTTTTACCTTTTTCCGAGAGAGGAGAAGAGGCGGAGAGAGTGGATTGTGCGTGTGAAGCGAGAGGGTTGGCAGCCAGGTAAATACGCCACTCTGTGTTCCGATCACTTTTTGAAGAATCCCCATCTGTTGGAGAGTTTAGGTGTCAGTGTCGGACAGAGAAGGCTCAAACCTGACGCTGTTCCGACAAAATTCGAACACAAAATCAAGCAGTCAAAGAAGAAACAGACCAGCAACACTCAAGCAAAAAAGAGAAGACTTGGAGGTAAACATTTTTACCTTTGCTTGCAATTGACAAGTCAAGAATCCTGAGGGATCCTGTACAATCATTCTGGAAATGAGACAAAAGGGATATTTCCTCGCTTAGAGTAGGCTATAAATAGTATAATGCTTGTATTACTATTAGTGATATATTATATTAGCAATATAAACGAATCCACATTATATTATAGGGATTATGTGTGTGCCCATGTGATTTAATTATTCTTCAAAAGGGCTCTTATTTAGTATTATGACGAAAGTAAGAATTTATCATAACTACCAAGATAAATCGTTTGGGCGCGAGTCTCGTTGAGGTCCGGGGTCACCGCAATCAGAGTCAGCCGAGTCGCTGTGCGATTCCGAGGCCGCATGGTCAAACCAGTGAGCCACATTCACCGATTGCTTCGCAACAGCCATAGGTTCATACATATATGGTTTCACCTCTCAATATTTAATTTGGAGACTTCTTACTTCAAAATCATTATCGCTTTCAGGCATTTTACACAACCTCTCATGACCAAAGTCTGTACACGTGTGCTCAGTTCGCAAGTAAACACAGAACTGCTCCCAGTCTGTTTGCCTTGAATGACGTCACAACGACTGTCTCCTGGCGGTAAAAGTGCGCATAAGGGAGATGTAAACAAACCTTCGGAACTTGCACAAACCAGTATATTTTAACCGTTTTATTCAATTTTAGGGTGCAAATTAGACACCAGGAAGATTGAATTTGCTTTTTGGGTCATTCTTCTAGAAAATAAAGTTGATATTCTATGTGCCACCTCCGACCCTTGCCTATGACCTTTAAGTTCACCTAAACATTGCTGCTGTTCTCTTAGGAGACACCCCTGAACAGACAACACAGCATGCCTGCTCAAATCAGAAAACAGGCAATGGTCAGCTGAGGCTCAAACAGGATATCAGAGGCAAAAACAACAGACCAAGTCCAAAAACCACAAACTAAGTCGAAACCAAAATAACATGATAATCAAAGACTTGGTAAAGTCAGGCAAGGACACTGAGTATTTACTTCACAATTAGCAGAGATCTAAAGTCTTTTAATAGGTGCTGTGAGACAGTGGTTCTAATCAGGAACAGGTGTGTGTAATTAAAGACTGTGAGTGGTGAACTGCTGGTTGGTTGTTGTAGTCATATTTGAAGGCCGCTGTGAATTCTGGGAAGTGATGTCTTGAGTGCAAGCAGGTGCAGATGTGACAGAATGCAATTGCTATCACATATTCCAACCTTTCTTCATCTGTCACCCCGGTGTTACTCTGCCCTGACCTTCCTGCACCCACTCCTCCAGACAGACAGCAATAAGTCAGAGAGCAAGGAAGACATTGTAGATCCACACAACAATGTCAGAGGTGGAGCTGAGGAGAGAAACCCATACTACCCCATCCAAAATAACCTCAATTGCTTGATCAGAGATCTTGGTCTTACCAAGTCCAGTGCTAAACTTTTGACATTTAGGCTCAAGCAGCAGAACTTGTTAGATGAAACTGCACAAGTTGCAGGTCCTAGGAAGCATCACCAAGCTAGATGAAATGAAATGAGTTGGCAGTACTTTCAAAACTTTTCCTCATTTTTGTATAACTTTAGTATAAATGCATGTTAATTTTGATTCATATGTTGTTTTTTCTAACTATG
Organism: Neoarius graeffei; assembly: GCF_027579695.1. Lineage (NCBI taxonomy): Eukaryota > Metazoa > Chordata > Actinopteri > Siluriformes > Ariidae > Neoarius > Neoarius graeffei. The sequence continues at coordinate 40,211,639 of NC_083594.1, forward strand.
TAAATTTAAAGACTCAAATTTGCCCATTTTCTCAATGAAACTAGGTCAGTTTCAAAAGCAAAATCTGAGGGGGTTAATAGCCATTTTTTTAATACTTTTGAGCATAAGCAATTAAAAAATAACACTTCCTATACAGGAAAGAAAATTGGATTGCATTGTGCTATAAATTACATTACCACCCCCACCATCATAGATATTATTTTGACTTTAACAACTATCAAATAAACTCCACCATCATGAAAAGAATTCAGCCTGCTTCTCTCCATAGTATATGAAATCCTTACAATTTTACAATAAATCTTCCTAAGTTTAGTCACTATTAAAAGTTGTAGGAGAAATTGTAATACATGCATGTACAATATCAGGGTCAATTTTAGTTCCTTGAGTGTGCTTTGCCTCAGGCTATGCAGCCTTCAGTAGCGGAAGTGAGCCAGAGAAGCTAACAATTCACAGCATAAATCCCAACAATTATGCACACCATGAACACATGTCAGGATGTCAGACAGCTTGAAATTTTTCCATAAATAATTAAGGCTTTTAGGATAAAAGTGCAATATCACTACCAGCTCTATAAGGGAAAAGTGTGTGTGTTAATAGTGGCATGTCTGTATGAAACTGTTTTGTATTTCATAACCTGTTACTCTTGATGTAGAGGAATAATGATTTCTCCCCCTATTGCAATAGTCCTAAGCAGGGCTTAATTTGAGCCGGAACATGACAGAACAAGATCCGGAACCTCCGTCGTTGGATCCGGCAGCTATTTTCATTTCATTCGGTGTTCCGGCAGCTATTTAAATGGATCAGATCACCACCGTGACGATCACAAAGGGAAAAAAATCAAACAATAAATTAAATAAATAAGTAAATAAAAATTTGTTTAGTGTTCGGTTTTGATTTTGATATCTGTTGTTGATTTCTCTCCTATGACATCCACAAAATCTATGCGAAAGGGGAAGGGGGGGCATGGGGTGTATACTTCCGCTCAATAGAACACCGGGTTTTTTGTAGCCGTTAGCTTGCGCTGTGGAAAAAAAACGGCAAAAAAAACAAACAAGAAAGCTTACTAAAATTTTTCAAAGTCCCAGGACAGCCGGATCCTAAACGACCTGAAATGGACGACGTTGGACACAGTGACACTGCACCAGCACCTGCTGCAAGTGTACCAGCCTGGCACTACTTTTAAACTTGAAATATGCTTGAAATCCTAGGCTATGCTTTTAAATACCCTACTTAAATCATTAAAATGAGTCATTTAACTCATGTCTTGTGTAATCTGATCTCCAATGGTGAAATAAACCGGTTGTGATATGAGTACAGTCTGTTATTTTAGAAGATAAATTTAATATATAATTTAATATATAGCCTAATAAAAAATATTTTATAACATAATATCACAACATATTACTGTTTGTAACTGTACGTCACTAAAGCGTTTTCTAAGATCATAATGTCTGATATTATTTTATTTTATTTTTTTTGCCAAGCGGGGCCACTGCCGGGTCGGTCGACACGTGGTAGGTCTATTGTTCAAATGCGTTCTACGGTCTGTGGGGCTGCATTGTGGGTGCAAGTGCCAGGACCATTTTATTTATTTACTTTCTTTATAATCTCAGTCAGATACACAAGCAAGATTAAGTCTTTACTTTGCTGTGTTTTATTATGGCCATCAATATATTGTAACCTGTGTTTGATTTGTTAATTGTTGATCCAGTTGTTGCCTTAAAGGAACAGTCCACCGTACTTCCATAATGAAATATGCTCTTATCTGAATTGAGACGAGCTGTTCCATACCTGTCCGAGCTTTGCGCGACCTCCCAGTCAGTCAGACGCAGTCAGACGCGCTGTCACTCCTGTTAGCAATGTAGCTAGGCTCAGTATGGCCAATGGTATTTTTTGGGGCTGTAGTTAGATGCGACCAAACTCTTCCGCGTTTTTCCTGTTTACATAGGTTTATATGACCAGTGATATGAAACAAGTTCAGTTACACAAATTGAAACGTGGCGATTTTCTATGCTATGGAAAGTCCGCACTATAATGACAGGCATACTAACACCTTCTGCGCGCTTCGGCAGCGCATTGATATCTGAGCTCCGTATCAATGCGCTGCCGAAGCGCACAGAAGATGTTAGTACGCCTGTCATTATAGTGTGGACTTTCCATAGCATAGAAAATCACTACGTTTCAATTTGTGTAACTGAACTTGTTTCATATCACTGGTCATATAAACCTATGTAAACAGGAAAAACGCGGAAGAGTTTGGTCGCATCTAACTACAGCCCCAAAAAATACCATTGGCCATACTGAGCCTAGCTACATTGCTAACAGGAGTGACAGCACGTCTGACTGCGTCTGACTGACTGGGAGGTCGCGCAAAGCTCGGACAGGTACGGAGCAGCTCGTCTCAATTCAGATAAGAGCATATTTCATTATGGAAATACGGTGGACTGTTCCTTTAACGCAGGGGTCTGCAATGGCTCGGGAGCCAGATGTGGCTCTTTTGGTGACTGCATCTGGCTCGCAGATTAATCAGCTCACATTGAGATCAAGAAGTACACCTCCATTTAATGAAAGTCAGTAAGCTGTCCGCAAAGCCTTTTGACAAAGAACATGGCGAAAAGGGAAAAAAGGTGACTGGTAGGCTACCGTACATTTCAACAGGAATGGACAGAGGAATTCGCCTTTGTGGGGTGAGAGGGTTCTGCTTTGTGTCCAATAGGCCTATACAGTGACAAGATTGCATCGATGAAACAATAAAATAAAGCGGCACTTCGAAACACACCAAGCTACGTTTGCGTCAAAATATTCAGCAGGGGACAGGAGGAAGACGGCATGTCAAGAGCCTCTTCATTATGAAAAAGAATATATTACACTCAAATTGTTGGTCATACGTAAAAATGCATTTTAGTTGTATTCAGCGTCACTTTTTATATATTCCTCTCACGAAAATGTATTTGAAAATATTTGGCGTTCCGGGACCTCCCACTTCACAAATTAAGCACTGGTCCTAAGCAGCCTCAGTCAGATTTGAAATGAAAGAATGATTTGTAATCACTGGCCCTTCTTTGAATCAGTTGACTTTCCTTTCTTTTTGGATGCATATACAGTATAAAGATAAAATATCCATAAAGAAGTAAATGGAGTACAAGCATAATAAAGGGCAGGGGCATAGCACCAAATTCTGGGCCCTATGCACAAGCAGTGGCCATGCCCCCCCCCCAAGCATGAAGCATATGATATTAGCAGGCAATGTAGCCTACTGTAACTGATGTGATTGAACATGCTTAATATATAAATATTTTGTGTAAAACGTCCTCAAACTTCATATATTCATTTGCATCATAAAAAACTATGTGGCATTTTATTTTTCTTATGGATGTAACAGAAATGTAAACTTTTAGTCTCTTATTCTAATTAGGCTATAGCCAAACATAGGCTGCAGTAAAACACAGAGCATGACTTTAGTGTTGTTTAACACATTACAGTAAAAAATAGCTAAAATTATGTGCTTTCATTTTTAAACTAAAGGCTAACCTTGTCTCAAATCCACAGTATCAGAGGATGAGGGGTCTGTTGCTGCATCCCCCTCTGTGACAGTCTCTGAAACTGAGTGCCATGCATTTCACAAGTTAGCTTTGCTACTAATTTGACAGCCTACCCTTATGAACCTATGACATTGAGACTAAATTAGGCGATTAGCCTAATTATGTTATGGCCCAATAATAAATATTAATTTAATTTTTGATTAGTATACTATTGCAATGCAAACAAAAAAGGCATCATGTTATTTCTAATTTTGTGTTGTGCAGTTTTTAGCACTGACAATCGCGGTGGTATTGAAGCATTTATAACCACGGGTGTTCATTTAATGTAGGCTATTTGCTTTCACATTTGGGCTCACCTTTCTTGAGAGAAGTTTGTGAGCAGTTGCTTTCCCCCCATTTCTTTTCTTGTCTCTTTCCTGCCTCTCTTTTCATTTCTGAAAACCCGATTTTGTTTTCTTGTGCATCATCTTCCATAGCACCAGAGGCGATTCTAGAGTCTGTTGTGGCCCCAAGCAAACATTTCCAGGGGGCCCTTCTGACCAGTGTTCATCACCAATATGTTATAAATAATCTGACACCAACGAAAAATGTATGAAACCAAAGTTTTTTTAAATCCCAAATGTGAAAATACAATGGTAAAGAACAATAAAAACAATAAAAAAACTAAATAAATAAGCCCTCAGGCCCCGACTCTTGGGGGGGCCCCTGGGCCAGGGGGCCCCAAGCAGTTGCCTGCCTTGCCTGTTCACAAGCTGCGCATCTGCATAGCACAGATAGCCCACAATGCGCAGTGCTGCTTCAGCAGAATGAACGCTACATTAAATGCGTCTAGTTAAAAAGCCCGGTGAAAGCGGACTAAACCATTTCATGCAAAGGGGAGGGGGGCCTCTCCCCAGACACTATATGTAGGCTACAGAGATGTATAAAGTACTGGAGTAGAGGAGTGGAGTAGAAGTACAAGTACTATATCAAAAAAGTGACTTGAGTAGAAGTTGAAGTGTTCTTTAAACACCATACTTAAGTGGAAGTACTAAAGTATTCAAAATGTTTTGTACTTAAGTATTGCAAGTAGAAGTATTTTAAAAATTACTCAAGTACTGAAAGTAAAAGTACAAGTATTGTGTATATTAAAGAAAGCAGTCAAAAGTTTGAATATCATATTGTTTATATTATTTCAAACATTTAAAGTTAAGGGCACAATTTCTTTGGCTGAAGCAGCAGTACAAGGACATAAAAGGCCATACAAGTGTTTATGAAAAAAAAACACTATTAAAACATCTCAAAGGCTAGAGGGGTATTCCAAGAATACGGCTAAGTGACAAACCTGGGTAAGTTAAGCCTAATGGTAAACCTTATAATAGAACAGCCTGGAAGCATCCTTCTCACAAAGCCAAAGGGCTCTTCCATCATCAGGTTAACCACTGCCTCCAGGTTAACTTACTCAGATTTGTCTCTTAATCAACTACAAAAGCCCCCAGTAGGCCACATACAAGTATTTATGTAAAAACACGTGAGTAGAGCACCTTACAACACTGAGCTCTTTGTAAACACACAAATCAACTATCTGCTGCCCCCCTGCTTATTCCCTTCTTAAACTAGTGACAGTAAAGCAGTCTTTTTTGGAAGATAGACATTTTTTCAACCTTAACTTGTCAGGGCAACTAAAACATCTCAAAAGGCCAGAGGGGTATTCCAAGAATACGGCTGAGTGACAAACCTGGGCAAGTTAAGCCCAATGGTAAACCTTATAATAGAACAGCCCGGAAGCATCATTCTCACAAAGCCAAAAGGCTCTTCCATCAACAGGTTAACCACTGCCTCCAGGTTAACTTACTCAGGTTTGTCTCTTAATCAACTACTTGGAATACCCCCCAGTAAGCCACATACAAATATTTCTCATGTAAAAACACACAAGTAGAGCACCTTACAACACCTGAGCTCTTTGTAAACAAAAACAGATCCCCCCCACAGCATCCCTCCCTTCTCTTCCCTGCTTGTGCTTTTTTTTTCCCCCTCCACAGTGTATTCCCTTCTTAAACTGGTATGCATAAAGCAGTCAGTTAGAGAGTTAGAAATCTTTTGTTTAATCTCAAAAGTAGTTGGTTTTCAAAATTGGAGTCATTCAGTCTCGCTCTTCTTTGGCTAAAGACTAATCCTGCGATACTAAAAAGCCTCTCGCAGGCTGCTGATGCTGGAAGGGGTGTGTTTAACCTAACAGACATCTTGCACACAGCTGGAAAAGACTTGAGCAAGTCCATGTTATCTGCTGAACAGGACAAGTACGCATCTAGCTGTTTGGTGCCGTCTTGTGCCTTTGAACCCCTCATGCCAGAAAAAAAGTCGTTTTCATCAGATGAACTCGACCTGTTGACCTCACCAGACTGCAACGAGAAGTCTTCAATGTGTTGTTTGATATAGTCCATTCCTAAAATATAAGAGTACATTATAAACAATAATAGTTTCAACCAGTCATGACAGTAACCACAGATTTAACATGACAACATTGTCAGTAAGAAATAATGATTTTAATGGAAATGACTGCTTTATGCAGGCTAAGAAAGGGCTAATGCACTACTAATATCCATGTTAGTAAGCACTTGGTGTATGATTAATATGCAAATCTTAATTGAAGGTGTTCCCTTTCTTACCTATTTTGATTGTCTCATCTTCCTGTGTCCAATTTGTCCGGAATTTTGGAAGCAGAATAGCAGTGGCCACCAGCTCTGGGTCTTCCATCATAGGGCCAAAGCGATCCTCAATGTCCACCTGCAAAGCATCGACAAGGGGCTTGCAGTATTTTAGCGGTAGCTTGATCCTGTCCAGCTTAATTTTCAGGAGCTTGACGGTTGGGAGCAGCCACCCCATCTGGACATTGGTTTCAGCTTTCAAGATGTTAGTTGCTTGGGCGACTGGAGTCATCACAGCAGCGAAGTCTGACAGGAATGCAAGTTCAGCTGGATTAAACCTGTGATGAAGACAAGAACATTTCATTAACACACAGGATTAGGTGTTAGGTGATTAGGTGTAACAATAAGAGACAAAAAAACAGCATTGATACAGTACATGATCGGCTCATTATCATGCAATGGAATGGTTCATCATTCAATTCAATTGTTGTACAAGTAGACAATATGTACCAGAATTGAGCTTGAGAGAAAGAGTACAATATGATTTTTTTAAACTTACATTGGAACGTTCAAATCTGTGCAGGCAACTGTCATGGCTGCCTCTCCCTTCTCTTTGATGATCCTGAGCAGTCTCTCCTCAGCCATGAACACAGAGTTCCACCTTGTTGCAACTGGTCGCACAAGCTGGAGGGAGCAAGCATCTTCCAGTTTCAGCTGCTATTGAGGATCTTGACCACTTATTCCAAAGTGCATTGCACTTGCCAAATGTTGGATAGTATAATTTCTTGTACGTGTCATTGGACACTGCCTTGCTGGCATCGGTATTGGCTATTAGGTTAAGAATGTGGCATGCACAATGCTGGTGCTTTGGAAGCTGGAACTCAAAACCATCATCCTCATCCAAAAGTGAAGATACGTCAACAAACTCTACCTCCTCCTCATCTTGGTCTGCTTCTTCATCCTCCTCCTCCTGAGCTTGAGCACCAGCATTGTTATTTTCATCTTCAGCAAAGACTTTGAAGGCTTTGATGAAGTTAGAGCCATTGTCTGTGGTTGTTGTGACTATCTTCCCCCAAATTTCAAAATCAGCATGGATATCATTAAGTGCGTTTGCCAGAAGGTCAAAAGTGTGAGAGCCTCTTAATCTTTTACAGGCCAGGGCCACAGAGACCCTTTTTAAACTTTCGGGGTCCAGCCAGTGGGCCGTGACCCCAATGAAACTACGCCGCCTGGCTGACCAGCAGTCAGTGGTTGTTGCGATGTGGTCCACAGTTTTCATGGCCTCAATCATTTTGATCTTCATTTGTTTGGCAGCATCATCAATCCTAGATGTGAGTGTGATTCTTGACATTATTTTGGTATTTGGCACCAGGTCAAACACAAAGTCCCGGAAAGGTTCTTGCTCTACGATGCTGAAAGGCTGAAGTCCTCGGACAACATAATTCACAATGGCCTTGTCAACGGATCTATGGGGTGCTGTCCAGCTCTCTAATAATGTGGGCTGCTTGATGGAGGGCGGCACGGTGGTGTAGTGGTTAGCGCTGTTGCCTCACAGCAAGAAGGTCCTGGGTTCGAGCCCCGGGGCCGGTGAGGGCCTTTCTGTGTGGAGTTTGCATGTTCTCCCCGTGTCCACGTGGGTTTCCTCCGGGTGCTCCGGTTTCCCCCACAGTCCAAAGACATGCAGGTTAGGTTAACTGGTGACTCTGAATTGACCGTAGGTGTGAATGTGAGTGTGAATGGTTGTCTGTGTCTATGTGTCAGCCCTGTGATGACCTGGCGACCTGTCCAGGGTGTACCCCGCCTTTCGCCCGTAGTCAGCTGGGATAGGCTCCAGCTTGCCTGCGACCCTGTAGAAGGATAAAGCGGCTAGAGAAAATGTGTGTGTGTGTGTGTGTGTGTGTGTGTGTGTGCTTGATGGAGGGGGAGGGAATTGCAGTCTTCCTCATTCGTTTAACTGATGTGAGGTCCTCATATCTTTTCAAGTGGCAGTCATGCTTGCTCTGAAACAAGACAAACATATATATATATATATATATATATATATATAGCTTTACTTTCTCAGAATTATATCATGAGCAACAGGTGACTGTAGTGACTGCTGTGATACTATTGATAAAAGCAAAATTAATTAAATTTAAAGGGATTTATCCACTATAATTCTACATTAAAAGACTTAATCAAGCAATCCCATAACCAAAAACCCATCATTGGCACTCTAATAATCTGTCTACTTGCAAAACCCTGTAGTGCTAGTCCTAACTTGATACATCCAACAATGCATCATGAGAAACAGGAGTGCGCGAGGACCACTTGAAATGCAGACTAGTTGAGATGCTTTGTTCGTCATTACTTTGGGTTCATTACCAAAAAAGTCGGAAGAGAAATGGTCATAAATTGACCTAGGCTATATGCATCACAAAATGCCCAAACAAGCCATTAGCCAAATAGCAAATTATAGCAGAGTAGCAGAATGTAGCTGCTAGCAGGCTAAGACTCAAGGTCACATTCATGGCATGTCGGGGCATGCTGGTCACGCGAACGGATAACATCAAGTCAAGAGGCTACATTACAAATAGTAAAAACAGAAATCCATTAATAGGCCTACTGCCCTGCATTTACCTGCAGCAACTTTGCAACAATCAGTTAAATTCATCTAGCATTAGTTATGCCAGTGCCACAACCATTAGCTAACCCTATACTCTATAAAATGATGGGCTATGGGCATGTGATTAGGCAGCATGAAAAGAGACATGGTCCACGATTTATATTTGGCAACAGTAGGCTATACAGTATGCCATAAAATAAGAGAAAGTTGACATTAGTGATGTGTCAATAATAACACCATTCAGCGTGGCACAGCTAGTCAGCCAGGCTTGTTCTAGTTAATGTTAGCTGCTACATGCTAAGTGAACACTGCAGAACTGAACCTCTGTTAGCTAGTTAGCTAGCTGCTAGCGCTTACTGATAGCTCAAGCTGATGTGTCATTATGTTTATTAGCTATATTTGTAACTTACCTTGATATGTTTCTTCAAATTCGACAGTGAATTTTTGAAGGCCATTATTTCGCAATCTTTCGGGAGGCAGAGTAGGCACTTTATTCAATATGAATTGTCTTTTGGTCCGACAAAGGAAAACATGGACTCTAAGTAGGGGCAGGGGTGGTCGCTTTCATCACCCTCGCCACGATCATTCTAAGTCGAAGAACTTGATGTTGATGATGGTGTTCCTGGGTCTTCTTCCATCTCGAAATAGAGCAGTAGACTGACGCTAAGTGTTCCCAATGCATGCAGGCAGCAGTGTGAAAGGCAGAAGGGGAGCATGCGGTCTTTTTATATACAGCTTGATCGCTTGAATCGCCCAATGATGAGCCAGCTTCATCAAACCTGGTAACAGAGCCATCTACCACTCTGGCATTGATACTATGGGTTTGGTATGATTCGTAACGTTTTTATAATAGTAACGAGTAACAATTCAGCACATGAAAAATGTCTCATCTCATCTCATTATCTCTAGCCGCTTTATCCTGTTCTACAGGGTCGCAGGCGAGCTGGAGCCTATCCCAGCTGACTACAGGCGAAAGGCGGGGTAGACCCTGGACAAGTCGCCAGGTCATCGCAGGGCTGACACATAGACAACCATTCATACTCCCATTCACACCTACGGTCAATTTAGAGTCACCAGTTAACCTAACCTGCATGTCTTTGGACTGTGGGGGAAACCGGAGCACCCGGAGGAAACCCACGGGGAGAACATGCAAACTCCACACAGAAAGGCCCTCGCCGGCCACGGGGCTCGAACCCAGACCTTCTTGCTGTGAGGCGACAGTGCTAACCACTACACCACTGTGGCGCCTAAAAGTATTAATTCATCAAAAATATGTAGTGAAGTAAAAGTGGAAGTAGGAGGAAAAAAATAATACTCCAATAAAGTACAGATACTGCATTTTAGTACTTAAGTACAGTACTTAAGTAGTTCCACTTCGTTACTATACTGTACATCTCTGGTAGGCTAGGACACACAATTCAATCCATTAATCAAATGATTTATTTACCCAAAACATTACATTTACATTAGTTAGCAACATATATTGTGTTCTTTAAATGGTATTGATATTAAAGGAAAATAAAATTACAGACTTCTCAAGGGCCCTCCCCCCACTTGGGGCCCTGGTAACGCAGTCCCCCTTTTCCCCCCACTACGATGCCCCTGATAAAGTGAATGCTTTTATTACTGTTAAATCATTATTTGATGTTGTATTTTATCCAGGATATCTCACCAGCCACATCTCTATATTTTCCTTGAAAATCATTGATGACATGGAGCTGTCATCCTAAAAATCAATCACATTTGATTAAGTGCTTCACTGTGCACCTCACGGCAACCAACCCATCTCTGCAGTCATTGTAAATCACTGGATCCATGTTATATTTGATGGAGTACAGTTGTGGTCAGAAGTTTACATACAGTGACATGAATGTCGTCTTGGATGTGAATGTCATGGCAATATTTGGACTTTCAGTAATTTCTTCGAACTGTTCTTTTTCTGTGGCAGAATGATTGTACAGCATACATATTTAATTTAAAAAACACTAGAATTTGGTGCACAAGTTTTAATTTTATTTGGGTTTTCTGAAATCAACACAGGGTCAAAATTATACATACAGGGTCAAAAATTTCACAGGCTCACGTAGAATATTAATTCAGAGGTGCTGAAACTTCCAAAATGTCTTTTATCTTGCCAAGGCTGAGGTCCCTTAACTTCCTGTTAGTGATCATGATTGACTACAGCTGGTAGCTTCTCTGTGGCTTCATAAAAAGGGTTTATTTACAGCACTCATTGGATTGACCAGCACACAGAAAATGGGAAAGTCCAAGGAGCTCAGTGCAGATCTGAGAAAGAGACATACACAACATACATACACAGACATACACAACTCCAGAATGTTTTTTGGAGCCATTTCTAAACAACTGCAAATTCCAAGATCAGTTTAAACAATTGTATCCAAGTTAGTTATTGTGAGGTGTAGTCACTTTGCCAAGCCACTTTGCTTCAAGAAAACCCAAACTGTCACCTACAACGGAAAGGACATTGGTTTGGATGGTCAGGAACAACCTGGGAACCACCATGGCACAGCCCTGCCATAAAATGGAAGCTGATGGATCACTGTCTACAGTTCAGATCACCATGGACTAAGAGGCTGCTCATCTCATCTCATTATCTCTAGCCGCTTTATCCTGTTCTACAGGGTCGCAGGCAAGCTGGAGCCTATCCCAGCTGACTACGGGCGAAAGGCGGGGTACACCCTGGACAAGTCGCCAGGTCATCCCAGGGCTGACACGTAGACACAGACAACCATTCACACTCACATCTACGGTCAATTTAGAGTCACCAGTTAACCTAACCTGCATGTCTTTGGACTGTGGGGGAAACCGGAGCACCCGGAGGAAACCCACGCGGACACGGAGAGAACATGCAAACTCTGCACAGAAAGGCCCTCGTCGGCCACGGGGCTCAAACCCGGACCTTCTTGCTGTGAGGCGACAGCGCTAACCACTACACCACCGTGCCGCCCCTAAGAGGCTGCTATCCAAGAAATAACCCCCTGCTCCAAAATTGACACCTTCAAGCTTAACTAAATTTGAAGCTGACCACACGGACAAAAAAAAGCCTTTTGGAGGAAAGCTGTATGGTCAGATGAGACAAAGATTGAGTTGTTTGGCCACAATGACCACCATGCACAGAAGGACACTGTACCAGCTGGTGGTGGTGGTAGGATCATCATGCTCTGGGGCTGTTTTGCTGCCAGTGGAACTGGTTCATTGCACAAAATGGATGGAATAATGAAGGAGGACTACCTCAGAATTCTTCATCAGAAATTTGAACATGACTTAGGACTTGGGAGTCACAACAGGACAATGAACCCAAATATGCATCAGAGCTAGTTGTGGAGGATAAAGCAGGCTAACATTAAGCTTAAAACAAGTCCTGACTTCAACCCTATTGAAAATATATGGACCGTGCTTATAAGTCGAGTCCATGCCAAGAAAAAAAAATTAATTGAACTTTACCAATTCTACCATGAAGAGTCATGAAATATCCAACCAGAATTCTGCCAGAAGCTTGTTCATGGTAAACAAAAATGTTTGGTTAAGGTGAATCCTGTGAAGAGATATTTTACCCAAGTATTAGGTGTGCCGTATGTATAATTTTGACCCTCTGTTGATTTCACAAAACCCAAAGAAAATTAAAACTTGTGCACCAAAGTCGTGGTTTTTTTCAATTAAAGATATATGCTGTACATTCTGCCACAGAAAAAGAACAATTCAAAGAAATTACTGCAAGCCCAAATATTGCCATGACATTCATATCCAAGATGACATTCATGTCACTGTATGTAAACTTCTGATCACAACTGTATATCTGAATGATGTGTGCAAGACGGTAATATGGCTTTTATATATATATATATATATATATATATATATATATATATATTACCGTTCAAAAGTTTGGGGTCACCAGACAATTTTGTGTTTTCCATGAAAAGTCACACTTTTATTTCCCACCATAAGTTGTAAAATGAATAGAAAATATAGTCAAGACATTTTTCTGGCCATTTTGAGCATTTCATCGACCCCACAAATGTGATGCTCCAGAAACTCAATCTGCTCAAAGGAAGGTCAGTTTTATAGCTTCTCTAAAGAGCTAAACTGTTTTCAGCTGTGTTAACATGATTGTACAAGGGTTTTCTAATCATCCATTAGCCTTCTGAGGCAATGAGCAAATACATTGTACCATTAGAACACTGGAGTGATAGTTGCTGGAAATGGGCCTCTATACACCTATGGAGATATTGCACCAAAAACCAGACATTTAGTAGAATTTAGCTAGAATAGTCATTTACCACATTAGCAATGTATAGAGTGTATTTCTGATTAGTTTAAAGTGATCTTCATTGAATCGAACAGTGCTTTTCTTTCAAAAATAAGGAAATTTCAAAGTGACCCCAAACTTTTGAACTGTAGTGTATATATATATATATATATATATATATATATATATATATATATATATAAGAAGCCTTTATTTGTCACGTGCACACTCAAGCACAATGAAATTCATCCTCTGCATTTACCCATCTGAAACAATGAACACATGCATGTAAACACATACAAGTGAACAATGAGCACTCCCACATCCCGCATACCCAGAGCAGTGGGCAGCTATGCTACAGCACCCAGGGAGCAGTTGGGGGTTAGGTGCCTTGCTCAAGGGCACTTCAGCCCAAGGCATCTCCCTTTTTAACAGGATTCATTCATTTGAATCACAATTAAGAGCAGCATTCTTAACCATCATGACTGTAAAGCCAGGGTAAAACAGCTCATACTGTTGTCACATTTTGTATGGCTTAAACTATAACGTTATATACATGTATCATAGGTCATCATGTCCTACCATAGGCACAAAAAAGTCTGACTACACAGTGACAGACCACAGCAATCAGGGGATTGGGGGATTGAAGGAGGCAGACAGTCCAATATGTATGGAGTTACAGTTACCATTCCACGGTTAATTATTTTAAATACAACACATCCTGAAGTTTTATTCATCTAATACTACAGCAATTTCCAATATTATTATTATTGCTGCTGATTATTTATTTATTTATTAATGAACATCACCATACATATTACCTATTTCTAGCTAATGTCACCCATTTAATGTTTTGGAACAACCACAAAACAAGTTAGTATCACTTTCACCATAACACCTGTAAACAGTTGGTCTCTTACCAGGCCCTCTAGTTTTCTAATAAAAGGGGGGAAATATGCAGGTGTTACAACTGAGAAACTGCAAAATAATCCTCTGTCCTGAAGACTTTCCCCATGGCAAAAAAAAACTTAAATGAACAGCAAAGCACTGACACTGGCTTCTACTGTACATGTGAATTATAATTTACATTAAAGCAATATTTATACAATTTCATTGTTTAAAAAAACAAAAACAAAAAAAAACCAAACTTTTCAAAAGAATTTTATTGTTGGGCCAACAAACTATGAACCACTAAGTTGCCATGCAGCTAACACTAAATAGCTGTCCCGTTGTAGAAAACGAATCCACATCATCTGGCAAATTCAGATTCAAGAATTCAATAGCATGGTGTCAAGACATTTCAGTCTAATGCTATTATAAGAGAAATCAGAGTCAGAATGTGAGTTAGAGTTAGACAAGCTAAAAGGTAAGTGCATGAAGAATGTGAGAGGTTTTGCATGTTTATCTAGTAATGAGTAAATGTAAGTCATATTGATGTGCACAATAAAAATCATTTTTATCTTTCAAAGCTTTTGTAATGCTGAGGAGACAATGAGAATGGCAGCACATGATTACATTATCAGAGCTGTAAATACTTGGGTCATGTTTCAAACAGCACACTACCATAAATAAATAGTATGCCAGAACACCATCTGTGTCTTCAGGTATATTACTTAATGTGTATTATCTAGTTTGGAGCAAAGCCATGAATTCTCCCTGAGTGTGCACTAACTTGGCATGCACAGCTGTAGAATTAATCTGCACATTAGAGAATTATGCGGCACAGCCCATGTTATAAAATGTCAGTAGCTTGCAACACCCTTTTTTTTTTCAGACCAGGGGCAAAAATTCTTACGTCTAGCAGTGATTTCCTTGATTTATGGATAACCGTTTTCAAAAAGGCCCAGTTCTTCCCAAAATTCTTCCAAAAGCACTTTTCACATCTATGAACTGGAAACAGACAATATTGAAAATTCAGTGCAGGTCTATCTTCAAAGCATCAGGCTTGTTATGCCAGTGGGAAATATAGGTCATGGCATAAACAAACAAAAAGACCAGACACCACATTTGTTTTGAAGTTCATGTATTGAAATTAAGAAAGGCAGCTTTGTTTATTATTATTATTATTATTATTATTACACTGAAATAATAAACCAAGCAATATCGCTAAGTGGGATTGGGAGTTATGTCCTAAAAATTCAGAATATTTCATCTTTCTTCCTGTCTAAGCACACACACACACACACACACAAACACACACTATTGTACATCCAAGGACATAAACTCTATTCTGAAAATTTTATTCAGAATTTTGTTCATCACTTGTTCTTCCAGCTGTGGACAACCTGAAAAATGCAAAAAGAAAAAAAAAAAAATCACAAATGAGAGCCCATTTATTTGTAGACAACAGCAGCTAACACAAGCATAATATATATATGTGTAGCGCTCTATGTGCTCATAAAAAAAGAGCTTTCCTACTTCTAAAAAAGTGTATAGATGGGTGAGAAATGAAACAAAAGGTGTCTGTGAGCCATCAGAACAGCTTCAATGCATTTTGGAATCCATCTCAAAATCAGAAAACATTAGGATGGTATGAAAAATGTGAATTTAAAAAAAACAAACAGTGACTTCTAAATTTATTTTGAATTGTATTTTATTGGAAATAGTATGAACCCAAGATATTTTATGTTTTGTCTGGTCAACTTCATTTAATTTACAGTGGTGCTTGAAAGTTTGTGAACCCTTTAGAATTTTCTATATTTCTGCATAAATATGACCTAAAAATCAGATTTTCACACAAGTGCTAAAAGTAGATGGAGAGAACCCAGTTAAATAAACAAGACAAAAATATTATACTTGGTCATTTATAAACTCCAGGTACTATAAGAAACTATAGAAAGTTTAGTGACACTTTTTCAAAGAATTACAAGATTTCTATGGGAAATGATTAATCATTAACTGAGAATCATTCACACCATGGGCGATTGCTCTAAGACAACGAGGGATGCTCAGCCTCCTCGAAAAATGACGAACATCGTGTAGGATGAATTGCGCTAGGCTTATGTTATAGCCGACCTTATAACATTGCTATTTCAGATCCAGAATCATAGAAATATGTGCTCAACCCACTACAGTGCGAAATCATTCCCTTATAACTTTAATGTGTGCGTGAGTTTTTCCCCCTCGTGACAGCGCGATGCAGCGCAGCCTCAGTGGACTTCAATGGCATTTGGGAGCTCTGCACTTTTCAATCTCAAAATGCAAGACGATTATTGGACAAATACTGCGAAAACGCCCACCCACGGAGTCTCACGGACTCCCAGCCTCAGTGGACTTCAGTGGCATTTGGGAGCTATGCGCTTTTCAATCTCAAAATGCAAGACGGTTATTGGACAAATACTGCGAAAACGCCCGCCTACGGACTCCCAGCCTCACATGGGAGGGACATGGCAGTTTCCACGAGACCAACGCCTCAAATTGACTTGGTGAAAAAGGTAGGGAATAATACTCGTTCCTTTCAGCTCTCCTGGTACGAGAAAGTGAATTGGCTAACAACAAGTGACCCACATCAACAACAGTAAATAGGCTACTTTAGTAATATGTCATGGATGGACCAAAAATATAGAATCTATTTAAAATGTTTATGCTGAGTATATTATATTGGAATATATATATTTTTCTGGATATGAATTAAACACAGCTACAATTTGGAAAACAATTTTAAACAAAAACACAGCCGAGAACATTTCACACTACAGACCTGGATTAAAAGTGAAGGGTTATCAAAATTGTCAATAAAACATTTCTCAGTCAAAATAAGTAAAATATAGGGAAAGTGTCATTGAATGAAATGTGTGGCACCCAGCTCTGCTGCTGAGGTTCCTGACAAAGAGCTGCTTTCAATAATGATCAATTTTTAAACAACATGCCACAATTTTAAAATATAAAATGTTAAAAAATACCCCCCCAACACCACCATCATGTATATTGGACAGTAGGCTAATGGGCCAAAAGAACCTGTTATTTCACAGTTTGTGACGCTGCCAACAATCAGCCAGATTGGAGGCAAGAGTATGGGCAAAATTGATGTTTTTTCTTTTAAAATCTGGAAATATCGTAACCGACCAGCCTTCCCTGTTTGAAAGACTACCAGCCGCCACTGATTCACACCCATCTCTCTAATCTTATCTCCTGAGGAAAAAGTCCTTCACCATGTCAGATGAGCACAAGCCTCATCATCATGCTTTACTCCACTGATTACTATCCACTTGGACATCTGTGGTGAAATAATCCCTGATTAATTAATTAATTAATTCACTATGTTCTATGATTGGCTAAATTTACCATTTTTTGATTAGGTAATTCAAACATTAAATATTTGGTCACTTCCATCTTGACAGCATAAGCGATGGTGTGTGCATAATTGTGTCAAGATAATTCACAAACTGAATCAGTTAAACATATCCATTTCACTGTGGTACATAGAGATATAGTAACTTGATCAAAACATTCACTACATGAGGAAAGCACACCTAGCTAGCAAAGCGTTGAACATCTATTTTAAGCAGATTGTTTTACCACTGCATGATAAAAGACTGGACCCTTATTTACCCGTGTTCCCTGTGGACATACAGATTTATTTATGGTATGGACATTAAGCAAATTATTATGGTCACACCAGTGACATATGGTGGGTTTTCCCCACCATTCTTCCACACATGTACAGAACCAGTCAAATGTTTGGACACACCTAATTTAATGGGGGATTTTTTTCTTTATTTTGATTAATTAAAAGACAGTTTATGTCTTAAAGTAATGATGGATGTCATTTTTCTTTACTTAGTTGAGCAGTTCTTGACATAATATGGATTACTACAGCTGTGGAATAGGGCTATTTACTGTATTATTTTTTACTATTTACTGTTTGATCTGATTAGGAAGGCAAGAAACTAGTTCACTTAACTTTGAAAAGCATTCCAGGTGACTACCTCATGAAGCTGGTTAAGAGAATGCCAGTAGTGTGCAAAGTGTCAAGGTAAATGCTGGTGTGGCAGCGGGGGCGTGGTCAAGCATCGGTCTGTGACAGGAGGGCGGAGTCAGGGAAGGTAAGTGGCAGAATCACTACACCTGTCGTTAATTAATGTGTTTGTGTGTCTTCCCAGTGACCGCGCCCTATTTAAGGAGAGAGAGCGAGAGAAGAGGGAGCTCTCTCCCGAACCAGACGGCTGATGTGTGTGCATGTGTCTGAGGGTGTGAGAGTGTTTATGAAAGCTGAAAAGCTGAATAAAAGAGTTTTGTGAACTCAGTTCTGGCCTGCCGTCCTTCTGTGCTCCACCCACCTACATGAACTGTCACAGTGGTGCCGAAACCCAGGAATGAGCACAGAAGAGAACAGCCCCATGGAGTCCTCCCCCTTCGCGGACCTGATCCACGCCCTCACCACGGCCCAACAGAGCCAGCACCAGGCGCTGCTTGCCCTCCGAAAGGAGCAAGAACAACGGTTCGAGGCCCTAGTGCTGGCGCAACAGGAAGATCGTCGGGCGTTCCGGCACCTCCTCACGTCGGCGGGGTCTACCAACGCGCCCACCGCGGGCCCGTCCCCCCCCCACCCTAACAAAGATGGGCCCGCAGGACGACCCTGAGGCATTCATCACGTTCTTTGAGCAAGTCGCGGAGACCTCGGGGTGGCCAACGGATCAGCGCGCGGTGCGCCTCCTCCTGCTGCTAACGGGAGAGGCACAGCTGGCTGCGCTACAGCTACCTGCCGACCGCCGGCTGGCCTACGCGGACCTTCACCGGGCTGTTCTCCAGCGTGTGGGGCGCACCCCTGAGCAGCAGCGTCAGCGCTTCCACGCTTTGCGCTTGGAGGAAGTCGGCCGGCCGTTCGCGTTTGGCCAGCAACTCTGGGACGCCTGCTGGCAGTGGTTGAGGGCCGACAGCTGCGACGCCGAGGGACTCATCGACCAGGTGGTACTGGAACAGTTCATCGCACGTTTACCAGCAGGAACTGCAGAGTGGGTCCAGTGCCACCGCCCGGTGTCGCTGGATCAGGCAATCGAGCTGGCGGAGGACCATTTGGCGGCTGTCCCGATGGCAGGACAGCAGACGACCTCTTCTCTCCTCTCTCTCCCCTCCTCCTCCTGTGTCTCCTCCTCACCCCATTCCCCCACCACGGGGGCCGGCACCACCCCAGCTGGCCCGCCGCACCCGCGGTGCCCTTCCGTTTCTCCCTTCTGTGTCTGTCTCTCCCCCCCTCAGGTGAGTGAGCCCCAGAGCACTAGTGCAGAGAGGAAGCCCGGGCCGGTTTGCTGGCGCTGCGGGGAGCCGGGCCACCTCCAACAGCAGTGCTCAGTAATGGAGGTGGGCATGGTGGTTCGGATCCCCGACACGCCAGGAGCTGCCCCCGATCGGGCCAGAGTGTATCGCATACCGGTGAGTATCCAAGGGGATACATATCAGGCTTTGGTGGATTCTGGCTGTAATCAGACCTCAACCCACCAAAGCCTGGTGCAAGACGAGGCATTGGGGGGAGCACAATTGGTGAAGGTGTTGTGTGCACGGGGATGTTCACAGCTACCTTTTAGTGTCGGTCCACATTCTTTTCCGAGGGGAAAAATTTATAGTGAAGGCGGCGGTTAATCCTCGCCTTACCCACTCTATAATTTTGGGGACTGATTGGCCGGGATTTAATCAAATCAAAATCAAATCAAGTTTATTTGTACAGCGCTTTTAACAATAAACATTGTCGCAAAGCAGCTTTACAGAATTTGAGCGACTTAAAACATGAGCTAATTTTATCCCTAATCTATCCCCAATGAGCAAGCCTGTGGCGACGGTGGCAAGGAAAAACTCCCTCAGACGACATGAGGAAGAAACCTCGAGAGGAACCAGACTCAAAAGGGAACCCATCCTCATTTGGGCAACAACAGACAGCCTGACTATAATATTAACAGTTTTAACAGGTATAACCCTCAACTGTCCTCATGGGGCCGTCCTTCACAGGAGTGGGGCGATAAAACTCCGACCAGACACAGGGCACCAGGATGGATCAAGCAGGTCCGAGGGGCAGAAGAGGCCAGCATCTCAATCCCAGGATCAACATGTAACTCAGAGGGACAGATGGGGGGGGGGGGGGAGAGAGAGAGAGAGAGAGAGAGAGAAAGAAAGAAAACACGTTGTTAGGTATGCCCTAAAAATGACAAGTATTAAATCTGTGTGGTAGGCTCGCAGAGACGAGAGTCTTTACATCAGGCATGACGCACAATGGTATGTTAATATGGTAAAAAATATATCATGACCTGCTCTGGCTGGATGCTTGATTGGGTGATGGGAGCACACTCCTCAGCAATGATGAGATGCAGATGGGACCCTTAGGCCTGGCCAAGACAATTCAGTTACATTTCACCGGGTCTGGGACATGCGACAGAATGTCTGACGGCCGATTCCCTGCAGGCTACGATAGCCAGTCGAGGTCCCCACCGTCTCCACCAAAAGATTTCCTGTTGACTCCATGTAACTCAGAGGGACAGATTTGGGGGGGGGGGGGGGGAGAAAGAAAACACAGGTGGTTAGGTATGCCCAATGTCACCTGAATAAGTAGGAACAGTATACATATTGCACCGAGTACAAGCAGGGACTCCGGCAACTAACTATGACAGCATAACTAAAAGGAGAGAGCCAGAAGGTAACACAGGCATGAGGGAGCCCCGGGACATAAAGCAGCCAGCCACTGCACCGTCAACAAACTCGAGTGAGCAAGCGAGTGGGGACTGACAGCATCCATACATCCCAGTTTACCAAAACACTCTATGTCTGAGGACCCTCCAGATCTACTCCTTTACCTCATAAACACCATTAACAAAAGGCTTGACTAAACAGATATGTTTTCAGCCTAGACTTAAATGCTGAGACTGTGTCTGATTCCCGAACATTACTTGGAAGGCTGTTCCATAACAGTGGGGCTTTGTAAGAAAAGGCTCTGCCCCCTGATGTAGCCTTCACTATACGAGGTACCAGCAGATAGCCTGCACCTTTTGATCTAAGTAGGCGTGGCGGGTCATAGAGGAGCAGAAGTTCACTCAGGTACTGTGGTGCGAGACCATTTAGTGCTTTAAAGGTCAATAGTAGTATTTTATAATCAATACAAAATTTTATTGGGAGCCAATGCAGTGTGGATAAGACAGGCGTGATGTGGTCATATTTTCTAGTTCTAGTAAGAACTCTTGCTGCAGCATTTTGAACTAACTGGAGCTTGTTTATGCACTTATTGGAACATCCAGACAGTAAGGCATTACAATAATCCAACCTGGAGGTAACGAAAGCATGGACTAGTTTTTCTGCATCATGCAATGACATTAAATTTCTTATCTTTGCAATATTTCTGAGATGAAAGAAAGCTATCCGGGTGATGTTATCAATGTGAGTTTCGAATGAAAGACTGGGGTCAATAATCACTCCGAGGTCTTTTACTGCTGCACGTGAAGAAACAGAAAGGCCATCCAGAGTTACTGTGTAATCAGAAAACTTACTTCTAGCTGTATGTGGTCCTAGCACA
Organism: Neoarius graeffei; assembly: GCF_027579695.1. NCBI lineage: Eukaryota > Metazoa > Chordata > Actinopteri > Siluriformes > Ariidae > Neoarius > Neoarius graeffei. Next base: position 40,233,177 of record NC_083594.1, read on the forward strand.
AGTACTTCAGTCTTGTCAGAGTTAAGCAGAAGGAAATTTATAAGCATCCAGTGTCTAATGTCCTTAACACATTCCTCAATTTTATTAAGCTGGTGTCTCTCATCAGGTTTTGCAGAGACATACAACTGTGTGTCATCAGCATAACAGTGGAAACTAATACAATTTTTACGAATAATATCTCCCAGAGGTAACATATATAGAGAAAAAAGCAGTGGACCCAAGACAGAACCTTGTGGAACACCAAACTTTACCTCGGTACGTCTAGAAATATCACCATTTATATCAACATACTGATAACGATCAGTTAGATAAGACCTGAGCCAGGAGAGGGCCATTCCCTTAACTCCCACAACATTTTCTAGTCTATCCAGAAGAATGGAATGATCAATGGTATCAAATGCTGCACTAAGGTCAAACAACACAAGTAGCGAGACAAAGCCCTGATCAGATGCCAACAGTAGGTCGTTTACTACTTTAACCAGTGCTGTCTCTGTGCTATGATGAGGTCTAAATCCTGACTGATACATTTCATGGATGTTATTCCTATGTAAATATGAGCATAACTGCTGTGCCACAGCTTTTTCAAGGATCTTGGAGATAAAGGGGAGGTTTGATATTGGCCGATAATTGGACAGCTGACAGGGATCAAGGTCAGGTTTTTTAATCAGGGGTTTGATAACTGCTAGTTTAAAGGATTTGGGTACATAGCCAATCATAAGAGAAGAATTTATTATTTTTAGAAGCGGTTCAATTACTCCAGGCATTATCTGTTTGAATAGATGTGTCGGTAAGGGATCTAGTACGCAAGTTGAGGCTTTTGATGTAGAGATTAATGAGAGTAATTCAGTTTCTTTTAGGGGAGTAAAACATTCTAACTGATGATCTGATAGTTATATTGTTAACTACAAGGTCACTTTCATTGTCTAACCTTAAATTAGTAGTTTGAATTTTTTGTCGGATATTCTCAATTTTGTCATTAAAAAAATTCATGAAGTCGTTGCTACTACATACTGCAGGTGTGCATGTGTTGATAGTGGACTTATTCCTGGTTAATTTTGCTACAGTATTAAATAGGAATCTAGGATTATTTTTGTTATCTTCTATTAGGGAGGAGAGATATGTTGATCTCGCAGCACTAAGAGCTTTTTTATACTTCAGGAAGCTCTCCTTCCACGCCAATTTGAACACTACCAATTTTGTTTGACGCCATTTACGTTCCAATTTTCGAGTGGTCTGTTTTAATGTGCGAGTGTCATCATTATACCAGGGTGCTAATTTTTTGTCTCTGACCATTTTCCTTTTTAGAGGAGCTACATTATCTAAAGTATGGCGGAATGTTGACTCTAAGCATTCAGTTGCCTGATCGAGTTCTGCAGGGGCTGACAGTGACCCAATCAAAGTTGACAGCTCTGGGAGATCATTTATAAAGCTCTGTGCAGTAGTTGACGTGAAAGTACGTTTAATACAGTAGCGTGGTGAGGTGCATATATTATTACTCAGACATATTTTGAATGAGATGAGACAATGATCTGAGATAACTTCAGACTGTGGAAGTATGACTATATTGTCTACGTTTAATCTGAATGTTAGTATTAGATCAAGGGTGTGACCACCATTATGGGTCGGTCCTATGACATTCTGCTTAATCCCGACTGAATCTAAGATGGACACAAACGCTGTTTTTAAAGGGTCTTCTGGGTTATCGAAGTGAATATTAAAATCTCCGACAACTAAAGCTTTGTCTAAGGAAATAACCAAATCTGAGATAAAATCTGCAAATTCAGAAAGAAACTCAGAATATGGCCCCAGGGGCCTGTAAATAATAAGCAATGGAATTAACTGGGTAGACTTATTTTTCGAGGCTACATACATTATATGAGTATGAAGAACTTCAAATGTATTAGATTTATAACCAGGTTTGTGTGTTACACCTAGATAATCGTTATAAATAACCGCGACGCCTCCTCCTCTGCCAGTTAGACGAGGCTGGTGTATATAACTGTATCCAGGAGGACTCGCTTCATTTAATGCTATATATTCATTTGGCTTAATCCATGTTTCTGTTAAACACAGTACATTAAACTCCTGATCAGTAATGAGTTCATTAACCATTAGCGCTTTAGATGTAAGAGATCTAATATTTAATAGCCCCACCTTTAGATCAAAGGTGCTGGCAGCAGCTGTACAGTCAGTCTGATCTAATTTTATATTGATTAGGTTACTGGAACAAACTCTCTGAAAATTTCTACCTTTTTGTTGAGCTCGGGGAACAGACACAGTCTCGATGTAGTGGGCCCTGAGTGACGACTCTGTGCAGCTAGCAGACAGTCGGTTTAGCCTGTTCGTCTGCTCCCTGGCCTTGGCTCTGGATTGTCAGAAATTAACTAGGCCTGTTCTGAGACTATGACCTATGCTGCAGGAAATGAGAGCAGCACCTTCCCGAGTGGGATGGATACCGTCCCGCCCTAACAGGCCAGCAGTGCCCTCAAAATTAGCCCAATTATCTATAAAGCCCACACTGTTTTCAGAGCACCACCTGGACAGCCAGCAGTTCAGCGACCATAACCTGCTGTAAGCTACATCGCCACGCCGCATTGGGATGGGGCCAGAGCATACTACAGCATCGGACATCGCCTTCGCTAATTTAAACACCTCTACAAAGTTACTCTTAGTAACCTCAGACAGACGAAGGCGTATATCATTAGCTCCTGCATGGATAACTATCTTTGAGAACCTGTGCTTGCCTAGGACCCTAAGATTACCTGCTATGTCCAGCACCCTGGCTCCCGGTATACACCTGACTAAAGCTGCTGGTGCCCCTAAAGGCTGAGCTAATTTCACGTGCCGTATGATAGAGTCCCCTATAACCAGAGCTCTTTCAGGTTTCTCAGTGGGTGCGTCACTAAGGAGAGCAAACCTGTTCGACACGTGACGCGGAGAGGAGTGGTGCTCCCGTGGGCGAGCCTCAGCGGTAGCTTTGGCTCTACGCTTATGCCGCCGAGCCGTCACCCATTCGCCCCGCTGTAAGGGCTCTAATGCCGGAGTTGGGGGATTGCTAACTCCACCTAGGGCGTCCAGACTTTCCCTAACAGAAACTACACTGTTCTCACGCTCACTAACCTGCTCTAAAGCCTGGACACGCGCTTCTAGCACTGAAATCTTCTCCGTCAGAGAGCTAACTAATCTGCACTTATCACAAGTAAAGCTAATAGAGCTATCGCTAGTGACGGAGGAAGAATGACTAAACATCCTGCACTCAGCACACTGAACAGGCTGAAGGTGTGCCATGATGAAAAGATTCACGTACCTTAAATGAAGATCTGTTGATATTAAAGCAGATCAGATGGCCTCCGCTTGTGGACTTTACACAGGAGGAGAAAAAAGAAAGCTTCCGGTCTCGGCGTTCTTCCGAAAAAAGAAAGAGAAAAAACCGGAAAAAAACCGGAAAAAGGAAAGCGAAAGTGAAAAGTACAAAAATGAAAGCGACAGTATAATAAAAATGAAGACGATACTGGAAATTTATTTATAGAAAAAAAGTTAAAGGATTAGTAATTAACGCCGGCACTCGCGGGAAAAAGGACTCGGCGCGAACAACTCAGGCAATTTAATGACACAGTGAAGAATGGGTCCTGCCATTTAACAGGGGGAGGTCCCGGTGTCGCTTTGACGGGAGCAACTATCACAGAGCCGGCTATGTCATCTCTGCGTCAGAGTGAGGAGCCGCCGGCCCCTCTTCTCTCTGTTGGGGAATCCCTTGCGGATTTCCCATTAGAGCAATCGCGAGACGAGACTCTGTGGCATGCATTTGACCAAGTGAGAGTAATCGATGGTCAAACGCTCCAGCCGAACACCACCCCGTCCTTCCCCTACTTCGCGATTATGAAGGATAGATTATACCGAGTGACACAGGACACTCAAACTAAAGAGCGAGTCATGCAGCTTTTGATTCCAAAGAGCCGCCGGGAATTGGTATTCCAGGCGGCTCACTTTAATCCCATGGCTGGACACTTAGGGCAGGATAAAACACTAGCCCGAATAATGGCACGATTCTATTGTCCGGGGATTCGCGGCGATGTCCGTACAGTGTGCCGCGAATGCCAGTTAGTAAATCCAGCGGCCATTCCAAAAGCGCCTTTGCGCCCTCTACCGTTAATCGAGACCCCATTCGAAAGAAGTGGGATGGATCTCGTCGGGCCATTAGATCGGTCAACACAAGGGTACTGCTTTATATTAGTTCTGGTGGACTATGCAACGCGATACCCGGAAGCAGTGCCTCTTCGCAATATCTCAGCACGCAGTATTGCGGAGGCACTCTTCCGCGTTATCTCCCGAGTTGGAATCCCCAAAGAGATTCTGACTGACCAAGGCACCTCGTTTATGTCACGTACACTGAACGAACTGTATTGGTTGTTGGGTATTAAGCCGATCCACACCAGCGTGTATCACCCACAAACGGACGGTTTAGTTGAATGGTTCAACCGCACCCTCAATAACAATTAAAAAATTCCTAAGTGAGGATGCATGTAATTGGGATAAATGGCTCAAACCCTTGCTCTTTGCAGTGCGAGAGGTCCCCCAAGCCTCCACGGGGTTCTCCCCGTTTGAATTGTTATACGGGTGTAAGCCGCGCGGCATTCTAGATGTGCTGCGGGAAAATTGGGAGGAGGGACCTTCACCAAGTAAAAACCAAATCCAATATGTTATTGATCTGCGCGCAAAACTCCACACACTCACGCACCTAACTCAGGAGAATTTGCGGCAGGCCCAAGAACGGCAGACCCGCCTGTACGACAAGGGTACGTGCCTTAGGGAGTTCGCACCGGGAGATAAAGTACTCATACTGTTGCCCACATTGAGCTCCAAATTGGTCGCCAAGTGGCAAGGACCCTTTGAGGTCACACGGTGAGTCGGAGACGTTGACTATGAGGTGAGGCGAATGGATGGGGTGGGGCGCTACAGATTTACCACCTCAACCTGCTCAAACTCTGGAACGAGGAGGTCCCCGTGGGGTTGGTGTCGATGGTTCCGAAGAAGGCGGAGCTGGGGCCGGAGGCTCAAAAGGGAACATTGGCATCACGTACCTCTCCAGTCCCCTGTGGAGACCACCTCTCCCCGACGCAACTCGCGGAGGTTGCCCAGTTGCAGACCGAGTTTTCGGACATGTTCTCGCCCCTGCCCGGCCGCACCAACCTCATAGAGCACCACATTGAGACGCCCCCAGGGGTGGTAGTGTGCCCTTACAGGTTACCCGAGCACAATAAAAAAGTGGTTCGGGAAGAACTCGAGGCCATGCTCAAAATGGGCATCGTCGAGGAGTCCCACAGTGACTGGAGCAGCCCGGTGGTCTTGGTACCCAAGGCCGACGGGTCGGTCCGGTTCTGTGTGGACTATAGAAAAGTCAACGCGATGTCTAAATTCGACGTGTACCCAATGCCTCGCATTGATGAGTTGCTCGATCGGTTAGGCACGGCTCGTTTTTACTCAACACTGGATTTAACAAAGGGTTATTGGCAGATCCCCTTGACTCCATTATCCTGGGAAAAAACGGCCTTTTCTACACCATTCAGCTTACACCAATTTGTCACACTTCCTTTTGGGCTGTTTGGGGCGCCCGCTATGTTTCAGCGGCTGATGGATAGGGTCCTCCGCCCCCACGCTACCTATGCGGCCGCCTACCTCGACGATATTATTATCTATAGTAATGACTGGCCAAGGCACCTCAAACATCTGAGGGCCGTCCTTAAGTCGCTGAAGCGAGCGGGTCTCACAGCCAACCTGACGAAGTGTGCGATTGGGCGGGTGGAAGTACGGTATCTGGGCTTCCACTTGGGCAATGGGCAGGTGCGTCCCCAAATTAACAAGACCGCAGCAATTGCGGCCTGCCCGAGGCCCAAGACCAAAAAGGGGGTGAGACAGTTCCTGGGGCTGGCTGGCTATTATCGTAGGTTTATACCTAATTATTCAGATGTCACCAGCCCGCTGACTGATCTGACTAAAAAGGGGGCACCAGATCCGGTCCAGTGGACGGAGCAATGCCAGCGGGCTTTTTCTAAGGTAAAGGCTGCACTGTGTGGGGGGCCACTTTTACACTCCCCTGACTTTTCTCTCCCCTTTATGTTGCAGACGGATGCGTCGGACAGAGGGCTGGGGGCCGTTTTGTCCCAGGAGGTGGAGGATCGCCCAGTCTTATACATCAGTCGCAAGCTGTTGGTGCGTGAGGGGCGCTACAGCACCATTGAGAAAGAGTGCCTGGCGATCAAGCGAGCGGTCCTCGCCCTCCGTTACTACCTGCTGGGACGCCCTTTCACCCTCTGTTCAGACTACGCGCCCCTCCAGTGGCTCCACCGCATGAAGGATGCCAATGCGCGGATCACCCGTTGGTATCTGGCACTCCAACCCTTTAACTTCAAGGTGATCCACAGGCCGGGGGCGCAGATGGTCGTGGCGGACTTCCTCTCCCGTTCAGGGGGGGGGGGGGGGGGGGGGAGTCGGCTGCAGGCCGGACAGCCGCCCAGCCTGAGTCGGGCGGTGGGGGTATGTGGCAGCGGGGGGCGTGGTCAAGCATCAGTCTGTGACAGGAGGGCGGAGTCAGGGAAGGTAAGTGGCAGAATCACTACACCTGTCGTTAATTAATGTGTTTGTGTGTCTTCCCAGTGATGGTCGAGATGAATAGCTAAGTCAATAAGGGAGTCCAGTGTGAGGTTCTTATCTCTACAGCCCAGTTCACTAATGATCTCAGGGTGCAAACCTTTGTGAAAAAACGCTTTCAGGGCTGGATTGTTCCATCCGCTGACAGCTGCTAACCTCCTGAAGTTCAGGGCATACTCAGCCACGCTTTGAGAACCTTGAGAGCTGGCAAGTAGACCTTCACCGACCTCAATTCCTTCTGGTTCATGGTCGAAAACTCTCTTGAATAGGGAGAGGAACTGCTCATATGACATAGTCTGCTCACCACCCTTGTCCCAAATGGCAGTTGCCCAGCGGAGTGCTTTGCCAGTGAGAAAGGATAGGAACTTAGCGATCTTGTGCTCATCAGATAGATTAGGTATGGTAGCGAAATACATAGAACATGGAAGTAGAAAACCTTTACATGCGACGGCATCTCCAGCAAACTTCCCCAGCGTGGAGAGTTGCAGCACTGGGCTAGGAGGGCCTGCGACATCACAGTTGCAAGTTGTTCATCCGAGTGTTGAGGTCAGCGAGCATCTGTTGATGTTCTCCTAGCAAACATCCCTATGCATTCAGAGCAGTCTGTTTAGCATCCTCCGCTACATCCATGTTAGGTGAAGTATCCTGTTAGAATGCAGGCATTTACAGATGTATATGCAGAGGAGAGCAGGATACAAACTGTCAACAAAGCCAAGATGAGAAGCTTGAATCGGAGTCAGTAAACTAGTAAAGGGAAGACAGGAGTCAGTAAACAATGTAGTAAAGGGAAGACAGAGCAAAAATATCAGAGAAATAGCAAAGGGTCAGAAATACGAGAAGCTGTCAGAAAGAACCAAGACTTAGTATGAACTGAGTAAGCAGAATGATACTTCTCACTGGGGGGTGTTAGGGGAGCTTAAATAGAGGGACAGGCGATTAAGGAAACGAGTGACAGCTGAGATTCAATAGGCTGGAGACAGAGGGCGCTGTGGTTCTTGGGAACTGTAGTTCAAGGTGTCCATGTTTGTAGTTTGTTAATTTTCAACAGGTTTACTGACAGTCAGTCACTAAATTTGCACTTTCAGGCTCAATTTTCACCTCATGTCTTTCCCCCCCGAGTCTAAATGCAGATGTCGCTTTCGTCACTGTTTATACTGAAAGCAAGTTTATTTTCAGAGTTAACAAGAAAGTCCTATATAGATAGACAGAAAAAACTGAATTTTACCGCAAAAATTTTAGTATAGGTTGGTGGACATGAGCTATAAATACTAACAGGATAGATGACAAAACCAAATATTAAAATATTAAATATTAACCAAATATGGGTTGAACTATGTTACACCATTTCAATTTGACTCAAGATTTTTTTTGACCAGCTGATCACACAGTATATTTGAGTTGTATGCATAAACAGTATGTTCATTCTGGCAGCTGTGAGTTTAAAAGAATGAATAGGTAAGTATGCACAAGGGTTTTTTTTCCCCCAGATGTGCTCCGAGGAGCAGTAAAAGTACAGCAATGCAAAAGTTTGATGTGATTGCTACTTAACGATTAGCAACTCCTCCTTACTCACATGATGAGACATTCACAAATTTCCAGGTAAAAGTTCACCTAGATAATGCCTTTGCAATGTGAAAGTAACTGTCACTTGAAACAAATGTGTCTTTCACGCTTACCACCAATTCCCTCTCAGTGAATTGGCTTTTCTACCAATTTTATTAATCTTCAATGTCTGACCTTTGCTGAAAAAGCAGAAAAGCTCAGTTTCCAAGTGGATCTCATATCATGGGGGTCAAAAAGTGTAAATGCTATGTCTAAAACTATAGATGCTAGCACCTCTGCAATCTTTGTTACTGAAAAATCCATTAGTTCCTCATTGTGAGAAAATTATGAGAACTTGGACATCTTTCTAGATAAAGTAACATTAGCTCAGCAAAGCACAGGATAATTATGAGCTGTATAACAGGTTGTTTCATAGGAAAAATGCATGACTGTTTTGGTTCAGTTTATGACATTGTTTCATATTAATTAACTCTGCCTCATATTGTAGTACACACCATTAATTAAATTGCCACACACAGACAGGCTATTACATGTATGTCCTCTTATCACTTCTCACTAAGTCCAAGTACTCTGATTTGACACATCTCAAAAACACAGCATAGAGCAAGCATACAAATTCAACTCACACTGGGATTCAATTAAACCCTCTGCCACTCTCATTCTTTTGTTCTTACTCAAAGGTGGGCTTACAAAGGAACACACACACAAGTTCCAACACACTCTGTATGTAATGTATACATTAAAAGATATATCGAAGCTAGATTTATCGCATATATAGCATACTTGTGATATTAGTGTTGCAGCACTGGCCGCCTAAGCCCTCTCCTGTCTTTTTGTCTCTGTTTCCAGTTGACAGTATGCTGTGTGGGCGGCACGGTGGTGTAGTGGTTAGCGCTGTCACCTCACAGCAAGAAGGTCCTGGGTTCGAGCCCCGTGGCTGGCAAGGGCCTTTCTGTGCGGAGTTTGCATGTTCTCCCTGTGTCCGCGTGGGTTTCCTCCGGGTGCTCCGGTTTCCCCCACAGTCCAAAGATATGCAGGTTAGGTTAACTGGTGACTCTAAATTGACCGTAGGTGTGAATGTGAGTGTGAATGGTTGTCTGTGTCTATGTGTTGGCCCTGTGATGACCTGGCGACTTGTCCAGGGTGTACCCGTAGTCAGCTGGGATAGGCTCCAGCTTGCCTGCGACCCTGTAGAAGGATAAAGTGGCTAGAGATAATGAGATGAGATGAGATGAGTATGCTATGCGCGTTTTGGGTGCCACTTCTTACCAGAGCGTTTTTTTTTTCCTCTTGTTTTTCTTTTTGTGTTCATATGGTTTGATGCTTGTTCTTTGTTTGAATGTTCTTTTTTTTGAATGTTTTGTCTGCTGGTTGTGGTGTAGCTCCAGACCCAGTTTTGGGCATTGGTTTCCTTCAGACCTTAGTCTACCATGGGTGATGCCTGTGCTGCTCACTATGGACTGCAGTAAGCTCATTGCTCTCTTTAACATTGTAGCTGTCCAGTGCTCGGTGCAGTGGTGCTTCTGTGCTCACTTTGTGGATCCATGGTGCGGTGTTCCAAGTGATATTGCCCGGTGGCATCACGGTGGCTGTGCAGGCAGTTTGGGACATTCCAGTGCTCTGTGCAGTGGTGCTTCTGTGCTCACTTTGTGGATCCATGGTGCGGTGTTCCGAGCAATGTTGCCTGGTGGTGTCACGGTAGCTGTGCAAGTGGTGTGGGACATACCTTCATGTGCCTTTTGGTGGGATTGTGGGTAGCTACACCACTGGAATTACATCCTGACCCTCTTTTGGTGGACATTTTTTTTTGTAATTGTAAAGCGACCTTGGGTGTGAAAAAGGTGCTATATAAGTTGAAATTATTATTATTATTATTATTTTGGCTGCTCCCGATTAGGGGTCGCCACAGCGGATCTTTCATCTCCATTGCTCCCTGTCTTCCTCATCCTTCTCTACCACACCTGCCACTGTCATGTCCTCTCTCACCATAGCCATGTATCTCCTCTTTGGCCTTCCTCGTTTTCGTGTGCCTGGCAGTTCCATCCTTAACATTCTCCTTCCAACATGCTCTGCATCTCTTCTCAGGCTGTGCCCATACCATCTCAGTCTCATCTCTCTTAGCTTAATTCCCAAGCTCTCCACATCTGCTGTCCCTCTGATGTGCTCGTTCCTTATCCTGTCCAACCTTGTCACTCCCATCGCAAACCTCTAACATCCTCAACTCCGCCACCTCCAACTTTGCCTCCTGTCTCTTCGTTAAGGATACTGTCTCCAATCCATACATCATAGCTGGCCTCATTACTGTCTTATGCATCTTACCTTTCACTTTTGCTGGGACTTTCCTATCACAAATGACTCCCAAAATCCTTCTCCAACTGCTCCACCCTGCCTGCACTCTCTTTCTCACCTCACTATCACAGCCCCCATTTTCCTGCACAGTTAACCCCAGGTACTTGAATTCACCAACTTTCTTTACGTCTACTCCTTGCATCTTCACTACACTCTCATCCCCATTCTCATTGATGCACATGTATTCTGTTTTGCTACTGCTCACCTTCATTCCTCTTCATTCCAATGCATACCTCCATCTCTCCAAACCCAACTCAACCTCCTTTCTACTTTCACCACTTATCACAATATCATCCACAAACATCATGTTCCATGGTGACTCTTGCCTCACTTCGTCCATCAAGCTATCCATCACTACGGCAAACAAGAAAGGACTCAAAGCAGATCCTTGATGAAGTCCCACCTTCACCTTGAACCATTCAGTCGTTCCAACTGCACACCTCACTGCTGTTTCACTGTTCTCATACATGTCTTGCACCACTCTAATATACTTCCCATTCACGCCACACTTTCTCATACAATACCATAACTCATCTCTCAGCACTCTATCGTATGCCTTCTCCAGGTCTACAAACACACAATGTAGCTTTCTCTGGCCTTCCCTGTACTTCTCCATTAACATTCTTAAAGCAAAAATTGCATCCGACGTGCTCTTCCTTGGCATAAACCCATACTGCTGTTCACAAATTGCTACCTCTCTTCTCAATCTCACCTCCAATACCCTTTCCCATAACTTCATGGTGTGGCTCATCAATTTTATCCCTCTAATTACTGCAGCTCTGTACATCTCCCTTATTCTTGTATATTGGGACTAGCACACTCTTTCTCCATTCATTTGGCATTTTCTCATTCTCTAGGATCTTATTAAACAATCTTGTTAGGAGCTCCACAGCCGTCTCACCCAAACATTATTATTATTATTATTATTATTATTATTATTTCAATATCAACTTATCAGTATAATGATTTGTTTTTAGCATCCATATCAGATTATTTGATGATAACAATTGTCTGAAGGCAGATCATTTTTGATGTTTGTGGAACCAGCAGAATGATATGGTGAAGCAAGGCTGTGGCTGATTTCTTTCTACCCTAGACTGTAGGTTCATGCAGCCTATCAGTGATAGTCATGTCAGGTGAATGCCTTACAAAATGCCTTAGGAAGAAAAATTTAAAGTGGATAGATTATGCATATGTTGTCCAATCAAAGTACACACGAAAGGACAGATGGCAGAACCATACGTGAAGGCAGCACACACAGATGCAGAGGCTCTTCGCTCTCCGGTCCGGTGCTTCTTTTGTGTATTCTTGTTTGTTTGTCTGCTCGTTAATGTGAAGTTTAGCTGTGTGAATCCCATCTATAGCCAACTGGATATTTTGAACATTGGACATCGATGCAATGAAGCAGTTACAAATGATTTTCTGTGGACGCACAACATATCGGAGGAGATCGCCAGAACATCAGGCTCTCCATGGATTATCAGCTCCAGTAAGTGTCGAAGGTGGCAGAGACACAGGAAACAAAAGTGTGACTGCCGATCGGGCCTACTTGCTAGGCTAAAGAAACAACCACACAAACCACCTCTTCCCAGCGTTTTCCTCACCAACGCCAGATCCATCACCAACAAAATGGATGAGTTACATCTCCAGAGTTCTACAAACAACCTAATAAAAGACTGCTGCATTCTACTACACTGCAAAAAATGATATCTAAGCAAGTGAAAATATCTTGAAAATAGTTAACAATCTCGCATTTCCTATTAGAAGAATACAAGACACCAATTCTGTGATTATTTAATCTAGTTCTAGACTGCAACCAACTTATTCGAAGATGTCTTATCAAGTAAAAATATCTGTCCATGCAGCAAGATAATTTCACTAGTATTAAGTAATTTTCTCCTCAAATTCAATTTTCATTTTTTTGCAGTGTAATAACAGAGACATGGCTAAACCCACACATTCCCGATGCCGCCACGGAGCTAGCAGGCCACACAATGTTTCACTGGGACAGAAACAAAGACTCCAGTAAGAACAAAAGTGGTGGGCTCTGCATTTATGTGCACACCAACTGGTGCACCAACCCCATCATCGTAGGAAGGCATTGTTCTCCCAATCTAGAGTTCCTGATGATTAAGTGCAGGCCCTTCTACCTTCCAAGAGAGTTTACCGCTGTAATCATCACAGCTGTTTACATTCCACCGGATGCTAATGCTAGCACAGCACAAGGCTACCTGCTAAATACCATCAACTCCCAACTGGATACCAACTCCGAGGCTGTACACATCATAGCCAGGGACTTCAACCACATGGATTTAAAAGCAGTTCTCCCGAAATTCCATCAACACATTAGGTGTGCAACCAGGGGGAAAAACACTTTGGGCAAAGCCTATTCAAACATCAAGAATGGATATAAGACTACACCACTGCTTCACTAGGGATAGTCAGACCACCTATCCATACTCCTAACCCCTGCATACCCCCCAGGAAGAAAGCTCCCGCCACCACTGAAACTGTCAAAACATGGCCTGAAGGAAGCAATCTCACAGCTCCAGGACTGCTTTGAAAGAACAAACTGGGACATTTTTGAGGATCATGACCTGAAAGAGTACACATCAGCAGTGCTCTGTTACATCAACAACTGTGTTGACAGTGTCACTGTTGACAAACGTATCCGGATACACTCCAACCAGAAACCCTGGATGATGAAGGCAGTCAGAACTCTCCTGAAGGCTTGCAATGCTGCATTTAAATCTGAGGACAAAGCCCTATACAGCACAGCCAGAGCCAACCTCAAGAGAGCCATCAAAGCTGAGTATGGGAAAAAAATTGAGATTTTGACATTTGATTGAGACATCACCAATTACAAAAACAGCAATCACAGGACTGTTGAGGTGAATGCCGCACTAGCAGAGGAGTTTAACTGCTTCCTTGCCCACTTTGAAGTAAGAACAGCAGAGGCAGCAGACATTACAACCACTCCCACCTACAACAGCCACATGCTCAGCGTACAGGAGCATGAAGTGAGGCATGTGCTCAGGGCTGTCAACCCCAGGAAGGCTGCAGGACCAGATGGAGTGACAGAAAGAGTACTGAGAGAATGTGCAGACCAGCTCTCAGCAGTCTTCACAAACATCTTCAACCTGTCCCTGTCCAAGGCCACCATCCCTGCCTAAAATCAGCAACGATTTTCCCAGTACCAAAGAAACCAGTCATCAGTGGACTCAATGACTACCGCCCAGTGGCACTTAACCCAATCATCATGAAGTGCTTTGAGAAGCTGGTCCAGCAGTGTACTTTGCCACCTCAATCAGCAGGGCAACTACATGAGGATGCTCTTCGTAGACTACAGCTCTACATTCAATACAGTCATCCCAGACAGACTGATTCCCAAACTGTCTGACCTAGGACTCTCCCAAACCATCTGCCACTGGATCAAGGACTTCCTCACCAATTGCTCCCAGATGGTAAGACTAGGCCCACTGCAAAAAATTGAAAACTTAATTTGAGGAGAAAATGACTTAATACGAAAATGACTTAATACGACTTAATATCTGTCCATGCAGCAAGATAATGAAATTATCTTGCTGCATGGACAGATATTTTTACTTGATAAGACATCTTAGAATAAGTTGGTTGCAATCTAGAACTAGGTTTAATAATCTCAGAATTAGTGTCTTGTATTCTTCTAATAGGAAATGCTAGATCGTTTCAACTATTTTCAAGATATTTTCACTTGCTAAGATATCATTTTTTGCAGTGCCCCCACACCTCATCCACCCTCATACTCAGCACTGGCGCCCCACAGGGATGTGTACTGAGCCCCCTCCTCTATGCCCTTTACACCCACGACTGCACTCCCACCCACCCTACCAACACCATCATCAAGCTCACGGATGACACAACTGTGGTTGGACTTATCTCAAGAGATGATGAGACAGCCTACAGGGATGAGGTCCAGAAACTGACAAGGTAGTGTGAAGAAAACAACCTACCGTAGCCCTGAACCCATCAAAAACAAAATAACTCATAATAGACTTCTGAAAACACAACAAGGACTACACTCCATTGCTAATCAATGGGGTCAGAGTGGAAATAGTGCCCACTTTCAAGTTTCTGGGCACACACATCGCAGAGGACCTCACCTGGACCACAAACTCCACAGCGGCAGTTAAAAAGGCACAGCAGTGACTTGATGCACCCATCCAAGTACAGCCCCGATTCCAAAAAAGTTGGGACAAAGTACAAATTGTAAATAAAAACAGAATGCAATAATTTACAAATCTCAAAAACTGATATTGTATTCACAGTAGAACATAAACAACATATCAAATGTCAAAAGTGAGACATTTTGAAATTTCATGCCAAGTATTGGCTCATTTGAAATTTTATGACAGCAACACATCTCAAAAAAGTTGGGGCAGGGGCAATAAGAGGCTGGAAAAGTTAAAGGTACAAAAAAGGAACAGCTGGAAGACCAAATTGCAACTCATTAGGTCAATTGGCAATAGGTCATTAACAGGACTGGGTATAAAAAGAGCATCTTGGAGTGGCAGCGGCTCTCAGAAGTAAAGATGGGAAGAGGATCGCCAATCCCCCTAATTCTGCACCGACAAATAGTGGAGCAATATCAGAAAGCAGTTCGACAGTGTAAAATTGCAAAGAGTTTGAACATATCATCATCTACAGTGCATAATATCATCAAAAGATTCAGAGAATCTGAAAGAATCTCTGTGCGTAAGGGTCAAGGCCAGAAAACCATACTGGGTGCCCTGATCTTTGGGCCCTTAGACAGCACTGCATCACATACAGGCATGCTTCTGTATTGGAAATCACAAAATGGGCTCAGGAATATTTCCAGAGAGCATTATCTGTGAACACAATTCACCGTGCCATCCGCCGTTGCCAGCTAAAACTCTATAGTTCAAAGAAGAAGCCGTATCTAAACATGATCCAGAAGCGCAGACGTCTTCTCTGGGCCAAGGCTCATTTAAAATGGACTGTGGCAAAGTGGAAAACTGTTCTGTGGTCAGACGAATCAAAATTTGAAGTTCTTTATGGAAATCAGGGACGCCGTGTCATTCGGACTAAAGAGGAGAAGGACGACCCAAGTTGTTATCAGCGCTCAGTTCAGAAGCCTGCATCTCTGATGGTATAGGGTTGCATTAGTGCATGTGGCATGGGCAGCTTACACATCTGGAAAGACACCATCAATGCTGAAAGGTATATCCAGGTTCTAGAGCAACATATGCTCCCATCCAGACGACATCTCTTTCAGGGAAGACCTTGCATTTTCCAACATGACAATGCCAAACCACATACTGCATCAATTACAGCATCATGGCTGTGTAGAAGAAGGGTCTGGGTACTGAACTGGCCAGCCAGCAGTCCAGATCTTTCACCCATAGAAAACATTTGGCGCATCATAAAACGGAAGATACGACAAAAAAGACCTAAGACAGTTGAGCAACCAGAATCCTACATTAGACAAGAATGGGTTAACATTCCTATCCCTAAACTTGAGCAACTTGTCTCCTCAGTCCCCAGACGTTTACAGACTGTTGTAAAGAGAAAAGGGGATGTCTCACAGTGGTAAACATGGCCTTGTCCCAACTTTTTTGAGATGTGTTGTCATGAAACTTAAAATCACCTAATTTTTCTCTTTAAATGATACATATTCTCAGTTTAAACATTTAATGTGTCATCTATGTTCTATTCTGAATAAAATATGGAATTTTGAAACTTCCACATCATTGCATTCCATTTTTATTTACAATTTGTACTTTGTCCCAACTTTTTTTGAATCAGGGTTGTATAATATTTTTGTCTCATTTGTTTAACTGGGTTCTCTTTATCTACTTTTAGGACTTGTGTGAAAATCTGATGATGTTTTAGGTCATATTTATGCAGAAATATAGAAAATTCTAAAGGGTTCACAAACTTTCAAGCACCACTGTACCTCTTACCTGAATAGTATATGTTTTTACAACCACATGCACCTTATTCTCTCGATCACATGTATTTATTTATTGAAATTGTTCCTGCTCAACTGCACTCTGTCAACATGGGCAAATGGGCAATTATTACTCCTAATTGTGCAATACATTCACTTATCACTGTGCAATAACCCACTGACTGATTTGTCATGCTGTATCATAGGTCACACCCTAGATACATAGAATCACATTTATTTTATTTTTTAAAGCTGGTGTAGAGGTTAGCACTGTCGCCTCACAGCAAGAAGGTCCTGGGTTCGAGCCCAGCGGCCGACGAGGGCCTTTCTGTGTGGAGTTGGCATGCTCTCCCCATGTCTGCATGGGTTTCCCCCGGGTGCTCCGGTTTCCCCCACAGTCCAAAGGCATGCAGGTTAGGCTAATTGGTGGCTCTAAATTGACCGTAGGTGTGAATGTGAGATTGAATGGTTGTTTATGTCTATTTGTCAGCCCTGTGATGACCTGGTGACTTGTCCAGGGTGTACCCTGTCTCTTGCCCATAGTCAGCTGGGATAGGCTCCAGCTTGCCTTGTAGAACAGGATAAGCAGCTACAGATAATGGATGGATGAATATCTATCTATCTTGTACAGATTTGTTTATCTTTTTGCTTGAATGTTTATCTTGTACAGATCTGACTATCTCCCCCTTTTTTTTTTCTTCCCCTCTTTCCTTAATACAAATGGCCCTTTTCCACTACCCTTTTTCAGCTCACTTCAGCCCGACACGGCTCGTGTTTCAACTACCTCAGAGCAGCACGACTCAGCTCGCTTCAGCCTTACTCAGCACCCAAAACTCGCACGGTTTTGGAGTAGGGCTG
Organism: Neoarius graeffei; assembly: GCF_027579695.1. Classification (NCBI taxonomy): domain Eukaryota; kingdom Metazoa; phylum Chordata; class Actinopteri; order Siluriformes; family Ariidae; genus Neoarius; species Neoarius graeffei. Next base: position 40,250,545 of record NC_083594.1, read on the forward strand.
AAGCGAGCCAAACCGAGCCGAGTGGGGCTAGGGGCGTGAGGAGACACTCCCCTGTGCACTGATTGGTGAGGAGGAGTGTCCTCACATGCCCACACACGCCCCGCGAGCACGCTGGGATCTGTAAACCCGGAAGAAGAATAATTACGAATTACGAGAATTTCTGAAGCCTTATGCGCCTCGCCTCATCTATACGCTCTTGCCAGTATCTGTTGGCGTTGTCGGTGACAACAAGCCACAGCACCAAGACCAGCAACACTAACGACTCCATGTCCTCCATGTTTATTGTTTACTGTCCGGGTCGTGAGACTACCGCTTAAAAGGTCACTGATGTCACTGTTTGCGCCGCCTAACGACATCACGTGACATCCACCCACTTTCGCTAACTCCACCCAATGTGTCCACCCACTTCCAGCCAGCACGGTTCAGCGCGGTTGTAGTCGAAATGCAACTCCAACAGCCCCACTCAGCTCGACTCACCCCGACTCAGCACGGCACGGCTCAGCCCAACTCAGTCGCGTTGGTAGTGGAAAAGCGGCATAAGTGTTTGTATGAATACACTGACTGGGTTGCTTGCTTCAATTTCACTGTACTGTACGGTGCAGTAACAATAAAGGAATCTTGAATCTTGTGTTTTTCTGTTTTAAATGAAAGAATTACAACTTTACTCTTTACCATGTTTGATATTTGGAGGAAACATGGCATCAAATCAGTAGAGCATTAACTTGAAATACATATAAAAGTTGAAGTCAAGTGGGGGTTTTTTGGTAATTCTGTTGGAACAAAATGTCATTTCTCCAGGACCGTAATGCAACACATAACATTACAGTAGTACAGTCGACAAGACTACATAAAATGTAAATACACAACCGTGTGAGACAAGTGCGAGACAATAAGTACACAGAAAAATATATACAGAACAATAAATACACAGGACAGTGAATACACAGAACAATAGATTCATAGTGCAGTGTTGATGATATAGGAAAGCAATACAGTGTTGTGTGACAATGCTATTGCCACAATGGGCTGTAAATTAATGAGTAGTGTGCAATGATAAATGTAGCAACTATATTATCAGCAGTGTAGCAGCCAAAAGTCTTATAAACAGAAAGTGTCTAATGCACCATTGTAACATGCAGGTGTGCAGTGATATTGAGTCATATTTGGTTAGGACTTTTACTAGTATTAAATTCCCCTGAGGTCCAACTCCCTCAGGGAAGAAACTGTTGGTGGTGCCACAGTACTCTGGTTACTTCTGCCAGATGGCAAGGGGGTAAAGAATATATTCTCGTGGTGTAAGGTTTATAGTGGTTGTTGTATGAGGTGTTGCTGGTAAGTAAATAGACCCTGATGATCTTTTTTTAGCTATTCTCACAATTAGTTGTATGGTCCTGCTCTCAGAAACTGTGTAGTTCCTGTACCAAACAGTGAGACAGCTGATCAGGATGTGCTCTGTCATCCCTCTGTAGAAGGTGTGTGTGGGGGGGCTCTCTTCAGCCTCCATAGAAAGTGGAGGTGCCAATGGGCCTTCTTGGCCAGGCAGGTGGTTTTGAGAGTCCAACACACTGTCATGTGCACATCAAGAAACTTGGAGCTTTTGACTCTCTTCATGATTGTTCCATTGATATGGTCTACTCAGGATCTCCTGAACTCAATAATCATCTCTTTGATCTTATCAACCTTAAGAGATACATTGTTGTCTCTACACCATTCAGCAAGCTGGTTCAGCTCATCCCTGTATGCTTACTTTGCTGAGTTTCATCAGCAAACTTGATGTGATTTGAACTGTACATTGCAGCACAGTCATGAGTCAGCAGGTAAACAGCAGTGGACTGAGCACACCATCCTGGGGAGATCTGCTGTTTAGTATGCTGGTGCTGGAGTTTACAGAGCCTACCGGACTGAGCTCTCTCGGTCAAAAAGTCCAGGATCCAGTTGCAGAGGGAGATGGTCAAATTCAGTCTGTGTGAAATCATGAAAGTGGCTTCAAATCTGCCTTTACGTGTTGTGTGTGTGTGTGTGTGTGTGTGTGTGTGTGTGTGTGTGTGTGTGATGCTATGCCCCACATCATTCTTATAATGTCATTGATGAGCTTTTGTAAACTAATGAATTGCTCCTCTCTAATAGTTTCATTGTCAAGCTACTGATAGATTTTAAAGTTTAGCCCTCCCATCTAATATCACAACCAGCTGTCACTGTAGTATATTAATAATAGCGCTGTTGAAAATAGGGGTGTTTATAATCATTTGGGAATAGGATGGGATGAGACACTTGTGGGATGAGTTTGACTGATATAATAAAGTGCTGCTCGTTGTTACTTACCATCAAATTTTCAAAGACAAGTCATGACTAAATGACTGAGATATTTTACAGAATGAGAAATACTTCTCAAGTTTTGTAAACGTTCAAATTAGAGATTAATTAACTACAATAGGTTATAGTAGCATGGTCTGAGTAAGTTTAATATTAAGAAATAATAAGAATGTACTTAGTCTATTTATACAATGTATTACCTGTATGTTTATAGGATGTGTAAAAGTCAGAAACGGTCAGAATGTTCAAAGCTAAGTCAAAGCAAGGCAAACTCAAGTCTCAAATCATAGACAAATGAAAACCAGTCAAGATATCATTCAAGTCATAGGATTTGTGGCTCAAATTTATGTTCTACAATTTTAGATTAAATGCTAAACACGGACCTGTGTCGCTCTTTGCGTCCACCTCCACGATCGGATGCCAGGTTGAACCAACGAATGGTATGTTTGTTGATCTCTTCTTCAGTCGCGTTCCTGCTTACCTTGCAGTTTTGCACAGCTCCTGATTAAAGCATCAATATATTAATATAGTTGTATGCAAATGTTTTTGCACCCCCACTAAACTGCGTGTATTGTAAGTTAAAAGAAGTACTTACAACCTATTGTAATAACTACCTTTTTTTTTAAATGTTAAAGCACTTTATATTTGATGAATTTAAAAAAAAAAAGAACAAAACTGTAATTGTGGCATGTGCAAAAGTTTTGACTCCTTGCTAATTCGCTACTTTGTAACACCCCTTTGGTTAATGTCTTTTCAGTTTCTTGACTGACCAAGTCACATTTGCTCCGAGAATTTGCTGATATTTTCACTGTAATCCATTCTTCCATCTATCTGTGCAGTGTTTTCTGTGCCACCAGCTGTCACACAGCCTTAAAACATAACAGATCAATTCTCATGCTTAATAGTTGTCAAGGTGTTCTTTTCATCAAATGCTGCTCCTTTTCTCTTCAAAGATGCCGTTGGTGAATTTGGCCAAAGAGTTCCATTTTTAATTCATCAATGCACAGTATTTATTTCTAAAATGCATCTGGCTTATGCTGTTTTGCATACATCAGACATTGACTTATATGATGAGGTCACAAGTAAGATTTCCTTCTGATGACACTTCCATGCAGATCATATAGGTTTGTGCTGTCATTTGGGGATTTTGTTTTGCTTTTTTGCCTGGGATGTTTTCTTGGTCTTCCAAGTCTTGCCTTGACTTCCACAGTTCCCCTTAAATGTCATTTCTTTATGACATTTTGGAGAGTGTAAATTATAAGAAATCTGAAATGCTTTGATATCTTTTATTAGCCTTCCCCAGATTTGTAGGCATCACTTAGATTCATGTTCAGATCTTCAGTCAGCTGCTTAGCGATATCCATTGTTGCTGAGTGTTAGCACAAGTTTTGAAGAGTCAGAGAATTAATTTTGGTCTTGAATTGTCATCAGCTGACAATTTATAATGACAATTTTTTACCTGAGTAACAAGTCCTAACAAGACAATTAAGTCCTAACAAATTAATCAACTTTACAGTTGGAATCAAACTTGTACATGTCAGAATTACTATTTTATTTCTTTACTTTTTTTAAAAAGGTTATCAAATTAAAATGAACCATGCATTAACATTTGGAGAAAAAAAAATACTTTGCTGCAGAGGTGTTCACTTATTTTCACTTAAAAGATCTGTAATTTAGCCAGGGTGCCCAAACTTTTGCATATACTTGTATGACAAAATGAAAAATGGTAATTAATGATGGTGACACATACGAATAAGAAGCCCCTTTGTGTTCATTCCACTGAATTTTAGCTTTTGGTTGGCCCCCTTCCAGCAGATCTTTTTGCTAAGATTATCACTGAAAATGTGAGCCAAGATGTTCCAGGTCACCTTTTTGACATCTTGCCCTCCCAGTGTTGATAGAATTTTTATCTGTGAGAAAGGAAAAAACAATTTAATAAACCACTGTGTGAATGATGTGAACCCTTACAAAAAATAAGTTTATTCAAGTGTGCTTCCAGTATACTTCTTTTAAATTAAAAATAAGAGAGTATGCTTTCAGTTTACTTTTTATTTACTTATCAGAGATATACTTACTAAAGTTATACATAAGTATACTTGGCTTATACTGAAAAGTATAAAGATTAGTATACATACTATATATAGATAAGTATATTAAGCTTATACTAATACTTATACTAATAAGCTTATACTTATTCATACTAATTCACTATTCTTAAATTCAAAATGTTTAAAATTCAGGGATATTATAGAATATAAAACTGCCTTAATAATGTACAAAGTAAGGAATTATAAAGTACCAAGGAATATCCAAACAATGTTCTCGGATAGAGAGGGGGGCTATAATTTTAGGGGGAAATTGAAATTTAAAATTTGCAGTGCTAGGACAACGTTAAAAATGTTCAGTATTTCTATTTGTGGAGTAAAGCTATGAAACAGTTTGATTGTGGAGCTCATGAAATGTACAACTATAAACCAGTTCAAAAAAAAAGTATAAGGAACAGATCTTTATGAGGTATAGGGAGGAGGAATTACAATAACATGCTATTGATAATATGGGTACATACGGATATATATATATTATATAAAATGTGAGTATTTGTGTGTGTGTGTGTGTGTTATATATATATATATATATATATATATATATATATATATATATATATATATATATATATATATATATAATATATATATATATATATATATACACATACATACACACATATACACACACACACGCGCGCACACACACAGCGGGGCAAAAAAGTAAAAAAGTATTTAGTCAGTCACCAATTGTGCAAGTTCTCCCACTCAAAAAGATGAGAGAGGCCTGTAATTTTCATCATAGGTATACCTCAACTATGAGAGACAAAATGAGAAAAAAAAAATCCAGAAAATCACATTGTCTGATTTTTAAAGAATTTATTTGCAAATTATGGTGGAAAATAAGTATTTGGTCAATAACAAAAGTTCATCTCAATACTTTGTTATATACCCTTTGTTGGCAATGACAGAGGTCAAACGTTTTCTGTAAGTCTTCACAAGAAACTCAGGGGGATCTTCTACAAACACAACATTCCGGTACATTACCCAGTAACACTCTGAAGCAGAAACTGGTCCACCCTAAGGACAGAATACCCAGACATAAACAGGACAACGTAGTGTATGCCATTCAGTGCAGTGAGGAATGCACGGTCTCATATTGGGGAGACAAAACAACCGCTTCACAGGCGCATGGCTCAACGCAGGAAAGCCAGTTCCTCAGGCCAGGACTCTGCTGTCTGCCTTCATCTTAACAACAAAGGACACTCATTTCAGGATTGCAACATACACATTTTAGCCAGAGAGGATCGTTGGTATGAGCGAGGAGTTAAAGAAGCCATTTTTGTCAACCTGGAACGGCCATCACTGAACAGAGGTGGGGGTCTAAGACATCATTTATCAGCCACCTACAATGCAGTCCTTGGCACACTTCCCAGACAACTGAATGCACACCAAAACCCAGCTGTTTTCAGTGACTCACAGGAGGACAGAGAGAATCAGCATTCCATTGATCACCCTAACGGGCAATCCATTGATCATCCTAACGACTCTCGAGGCCATTCACAACCAGCCCCCAGTGACCCACACCAACAGGATGACTCAATGACACCTTAGATGAGCTTTTCATCCATGAGAGGATAAATACCTGATACTCCCTACCAGTCAGACAGAACTGAAGAAGCCTTTTGGATGAGAGGTGAAACATCTTCAAGAATCTTCAAGCAAGTCCAGTTGCTCTCTTTTACCACCCACAGTTTACCATGACCTGGATGACTGAGAATCTTCACAGACAAGTCTTCACAAGGTTTTCACACACTGTTACTGGTATTTTGGCCCATTCCTCCATGCAGATCTCCTCTAGAGCAGTGATGTTTTGGGGCTGTCGCTGGGCAACACGGACTTTCAACTCCCTCCAAAGATTTTCTATGGGGTTGAAATCTGGAGACTGGCTAGGCCACTCCAGGACCTTGAAATGCTTCTTACGAAGCCACTCCTTCGTTGCCCGGGCGGTGTGTTTGGGATCACTGTCACGCTGAAAGACCCAGCCACATTTCATCTTCAATGCCCTTGCTGATGGAAGGAGGTTTTCACTCAAAATCTCATGATACATGGCCCCATTCATTCTTTCCTTTACACGGATCAGTCGTCCTGGTCCCTTTGCAGAAAAACAGCCCCAAAGCATGATGTTTTCACCCCCATGCTTCACAGTAGGTATGGTGTTCTTTGGATGCAACTCAGCATTCTTTCTCCTCCAAACACGACAAGTTGAGTTTTTACCAAAAAGTTCTATTTTGGTTTCATCTGACCATATGACATTCTCCCAATCCTCTTCTGGATCATCCAAATGCTCTCTAGCAAACTTCAGATGGGCCTGGACATATACTGGCTTAAGCAGGGGGACATGTCTGGCACTGCAGGATTTGAGTCCCTGGTGGCGTAGTGTGTTACTGATGGTAGCCTTTGTTACTTTGGTCCCAGCTCTCTGCAGGTCATTCACTAGGTCCCCCCATGTGGTTCTAGGATTTTTGCTCACCGTTCTTGTGATCATTTTGACCCCACGGGGTGAGATCTTGCGTGGAGCCCTAGATCGAGGGAGATTATCAGTGGTCTTGTATGTCTTCCATTTTTTAATAATTGCTCCCACAGTTGATTTCTTCACACCAAGCTGCTTACCTATTGCAGATTCAGTCTTCCCAGCCTGGTGCAGGTCTACAATTTTGTTTCTGGTGTCCTTTGACAGCTCTTTGGTCTTGGCCATAGTGGAGTTTGGAGTGTGACTGTTTGAGGTTGTGGACAGGTGTCTTTTATACTGACATTGAGTTCAAACAGGTGCCATTAATACAGGTAACGAGTGGAGGACAGAGGAGCCTCTTAAAGAAGTTGTTACAGGTCTGTGAGAGCCAGAAATCTTGCTTGTTTGTAGGTGACCAAATACTTATTTTACCAAGGAATTTACCAATTAATTCAGTAAAAATCCTACAATGTGATTTCCTGGATTCTTTCCCCCCATTCTGTCTCTCATAGTTGAAGTGTACCTATGATGAAAATTACAGGCCTCTCTCATCTTTTTAAGTGGGAGAACTTGCACAATTGGTGGCTGACTAAATACTTTTTTGCCCCACTGTATTTATGCAGTATGTGTGTGTGTGTATATATATATATATATATATATATATATATATATATATATATATATATATATATATATGCATAATTGTATATAATATATAAGCATAATATGCATAATTATATTATGGGTGTCTGTGTACGTATGGATGTGTATAGTTATAGGTATGTGTATATGTATGTACTGTATATATGTATTGTATGTGTGTATGTATGCATAACATAAGTATCTGTATATATGATTTGATTTGGTCGATATTATACCATGTTGGTATGTCTTGGTATGTTGGTATGGTTTTTTTTTTTTGGTTGATTTTGTTTTCTTTTGTATATATAGTTTATTATGGTGGAAAGTGACGTTTGATTAGTGGTGGTATAGAGGGTTAGGATTTGCCAAGTTATTTACTTCTTCCTAATCCTTTCCGAACATCATTATGTTACTGCCTTGTGGCTACGCTATTCTGTTTGTTTATGACGATGTTTTGATGATCGCATTTTTTATTTTTGTTTTTTTGTTTTTATATCTTCTTTACTGTTTGAAATAAAGCAATCAATCAATCAGTACTTCAGCTTTTGATCAAGATATACTTAACAAAAGTCTAATAAAGTATTAAAATATTTGTGTGTCATGTTTAAATGTACTTGCCCTGTAGTTGTGCTTCAACATTATTGACTCTTAAGTATGTCTGTGGTTCCATGTAAGGTTTTTTTTTTTTAATAATTTCTCCTGAGTGGGATAATTTTTTTATTTATTTCTTTTCCTTTGGAGCTTGGATGTCAATTTCAGTTGTCATTGGCATGTTTTTATACTTTGGCATTTAATACAATGTTGCTTTAAATTTAGATTTTTAAAGAAAATGAATATGTTCTTAATCCTGAGTATCTGTTTTTATTTTGTGAATTCTTACCTTTATAACTTCATTGTAACTTAAAACATAAACGCAGAGCCATGGCCTCACTTTTGTTTATAAATGCCTTTGAGACCTCAGGAATGGCACAGGAATAGTTTTAAGCATTAACAATAAATCTAATATAATAATTTTTACGATTAAAGTGATTTATATAGGTAGTGGTCTGAGTGAATGACCTTGACGTCCATAACATCACAACAGGAAGTCGGTCTCATCGCCATTTCCGCTATACACAGAGCTGACTACAACTCCGATCCTCCATTTTGAGCTAATTTATCGCGATGCCACGTAGATGTGTTGCTGGCCGGTACAGCAACATGACAGAAGGTGGATTTATGTTGCATTGATGGTCCAAGAATGTTCAAACTGCAAAGATTTGGACACATTTTGCGAGAATTTCACGGGCACATTGGGCACCTATGAAGTGGTCTCTCCTCTGCATTGCACGTTTTACTGAGGACTCGTACAAAACCTCTGATCTGTTGAGGAGCATTGGCTATAAGCCCATATTGAAAGAGGGTGCAGTACCAACAATTAACGAAAAAGAAAACTACAAGAAAAGGAAAGTATGTATTTTTTTTTTTAAAGGAAAGTGAGTTCAGTTGCACCAGTCCTCCCGGAGTGAGCCGAGGGTTGTTGCTAAAATCTGGGATGGAACGGGATGGGATATATCGCTCAGGCAGTGACCTCCCTGCAGTTGTTGCTAAAACTGGTGACATCCCACTCCGTCCTGGGTTTTAGTAATTGCCTGAGCCCAGCGGTAATGGCAGACTACACAGTATGAAGAAAAGTGAATGAGTGGAGCAGCCATCTTATTTCTTCACTGGATATTGCTGCTATCTTGCCCTTACATGGAAGAAGTGAATGAATGGAGAACTGAACAAACAACTGAAAGTCAGATTGTTTCAAAAACAGTCGGCCTTCAAGAAGCGAGAACATAGACTGGTACGCTCTGACTCTCATTTGGATAAAAAAAAACACGTTGTTTACCTGCATTTAGATTAATACATGTAACTTGTATTGTGTGTTTAAGTAACCGGTATAAGATTATTTAATTTGCTTCAGAATGTGATTGTCTCAGTTAATCTGATTATTTAATTAGCCTTTTACGTTTTATCAGTGAAAATGCATGTATGTACATATATGTTGCATAAGTTATAACACCTGTCCTGTTTTAATGAGCATCAACCCACAATCAATGAAGTCAAATCAGTCTTAGTTGAGCAAGTCGGTAACGGTATTTCGTACTTTCACTGTAAATTTTTATTTATATGACTTTGGTCGATAGCTGTCAATGGCCTCGGCCTTAAAACTGGTTCCTGCTGTGACGTCATGCACTCAGGGCTGGCTGGCTCAGTGGGGCAACTCGAATACCAACTTTGTGGTCGATTTTAACTCTCAAAAATATATATTTTTTTATTCCCATTTATGCAGTATACAAGAGTCAAGGATGGAGATGCTATCCACTCAGAAATGTATTTAAAAATAAAGGCTCTACGTATCTCCTTTAAGGTACAAAACACTTAAGTTGTCTACTGGTAGTGTGCATGAGGTAAGGGTTAGGGCTAGAAAACTAATAGTATACCTAGAAGGGTAATTGCAGTATACTTCAAAACTAAAAAGTGGACTAGATGTATATAACCAGTAACTAAAAGTATATTTCCAATATGCTATAAAGTATACTTTTATAAACTAAAAAGTGGACTAGAAGTGTGTAACGAGTAAACCAATAGTATATTTCCAGTATACTACAAAGTATACTTAAGTAAACTAAAAAGTGGATTAGAAGTATAAAACAAGTAAACTCGTAGTATATTTCTAGTATACTATGAACTATGCTTTTGTAAACTAAAGCATGGACTACAAGTATAGAACTAGTAAACTATTAGTATATAAGTTTACTTGTGGTAGACTTGCAGCACAAAAAAAATTAGTTGTATACTCAAAGTTTACTTCTCTTAGACTTAAAGTATACTTTTTATAAACTAAAAGTGGGCCAATTTAGTCCCAAGAAGTATTAGATTAGTTTACTTACAAGTATACTGTAAGTACAGTGGTGCTTGAAAGTTTGTGAACCCTTTAGGATTTTCTATATTTCTGCATAAATATGACCTAAAACATCATCAGATTTTCACACAAGTCCTAAAAGTAGATAAAGAGAACCCGGTTAAACAAATGAGACAAAAATAATATACTTGGTCATTTATTTATTGAGGAAAATGATCCAATATTACATAGTTCACCAAAACCCTTATGGATAAAATAAAATCAAGGACCGTGACGTCGCCCGGTATGGCGCAGCCGGGGCCCCACCCTGGAGCCAGGCCCGGGGTTGGGGCTCGTATGCAAGCGCTTGGTGGCTGGGCCGAGCTCAGCCCGAAGCGGTAACGTGGGCCCGACCTCCTGTGGGTTCACCACCCACAGAGGTAGCCGTAGGGGGCTGGTGCAGTGTGGATTGGGCGGCAGTCGAAGGCAGGGGCCTCGATGACCTGATCTCCAAACACAGCGGCTAGCTGTTGGGACATGGAATGTCACTTCGCTGGGGGGGAAAGAGCCTGAGTTTGTGCGGGAGCTTGAGAGGTACCGGCTAGAGATAGTCGGGCTCACCTCCACGCACAGCTTGGGCTCCGGAATCCAGCTCCTCGAGAAGGGCTGGACTCTCCACTTCTCTGGAGTCACCCATGGTGAACGGCGGTGGGCTGGTGTGGGCTTGCTTATAGCTCCCCAGCTCAGCTGCCATGTGTTGGAGTTTACCCCAGTGAACGAGAGGGTCGCCTCTCTGCGCCTTAGGATCGGGAAGAGGGCTCTTGCTGTTGTTTGTGCCTACGGGCCGAATAGCAGTATAGAGTATCCGGCCTTCTAGGAGTCCCGGGGAGAGGTACTGAGAGGTGCTCAGACTGGGGACTCCATTGTTCTACTGGGGGACTTCAACGCTCACGTGGGCAACAACAGTGACACTTGGAGGGGTGTGATTGGGAGGAACGGCCTCCCCGATCTGAACCCGAGTGGTGTTTTATTATTGCACTTCTGTGCTAGTCACGATTTGTCCATAACGAACACCATGTTCAAGCATAGGGGTATCCATAAGTGCACGTGGCACCAGGACACCTTAGGTCGGAGGTCGATGATCGACTTTGTTGTCATTTCATCTGATCTCCGGCCCTATGTCTTGGACACTCAGGTGGAGAGAGGGGCTGAGCTGTCAACTGATCACTACCTGGTGGTGAGTTGGATCCGCTGGCGGAGGAGGAAGCCGGACAGACCTGGCAGGCCCAAACGTATGGTGAGGGTCTGCTGGGAACGTCTGGCCGAGCACTCTGTCGGGGAGGTCTTTAACTCCCATCCCTGGGAGAGCTTCTCCCAGCTTCCGAGGGAGGTGGGGGACATTGAGTCTGAGTGGACCATGTTCTCTACCTCCATTGTTGACGCGGCTGTTTGGAGCTGTGGCCGCAAGGTCTCCGGTGCCTGTCGTGGCGGCAATCCCTGAACCCGGTGGTGGACACTGGAAGTAAGGGATGCCGTCAAGCTGAAGAAGGAGTCCTATCAGGCCATGTTGGCCTCCGGGACTCCTGAGGCAGCTGATGGTATTGGCAGGCCAGGCGTGCCGCAGCTCGGCCAGTTGCGGAAGCAAAAACTCGGAACTGGGAGGAGTTCGGTGAAGCCATAGAGGAGGACTATCGGTCGGCCTCGAACAAATTCTGGCAAACCGTCCGGCGCCCCAGGAGGGGGAAGCAGTACTCTGCCAACACTGTTTACAGTGTGGGTGGGGAGCTGTTGACCTCAACTGGGGACATTGTCGGGCGGTGGAAGGAATACTTTGAGGATCTCCTCAATCCCACTGTCATGTCTTCCATTGAGGAAGTGGAGGCTGATGACTCAGAGGTGGACTTCTCCATTACCCAAGCCGAAGTCACTGAGGCGGTTAGCAAGCTCCTCGGTGGCAGGGCACCGGGGGTGGATGAGATCTGCCCCGAGTATCTCAAGTCTCTGGATGTTGTGGGGCTGTCTTGGCTGACATGCCTCTGCAACATCGCGTGGCGGTCAGGGACAGTGCCTCTGGAGTGGAAGACTGGGGTGGTGGTCCCTCTTTTTAAGAAAGGGGACCGGAGAGTGTGCTCCAATTATAGGGGAATCACACTTCTCAGCCTCCCAGGGAAGGTTTACTCCAGGGTACTGGAGAGGAGAATTCAGCCAATAGTCGAACCTCAGATCCAGGAGGAGCAATGTGGTTTTCGTCCTGGTCGCAGAACACTGGACCAGCTCTATACCCTTCATAGGGTGCTCGAGGGTTCATGGGAGTTTGCCCAACCAGTCCACATGTGCTTTGTGGATTTGGAGAAGGCATTCGACCGTGTCCCTCGTGGTGTTCTGTGGGGGGTGCTTCGGGAGTATGGGGTTCGGGGCTCTTTGCTAAGGGCTGTCCGGTCCCTGTACAAACAGAGCAGGAGTCTGGTTCGCATTGCCGGCAGTAAGTCAGACCTGTTCCCAGTGCATGTTGGACTCCAGCAGGGCTGCCCTTTGTCACTGGTTCTGTTCATAATCTTTATGGACAGAATTTCTAGGCGCAGCCAGGGGCCAGAAGGAATCCTGTTTGGGAACCACAGGATTTCATCTCTGCTTTTCGCAGATGATGATGTCCTGTTGGCTTCTTCAAACCAGGACCTTCAGCATGCACTGGGGCGGTTTGCAGTCGAGTGTGAAGCGGCTGGGATGAGAATCAGCACCTCCAAGTCAGAGGCCATGGTTCTCGACCAGAAAAGGGTGGCTTGCCCTCTTCAGGTTGGTGGAGAAGTCCTGCCTCAAGTGGAGGAGTTTAAGTATCTCAGGATCTTGTTCACGAGTGAGGGAAGGATAGAGCGTGAGATCGACAGGCGGATCGGTGCGGCCTCCGCAGTGATGCGGTCACTTTACCGGTCCATCGTGGTGAAGGAGCTGAGCCAAAAGGCAAAGCTCTTGATTTACCGGTCGATCTACGTTCCGACTCTCACCTATGGTCATGAGCTTTGGGCAATGACCGAAAGAACAAGATCGCGGATACAAGCGGCCGAAATGAGTTTCCTTCGCAGGGTGGCTGGGTGCTCCCTTAGAGATAGGGTGAGAAGCACAGTCACTCGGGAGGAGGTTGGAGTAGAGCCACTGCTCCTCCACATCAAGAGAAATCAGCTGAGGTGGCTCGGGCATCTCTTTCGGATGCCTCCTGGACGCCTCCCTGGGGAGGTGTTCCAGGCATGTCCCCCCGGGAGGAGGCCCCGGGGAAGACCCAGGACATGCTGGAGGGACTGTGTCTCTCAGCTGGCCTGGGAATGCCTCGGTGTTCTTCCCGAGAAGCTGGCCGAGGTGTCTGGGGAAAGGGAAGTTTGGGCTTCCATGCTCAGACTGCTGCCTCTGCGACCCGGCCCCGGATAAGCGGAAGAAGACGAGATGAGATTACATATCTGTGATTGGCAAAAGTATGTAAACCTTTGCTTTCAGTATCTGGTGTGACCCCTTGTGCAGCAATAACTGTAACTAAATGTTTCCGGTAACTGTTGATCAGTCCTGCACACTGGCTTGGAGGAATTTTAGCCCATTCCTCCATACAGAACAGCTTCAACTCTGGGATGTTGGTGGGTTTCCTCACATGAACTGCTCACTTCAGGTCCTTCCACAACATTTTGATTGGATTAAGATCAGGACTTTGACTAGGCCATTCCAAAACATTAACTTTATTCTTCTTTAACCATTCTTTGGTAGAACGACTTGTGTGCTTAGGGTCGTTGTCTTGCTGCATGACCCACCTTCTCTTGAGATTCAGTTCATGGACAGATGTCCTGACATTTTCCTTTAGAATTTGCTGGTATAATTCACAATTCATTGTTCCATCAATGATGGCAAGCCGTCCTGGCCCAGACGCAGCAAAACAGGCCCAAACAATGATACTACTACCACCACCATGTTTCACAGATGGGATAAGGTTCTTATGCTGGAATGCAGTGTTTTCCTTCCTCCAAACATAACGCTTCTCATTTAAACCAAAAACTTCTATTTTGGTCTCATCCGTCCACAAAACATTTTCCAATAGCCTTCTGGCTTGTCCATGTGATCTTTAGCAAACTGCAGACAAGCAGCAATGTTCTTTTTGGAGAGCAGTGGCTTTCTCCTTGCAACCCTGCCATGCACACCATTGTTGTTCAATGTTCTCCTGATGGTGGACTCATGAACATTAACATTAGCCAATGTGAGAGAGGCCTTCAGTTGGTTAGAAGTTACCCTGGGGTCCTTTGTGACCTCGCCGACTATTACACGCCTTGCTCTTGGAGTGATCTTTGTTGGTTGACCACTCCTGGGTAGGGTAACAATGGTCTTGAATTTCCTCCATTTGTACACAATCTGTCTGACTGTGGATTGGTGGAGTCCAAACTCTTTAGAGATGGTTTTGTAATCTTTTCCAGCCTGATGAGCATCAACAACGCTTTTTCTGAGGTCCTCAGAAATCTCCTTTGTTCGTGCCATGATACACTTCTACAAACGTGTTGTGAAGATCAGACTTTGATAGATCCCTGTTCTTTAAATAAAACAGGGTGCCCACTCACACCTGATTGTCATCCCATTGATTGAAAACACCTGACTCTAATTTCACCTTCAAATTAACTGCTAATCCTAGAGGTTCACATACTTTTGCCACTCACAGATACGTAATATTGGATCATTTTCCTCAATAAATAAATGACCAAGTAGAATATTTTTGTCTCATTTGTTTAACTGGGTTCTTTTTATCTACTTTCAGGACTTGTGTGAAAATCTGATGATGTTTTCTGTCATATTTATGCAGAAATATAGAAAATTCTAAAGGGTTCACAAACTTTCAAGCACCACTGTACATTGATATCGGTATTCTTGGTACACAAAAGTATACTTAAGGAAACTTTACTTAAGTATACTTAATAAAATGAACTTGAAGTATACTTCTTTTTGATAAGGGAAGGGCCACCAGGTATTTTCCTTTCACTGATACATGCAAAGACTATTTGGATGCTATTAATTTGCTCATGTAAGCATACTAGTAAAACAAACAAACAAATACATAACATGACAACACTTTTTGGCAACTATGTGAGAGAGAATACAGATAAAATGTATCTCATAAAATTTTTGTTGATTAATTACTTGTGTACTATTTCTCTCTATGTCTGGGGTAAATTAGGGTACATAAATTGTATTGAAATCTGCAACAAAGATGCAAAATATTATTGAATACCAAGTTATGTTTGGATCCAGAATTTGTGGCTTCAGCGAGCCAGGCTTCGAAATGTTCCACATCCTCAATGGTATCCAGTGGGAATTTCAAGTCATCAGGTGTGTCAATAAAGCCCTGGAGTTCTGTATTTGCATCCAGTTTGGTGTTCAAGCTGTTCAGCATTCCCAGTATTTGTGTTTGTTCATGCTTAACCTGCTCCATGAGCGTTAACATATGGAGCTGAGCAGCTATAAAGTTAAAAAAAAAGTAAACAATTAAAATGATGCAAAGCCAAATTAGTTTTTACCAAATATAGTGCTATCTAAAAAAAGTTTCATAATACCATTAAGTATTCTTCTTTAAAATAATAAATGGAATCTGATCTGTATGACCAGCATGCACAGATGAGGAGTTGAGAGAGCTGGACAGACTATAAGACTAAAGGATGGCTGCATCGCTGTCTTCGGTAGAGACAATGCAAGGCCTAACTCCAACTGTACCATTATCAGTAGGTAGTCAAACTGCATTGTGAATAATGAAGGAAATTGTTCACCAAAGTGAATGCAACAACATGTCAAAGTTTAACCTATAAAAGTGAGCTTAGAATTTCATTAACAAAATAAGTCTTGGATGCCACCAAAGATCATATATTATTCATTGCATTAATGCAGATCATTCAGGGTGGATTTTTCTTTTAAAACTCACCAGTGCATAGAATCGGGCCAGTTCCTCTCCTTACTCTACAAGTTGGATGGAAAAGAAGTTGACCCTCCCAACTGCTTGTATTCATTTCAGGACAAGATATAACTGATACAGGAGGAGCCAGTGGTGGAGGAGTCACTTTAGAGGCCATGGGATGAGGTTTGGTTGAAAGAGCCACAATTTGTGTTGATTTAGATGGAAAGCGGTGAACTGTTTGGTGAGTTCTTTGTTTCTTCAGAGGGGTTCCTGACTCATTCTCATCACTATCCTCATCAGATTTTCCAAGATAATGACTGAAATGAATGTAGAACATATGTCTACTATGTAGTTTCAATATAATTTTTTTCTTTTACATTTTAAAAAGTTCAAGCTTTTCTTAAAAATTCTGAAACTAACATTGGCTTGGGTTTTGCATTCACCTCCTCCGTTTCATCCAACAGCACATCAGAAGTGCTGCAGGGTAAGGATTTCAAAGCCTGGTGTGCTGCTGAATAATTGTCTGAAACATAAATATCGAAACAATGTAAAGTCTCTGGCACTTCTTTTAAGTATAACTACTGAGAGAGATTAACTCATTTGACTGATGACAATAATATTATTAAATGTGATTACTGAAAGAATGGCTAAATATATTACTTTAAATAAGTTTGCATGGCTGTTTTTAATTTTAGCCATTTAACTTTATAATCAAACATACCATACGTCTTTAGGACAGTGCAATTATAACGCTCCCAGTCCTCACTAGGCATCTCTTGTTGTTGAACTGCTCGTTCCGTACATTCATCTGTTTTATAATTTGGCCAAAGTGTCTCGCCAGCATTATACCACTCAGATGGCACAACTGCAACTGTTTCCATTCCTGAGAATTTAACAACGTGGAACATTCTGCAATAAAAATATAAATAGTGGCATTAGTTCTCCAAATGATGTTTAACATTCTGTAATAGATTTACATACATTATACCTGACTTGGGCAATATGAATTTAAGACTCTCTGGTGCACATCCTGATCAGTTATGGCAATGATGGAAGACTACAACAAAGCACCCAAGGTTGTTACGAGGTCACACTGAACAGCCTTTTCATATTCCTTCAACAAAAATTTATTGAAGGAAGAAAAATTTACAGATAATAAAAATATGTCTTATGAAACAACAAGAAATGTTTAGACCATGGGGTTTACCATGGCAATGTTGATTTAACAACTACATTAAAATCTCATCTCATCTCATCTCATTATCCTGTTCTACAGGGTCGCAGGCAAGCTGGAGCCTACCCCAGCTGACTATGGGCGAAAGGCGGGGTACACCCTGGACAAGTCGCCAGGTCGTCACAGGGCTGACACATAGACACAGACAACCATTCACACTCACATTCACACCTACGGTCAATTTAGAGTCACCAGTTAACCTAACCTGCATGTCTTTTGACTGTGGGGGAAACCGGAGCACCCAGAGGAAACCCATGCGGACACGGGGACAACATGCAAACTCCGCACAGAAAGGCCCTCACCGGCCACGGGGCTCGAACCCGGACCTTCTTGTTGTGAAGCGACAGTGCTAACCACTACACCACCGTGCTGCCTTAAATCAATAATAAATAATTTAATAAATAGAAATATTTAAAACCATTGTACACATGCTTTGTTATGCAATGTCAAATATCATGCAATGTCACTATCCATATCTGTATCTGTACCAGGATTTGAGTCAGACGTGCGCACTGCCTAAACTGAGAAGGTTGTGGAGTTTTTTTTTTCTCTACCACTATGCCCCAGGAAACTGGAAAATACTTTTCCACAACACAACAAATTGATTATAACTCCCATATGATTTTAAAAAAAAAAAGATCATACAAGTTACTATATTTGAAATTAATGAAATAAATTCTTTGGAAATCCCAGTGGAGATATGATTATGCTACACATATGGAGCAGTGGTTCTGTTGCCAAGTGACAGGAGACATTTTAAAAAAAGGAAATGTTAAACTGAAATTGTATTTGCACAAGCACCACACAAAGTCAGCACAGGCACAGAGGGTCGAGCAGCCACTGAGACTGCTCAAAAGAATGCTACTAAACAGTGCAGCGTTAAAGGAGCAGAGCAACCCACAAAGAACAGACACACGTCTCGCATGGAAGATCAAGGCCAGGAGAAATGCATCGCTCAAGCTTGGGTCTAGAGTCCCTCAACAACAGCCAACCAGTGGACAAATTTGATGAACAAACAAAGTACAAAAAATCCACCTCCTATCCATATCTACATTTATATCTCTTTAGGATGCATTGCCTGTCCAATCTTTACAATGTATTCAGTTTCAACCAGAGTATGCAGTCAAATTATAATGCCAAATTTTGCATTATATTTGAGGACTTGCCATATTTCAGCTCTCTAAGTGAAATAATGATCAAATTCTCAATTTTGAGCCCCTACTACCTGTTGAACAAATTGCAGTTGTAATGAAACTATTGACAAGTCTTGAGTTCCTCCAGTGACACACCTCTATTAATTGTTGGCCAATCTGACTAACCAAACATCTCGCTTAGGTCTTGTATATTTCATCAATAATTGCCAAGAACCACTTCACAGAAAGAAGCTATTTGACTGACATGATAGATGACCAATTATAGACCTTTTTCCTACAGTCCACTGGCAAACACATAAGATGAAATTAGAGATGGCACCAAACCATTACCCAAGACACAGATCAGTATCAGGACAATACTAACAAAAAATGGTGGATTTATTTGATTATCCAATTAGATTATTAGATTAGTTTAGATTCAACTTTGTCATTGTGCAGAATAGAGGTATAGAGCCAATGAAATGCAGTTAGCATCTAACCAGAAGTGCCAAATATAGTATTATTTATGGATAAGTACCAGAAGTAAGTACTGCAGCAGAGTGATGCCATATGTTAGTTTATTACATTTGGAATTTAAGTTATTTTTGTGTGAAAGTTGTAATTTTGTGCAAATCATGTTTTTATCTATGTATTTTGACCAGTATTATTCAAGTGTTTCAATTTAAAAGAAAAAAGAATAAAAAGGATTTTCATGCCAGGCGACACAGTGGTGTAGTGGTTAACAATGTCGCCTCACAGCAAGAAGGATCTGGGTTCGGCCCCAATAGCCGACAAGGGCCTTTCGGTGTGGAGTTTGCATGTTCTCCTCATGTCTGTGTGGGTTTCCTCCGAGTGCTCTGGTTTCCCCCACAGTCCAAAGACATGCAGGTTAGGTTAATTGGTGGCTCGAAATTGACTGTAGGTGTGAATGTGAGTGTGAATGGTTGTTTGCCTCTATGTGTCAGCCCTGCGATGATCTGGTGACTTGTCTAGGGTGTACCCTGTCTCTCGCCCATAGTCAGCTGGGATAGGCTCCAGCTTGCCTGCGACCCTGCACAGGATAAGCGGTTACGGATAGTGGGTGGATGATTTTCATGTCATCTCTGCCACTAAGTGCTCGACACAAAACTCTAAGAACTTAAAAAGACTGAATTCTTTGTCATTTTTCAGCCCAGTTTGAAGCCCACATGCCCCAAAAAGTTCAGTGTGTACAATAGTTTGTTTTCTCATCGGAAATCAGTGTACAAAAGCGTGTAAAACCAATCAGCCAGCAATCTTCAGGATTCTGCATGTTACAGCCTGAAAAGTGTACAAACCACAATGCATCTCTAGCATTATTATACTCAGATGGCACAACTGCAACAGTTTCCATTGATGAGAATTTAGTGAAGTGGAAACTTCTGTAATAAAAATAATAGTAGTGGTATTAGTTCTACAAATAATCTTTAGCATTCTGTAATAGACTTGACTAGAGCAATATGAATTTAAGACATTCCTGATCAGCTATGCCAATGATGGAAGAGGATCTCATCTCATCTCATCTCATTATCTCTAGCCGCTTTATCCTTCTACAGGGTCGCAGGCAAGCTGGAGCCTATCCCAGCTGACTACGGGCGAAAGGCGGGGTACACCCTGGACAAGTCGCCAGGTCATCACAGGGCTGACACATAGACACAGACAACCATTCACACTCACATTCACACCTACGGTCAATTTAGAGTCACCAGTTAACCTAACCTGCATGTCTTTGGACTGTGGGGGAAGCCGGAGCACCCAGAGGAAACCCACGCGGACACGGGGAGAACATGCAAACTCCGCACAGAAAGGCCCTCGCCGGCCACGGGGCTCGAACCCGGACCTTCTTGTTGTGAGGCGACAGCGCTAACCACTACACCACCGTGCCGCCTGGAAGAGGATCAGTGTTGTAATTCAATTTCCTGATGGATATTAAAGTAATATTGTCATAGGTCTAGAAGCAAGTGAACTCTTAAAATTATGTTAGTGACTAGACAATTGAATTGAATTGAATTGAAAGTGAATTAAAACCCTAGGATTTCTAGTGCATGTCTGCTTCCAACACCTAGACTATATATGTCTTTACATACAGTGCCTTGCAAAAGTATTCATCCCCCTTGGTGTTTGTCCTGTTTTGTTGCATTACAAGCTGGAATTAAAATTGATTTTTGGGGGGTTAGCACTATTTGATTTACACAACATGTCTACAACTTTAAAGGTGAAAAAAAAAATTTTTAATCGTGACACAAACAACAATTAAGATGAAAAAAAAAAAACAGAAATCTGGAGTGTGCATAAGTATTCACCCCCTTTCATATGAAACCCCGAAATAAGAGCTGGTTCAACCAATTCAGTTCATAAGTCACATAATTAGTTGATTAAGATCCACCTGTGTGCAATCAAAGTGTCACATGATCTGTCGCATGATGTCTGTATAAATTAACCTGTTCTGGAAGGACCCTGACTCTGCTACACTATTAAGCAAGCAACATGAAAACCAAGGAGCACTCCAAACAGGTCAGAGACAAAGTTGTGGAGAAGTATAGATCAGGGTTGGGTCATAAAAAATATCCCAAACTTCGAATATCCCAGGGAGCACCATTAAATCCATAATAGAACAATGGAAGGAATATGGCACCACTACAAACCTGACAAGAGAAGGCCGCCCACCAAAACTCAGAGACCGGGCAAGGAGGGCATTAATCAGAGATGCAACAAAGATACCAATGATAACACTGAGGGAGCTGCAAAGATCCACAGTGGAGATCGGATTATCTGCTCATAGGACTACTTTAAGCCGTACACTCCACAGAGTGGGGCTTTATGGAAGAGTGGCCAGAAAAAAGTAATTGCTTAAAAAAATCACATTTGGAGTTTGCCCAACAGCATGTGGTAGACTCCCCAAACACATGGTAGAAGATTCTCTGGTCAAATGAGACAAAAACTGAACTTTTTGGCCATTATGAGAAATGCCATGTGTGGTGCAAACCCAACACCCTGAGAACACCATCCCTACAATGAAGCATGGTGGTGGCAGCATCATGCTGTGGGGATATTTTTCATCTGCAGGGACAGGAAAGTTGGTCAAGACTGAAGAAAAGCTGGATGGCACTAAATACAGGGCAATTCTGGAGGAAAACCTGTTTGAGTCTGCCAGAGGTTTGAGACTGGGATGATGGTCCACGTTCCAGCAGGACAATGACCCTAAACATACTGCTAAAGCTACACTGGAGTGGTTTAAAGGGAAACATTTAAATATCTTGGAATGGCCTAGTCAAAGCCCAGACCTCAATCCAACTGAGAATCTGTGGCATAACTTGAAGATTGCTGTACACCAATGCAACCCATCTAACCTGAAGGACTTGGAACAGTTTTGCCTTGAGGAATGGGCAAAAATCCCAGTGGCTACATGTGCTAAGCTAATAGAGACATACCCCAAGAGACTTGCAGCTGCAATTGTAGCAAAAGGTGGCTCTATGAAGTATTGACTCTTTTTCTGGGGGGAGAATACTTACGCACACTCCAGATTTCTGGTTTTTCATCTTAATTATTGTTTGTGTCACAATAAAAAATCACCTTTAAAGTGGTAGGAATGTTGTGTAAATCAAATGTTGCTAACCCCCCAAAAATCCATTTTAATTCCAGCTTGTAATGCAGCAAAACAGGACAAACACCAAGGGGGATGAATACTTTTGCAAGGCACTGTAACACTGGAGGAGACAGCCTGGCTTTCTTAATGTATCACAAGCAGATATGGTCAATGTGAGGTCCATCATTGCTTAACAAAGTCAAATGTATCATTAGCAAGCTTTTCCTACTTCCCTAACCCATTAGTGAACCTTACAGTCACTTTCCTAGTACTGCAGTGCACTGTTAGGGGGTCAGCTTAGAATCAGTGGCTGAATTGAAGTGAATTCATTACCTAGCACTGTGTTCAGGACACAAACGTTGTTTACACTTCCATGTGTTTTGAAAGCCCTTCAGGCTCAAACAGGTTCAGTACAAACAGACTGTAAAGGAAATGAAAATTATAACCGACTTCATGGCTGTGCAACAGATTGACAAAAAATATGGCACGTGGAATAATTACAAAATCAGGACCGACTCAGACAGATATTAGGAGTGCCTTCAGGTATTAGGTATTAGATATTAGGAAAGCATCAGGCGCAAACACAGGAATACTGCAGACACCTACACTGAGACATTAAAATGGATCACCTTGTGTTACTTGTATAGGATGTTGTATAACATTTTTCATTCTTCTGCATTTTACCTCAAATACATTTTAAGTAAGTTTTATATAATGCAAGGTTCAAAATCGTTCAACTTTTTATTATTGACCTCCTGCTACACATTTCTCAATCTTTTTCTCTACCCACTTGCAAAGGGTAGAGTTTTCGGTTTACAGACAATAGGTTGTCCTGTTTTGTTGTCCTGTCTAGTTAGCGTGCACTGCCCTGCTTGTTTATTGTATTAACTTTTGGGTCTCACAAACTCATGTATTTGCATTTTATGTAATCCTATGGACTGTATTATGACATTTGTTGCTTTGTACTTCTAAGAATGCATTTTATTTAGAGGAATGTGAATAGAGATCCAGCTGACTTGACTTAAATTGATACGCATAATCAAAGGAAAGAAAAATGAAAAGGAAAGAAAAAGATAAACTATTTTGCAAAGAGCTGTCACATACCCAATCTGAGGGGGATAATAATCACTGGGTATGGAACACAAATGGTGTAATATGTCTGCCCCCTTGTGGTTTTCGGAAGGCACTGCTGAAAAGCCCATAAATTCTTATCACAGTGTTCTGTTCATTATAATTATTCTAAGTGTATCAAGGCATTTTTATAGCAATATAAATATTGCAGTTCAGAAAAAGGGACTGAACTAAAATAAACTGAAAAGGAAATTCAAGGGGGCGGCATGGTGGTGTAGTGGTTAGCGCTGTCACCTCACAGCAAGAAGGTCTGGGTTCAAGCCCCGTGGCCGGCAAAGGCCTTTCTGTGTGGAGTTTGCATGTTGTCCGCATGGGTTTCCTCCGGGTGCTCCGGTTTCCCCCACAGTCCAAAGACATGCAGGTTAGGTTAACTGGTGACTCTAAATTGACTGTGAGTGTGAATGGTTGTCTGTGTCTATGTGTCAGCCCTGTGATGACCTGGCAACTTGTCCAGGGTGTACCCCGCCTTTCGCCCGTAGTCAGCTGGGATAGACTCCAGCTTGCCTGTGACCCTGTAGAACAGGATAAAGCGGCTAGAGATAATAATGAGATGAGGAAATTCAAGGGGAAAAAAAGTTGTAATGCAGCATAGCATACATCGAGAGATGATTAGTTAATCAGACATAGATTTATCCAGTACATAGTGTTTCCCATGTAATGTATCAGACTATTTACAATCAGAAAATCAACACCAATACTCAGTTACACTACACAAAGTATGTTACACATTGTGAAAACAACTTACAGAATGCATCACAAGAAGCAGCAGTAGATATGCCAAATGTTTATTTGCTAAATTATACACAACAGAATATGTGGTAGTGACATTAACAGGATATACTGAATTTCTTTTTCTAGTTGTCTATTTGCGATGAATACAAGACAGCTTTACAATATTAAAGTTGTGAAATGTTGACCATAGTTTGCAATATTAAAAGACAAACATGTTAAAACGATAAAATAAAGAAAAGTACAAAGGCACTTTGCAATTGTCCTTAATTTCCATCATTTTCCAGTGTAAACTTTACACCGCTTTACATGCTTGTTCTTCACACTTGGGTCTTTAAAACGCCTCCCACATTTTGGACATATGAATGGTTTCTCTCCCGTATGAATCCTAATGTGTGTCCGAAGGTGGCCTTGTTGTTTGAATTTGTTGCCACAAAAATGGCAGTGGTATGGTCTCTCGCCAGAATGAACCCGCTCATGAATTCTGACATCTGAAACTCGTCTGAAAATCTTTCCACACAGCTGGCACTGATTTTTGTCCAGAGACCGTAGGTGGTTGTCCACTGTGGTGCAAGACCAATGACTGTTACACTGTATTTGCCTCGGCTTATGCACCAACTGCCCTCGTTCTTCATCCTGAAGCCTCTGGGCAAATGAATGGCTATAAGCAGAGACAATCAATAAACATTAGTTGAACATGTTATCAACACTGTTTTTAGCACTTATTTTATTTTAGTACCACAATTTTTTGATCTACAAATGAGGTTAAACTCATTAGCAATTCAAATGTGTCTATGTATTTCTTTGTGCTCTTTTCAAATCATGAACAGCCTGAACAACTTGCTTTTTTCATGGAATAGTCTTAAATTTAATACACATATCTTCATTTGATTGGATGATCATGACCATTCTGTGCTTTAATGTCGATTGTCTTACTTTTATAACTATATATTATAATATACTTATTATTATTGTAAGTTACAGCCTTGAAGCATAACTGACCGTGTGTGTGTGTGTGTGTGTGTGTGTGTGTGTGTGTGTGTGTGTGTGTGTGTGTAGCACCTCTCTAACTTTAAACCTTGTGCTTAGTCGTGGCTGTCTTCATGTAATTGAGTGAGAGTACCTTTGCATCCATCCTAAGCAATACCAATTACACTATTTTAATCTTTAGGTTTAGTTCGGGTTGCATGTATGTAGAGCACTGACTGTGTGTAGCTCTCAAATTTTTGTTTAGTCACAACAAGGTCACATCTAACATGGTCCCATTGTTCCATCAGTCAAGCAATGCTAGTCACAGAAAAGCAGACAATGGCTGAAAGAAAAAAAAATCAAAACCCATGATTTAGCAGAGACTGTGGCCCTGTTTACATTATTTCGAATCAGCGGATCATCAGATTAACGTTTTTAAAATGATTCGCGTACACACACAAAATTTCTGTGCCCGCAACAAAACCGTTCCCCGTGCACACAGCAACGCCAATACACGGATACGCTAATCACATGACTAATTAGACGGCACGTCACATGATCCCAGTGCATATCGGGCATGCGCAAGTCACTCACCACTTGCAAGTGGAAGGATGTCGTTGTAAAAAATGAAGTATGCCAGTCTGTTATCGGCAGTACTGGTACTACAATGACGCCTTTTTTACACCGTGTATGGCCTTCGTGTTTATGCTAGAAGGATCTAACAGTGTTCGGTACACTCTTCACCTTGCAGAACGGCCGTTTTTTGCGATTAGAACAAGACTATTTAGTGCTACGGTAACCAACACACTTCTTGTATTGCTCATTCACTTAATGACTTCCTCAACACACTTCCTGTATTGCTCATTCACATGACCAATGTGGCATGACCAACGCCAGCGAATCAGGAAGGTGGATGTCACAGTGACGTTGTCCAATGACGACGTCAGCTAGAGCTCAGCACTGCGTATCCTCGTTCCTCAATGTTTACACAGCACCGGATCAGATACGTACTGGGTTGAATACGTGGGCCCTGGCGGATTCAAACTGTTCCGCCTGTGGAGTCGTTTTCTGGCGTTTTAATGTGCACGGACAGTGCATCCGCAACGAAAACGATATGGATACGGTCTAATGTAAACACCACCTGAGTATCACTTGCCACAGAGTGAAAACTATTTCTCTCCATATATTGTATACATGATGTTAATCTGCGTTCTGAAAAACCTTTCACATATATTTTAGGATGACCTGGCGACTTGTCCAGGGTGTACCCCGCCTTTCGCCCATAGTCAGCTGGGATAGGCTCCACCTTGCCTGCGACCCTGTAGAACAGGATAAATCGGCTAGAGATAATGAGATGAGATGAGATATATTTTAGGATACAAGGCTATAACACCAAACTTATGGTAAATTGAAGTTGTGCCCCTGATAATGTCAACTGCTAACATTAACCATATTACCTACTAACAGGCAGAAATTGCTTTGTATTTATGTACAACCTCAAATCAGAACCTTTTTTGCATTGAAAAAAGAAAGCAGGGATTTCTAAAATTACTTTGACTTGTATTTCATTGCAATATGATCCCAAGATATTTCATGTTTTGTCTGATCAACTTCATTTAATTTGTTAATACACATCCATTCCTACATTTGAGGCCTGCAACACATTCCAAAAAAAGTTAGGACGGGCAATTTAGGGCTAGTTATGAGTAGTAGTAAAACAATTAAACAATGATGTGATTTGAAACAGGTGATGTCAACAGATGATTGTAATCATGATTTGGGACAAAATCAGTTTCCAGGAAAAGCCTAGTCTTTGAGGAGCAAAGATGTGCCAAAACTCTCCAGTGTGACAGCAGCCCAAGAAACCCACCACCTAAGCGGTGCATTACTCCTCACATTACCGCTCTGATGGCACTGAAGAGACAGTGACACTTCAGCACCATTGCTTTGGACTGCCAAGAGCAACGTAGCCACAGGGCAGAGCCTGCTAATTACACATGGCTAGAGTGGCTTAAGCAGCACCTCAATCTACCTTTTTCAAGCAGCCAGGAGAGTATAAAGAGGCACTGCCACAAAAACAGGTTAGTTGAATTTCCTCAGAACATGCTGACTCATACCTCATACCTCTCTGCCCAGGTCATCTTGCCGATGCCAAGGAAGATGCTAGAGAAATCAGCACTCTCTTTGGCCACTGCCTTCATGCCTGCCTACTGCTGTAGAACGACGACAACAGAAACCCATGCAGACAGCACCCACCTGTGACCTAGGCACTAGGCTGGCTCTGGCCTTCCACCTTCTGCAGCTGCTTCAATCCTCTCACTCCTACATGGCCTCTCTCCCTCACTTCCCCTTCCCTTTTACTAAATAAAAGAGCATCAATTTTTCTACTATGACTTGGGTCAAGTGTCTATGTTTGCTGTCGCAGCCGCGAGTGCTACACCAGTTTGTCAGCAAATGTGTGAAAAAAATATTGAAGTGTTTAAAAACATTGTTCCTCAAAGAAAGATCCAAATTCCTTTGTATATTTCACCCACTACTGTACATATCATCATTAAATGATTCAAGGAATCTGGAGGAATTTCGGTGCATAAAGAGCAAGGGCACAAGCCTAAGTTGAATACTCATGATCTCCGATCCCTCAGACAGCACTGCATTAAGAACCACCATTAATCTATAGCTGATATAACCACATGGGCTCAGGATTACTTTGGCAAATCTTTGTCAACCACTACAATAATGAGTTATGTCCACAGATACCTTTACTGAGCAAAAGGAAGGCTTATGTCACACAGTGGAAATGTGTATTATGGTCAGGCGAATCAGTATTCTAGGTTTTTTTGTAAGAAGTGGATGCTGTGTGTTCCAGACCAAAGACGAAAAGGACCATCCAGACTGTTACCAGCAACAAGTCCAAAAGCCAGGGTCTGTCATTGTATGGTATGGGGTTGTGCCAGTGCCCTTGGCAAAGATAACTTACACAGGGATATTTAAACAAGACAATGCAAAGCCACATTCTGCACACATTACAAAGGCATGGCTGTGGAAGAAGAGGGTGCCTGTCTCCTCTGTGCCCAACAGAGAATGTGTGGCGAATTTTGAAATGAGAAATATGATAATGATGACCCCATACTATTGCACACCTTAAGACCTGTTTGCAGGAAGAATGGGGAAAAAAATAATACCTGAAATGCTACATCACTTGATGTATTCAGTCCTTAAACATCTTTTAAGTGTTGTGAGAAGGAATGGCAAAAGTACAAAGTGGTAAATGTGTTACCATGTCAATTTTTTTGAAATATATTGTAAGAATCAAAATTGAAATGTGTTTATTTTGAATCAACAATAAAATTCATGATGTAAAACATCAAACAATGTGCTGTTATATTGTTTTGAGTGCACTACAGGGCAAAGATTATTTACAAATTATTGTTTTCAGTTTTAATTTAAATTTCAACATACCGCCCCAACTTTTCCTGACTGGGGGTTATGTACGGTATGTTAACATTAAAGTGACCTTTCTTTTTAGATATGATCTGTTAATAATGTTGACGAATAATCTTTTTTCTTTAAATGTTACTTATATAATTAAGAGTTAGTTTGCTTGCTAATATCAAATGAATGTTTAGCCCAATTTATCCATTCAAATATGTAAATGATGTACAATGCAGGGGTCAGGCAGGATGAGTTTAAGTAACAGAGACAGCAGTTATGGTTATGTGTCACTGGAAGCGCCCATTCTTTCTCATACAGAGGGTGCCCATGGGCATAGTACATGCCAAGGAACTCGTAAGAACAGATAGATCACTGTTCAGTTGGTTGGTGCAATAGGTCTGTGAGGTGACATTTTTGTTTCCTTTTATCTTGCAACATTTGTGCTTGTGTTGCAAAAGAAAAAAAAATGTATGATGCTTGAAAAAAAAACCTTTGTTATTCGTAACATTTTATTGGAATCAGCAAGTAAATTGGGTGTGA
Source organism: Neoarius graeffei (assembly GCF_027579695.1). Classification (NCBI taxonomy): domain Eukaryota; kingdom Metazoa; phylum Chordata; class Actinopteri; order Siluriformes; family Ariidae; genus Neoarius; species Neoarius graeffei. Next base: position 40,279,606 of record NC_083594.1, read on the forward strand.
TTCACATTCCCATCGCTTTTTCTCTTTAATGACACACCTACTGGGCTGCTTTAGTTCTGTCTGCCATAGGATGTGCTGAGAATCCATTCTTTTTGTCAACAGTTGACAAAAAGACACAGAAAACAGGATGACCTGGCTATCCTTCAACAGAGAAACATTCTCAAGCTAACAAATTTGTCATCACCATGTGAATGGGTGGAGGGTCCTTCTGAAGTACCTGTGGCCAATCTGGGCATGGGGCTTTCTATGGAGCACTTGCATGTGACGTCACAGCCGATCCAGATTGTGACAGACGCCATCGTGTCGGTCAAACGCCATATTCCGCCTTCTACTTCTACTTCTGGTTCTACTTCTGCTTTTACTTCTACCTTTTCTTCTGGAAAACCCTACTATATACAATTCTACTACAATGGCTGCGGCTACAAGCTCTCCCTACCTGTGCACGTTTTTTATGTTTTTTGTGTGTATTTTTGCGTGTTGTTCGTCTGTACCAGACTTCAATATCCACTACAACCGTATGGACTTACTGGACATTGGTTTCCAGCAGAAAATGATGGTTTGTAGCGATTTCCATCGCATGCACAACATTCCGGACGAGAAAAAAAAAAAAAACATTCCGGACGAGATAGCGAGACCAGCGGGGTCTCCGTGGATCGTTATCGGAAGCAAAGCGAAGGAGGCGGTGCCGGGAGCCAAAGCAAAAGCGAGGCTGCAGAGCCGGCCTGTTGACTAAGCTCAGAAAACAGCCACTCAAATCTCCACTGCCAAGCCTCTACCTCTCCAACGCCAGGTAAACAAGACGGACGATTTGGAATTACCTTATTCTATTCTATAATCAGCTGGTCAGTGCTATACTCAATACTTAAGTGACTTACCCATCCAATGAGTATTCTTGTTTACAAGATGCCACATCTGAGTCGCTGACAAATCCTGAATTTCTGTAGAGATAACTATCCAGAGATTTATAAGCACGCAGTGCTTCACCACTGAACAGCGAGGGAAAGTTAATGAGGTAATTATACACGTCCGGGTATTCTGCTGGCAGTTCAAAATCCGGTCGTGAAAACTCCATCCGGTAAGCCATAAGGGTCACAAATCTGTAGATCGTTTATTTTAGACATATATCTAGTTATCTGTTCATTAGAAAAATGAGCCGTGTAGTCTGTCGGTTGAAATTGATCCATTCTGTACACGAGTGCAGCAGTATTCAGTGGTGTTTTTGACCGACAAGATGGTGGTTGTGTACTTTCCGGTCACGTGACTGCAAGATCTCTATTCCAGGAAGCCAGGTAGGCAAGGTACCTCTGTATATCTGCTTTGACCCAATCAATCTGATTGTGGCTTGAGCAAATGCAAAAGCTAGAGAATGAGTGAGTATTTAGGCAAAAATGAAAAATTATCTGCTTTGGAGGGAAAGGTAGGGTATATCACTCTTGAGCATCTGGGGCAAGGGGGCAAGTGGAAGCCCCTTGAACGGCTGTTTTATTGGTGAAAAAAAATCCACCCATGCCTTTCTTCTCATTCCTCCTGGGATGAATTTTTATGCCAATGGATTTGTCCCCAGCAGCCTTTCCCCTTCATACTCAGCCCAGGGATCTCCAGTTTTGTTACTGAATGCTTCAGCACATTCTGCAGGTCAGTAACCTTCCATGATGTCCACTGTGTTTTGGGATTTGTCATTTGCGCAGGGGGATGTAATGGAGGACCCTAAAACTCATTCTGCATAGTGAGAAGGAACTGAGCTTCTCCTCCTCCATCTCTGCAATCTGTTCTTACTCTGTTAAGCAGTGAGGCACAGGAATCAAGTTGATCATTCTTGCTCATTACTGTGGGGGTGGATTGCTCAGCAAACATGGCAACCTGCTGCAAGCTATGCATGCTAGTGCAGGCAGACACAAGGGGATTCTTAACATACTGATTTGGTGTGCCAATCTGTGGTGCAGGCTTTTCATGGTGAATGGTGTGCAATGCTCAAATGAGCCAAGATTTTTGACAGCTGCCTGGGTATGCTGCTGCACAAAACAAGTGGAGCAGACCTGGTGTTTCCATGCTTAAGATTTTATTCCTGCAGGAGAATAATTACATTGTGTTAACTGTGTGAATGTGGAGAATGCCAGATTGCTCACTGCTTGTCGACAGAGTTTTTTGCTCCATCTGTGGGTAGTTTAACTAATGGACTCTTGTCAGGAAGGAAAATTTAAAATGGGCTCTTGGAGTGAAACAGAAAAGAGTGTTGAATGGCCAGACAATGTTGGGGTACCTCATTATATACTAGAAACAGAGAACATACAGTTGTGATGATAAAGCAGTATTACATCAGTAACCCGATGAACCACTGTTGTGAGTAGTAGTGATATTTCTGCATGGCAGATAATTTACTTTTAGATGTAGTAGTGTAATAGGAAAAACAAAAGACCCAACTGACATGCATACTGCTTGTCCTGAGTAACTGATTCATTCACTGAAAGGGGGTGTGTTCAAAATAATAGCAGTGTGGAGTTTAATTAGAGAATTCATTCATTCTGTGAAAAAAGTAGGTGCCATTAATTGTCCTTCATTAAGGAATAAGGGAAGCAAATGTTTCACACATTGTTATAAAATATAGCTCCTTTCTGATGAACAATGTAATTTGATTAAAAAGTTGATTGGAGAGGGGAAAACGTATAAAGAAGCTAAAATGATCTCAAATGCTTTAAAATGGAAACAAAAACCTGAAACACACAGAAGAAATCAAGTAACTACTGTTAAAATGGACTGAAGAATCATCATCTCCAAAAAGATCAAAGATGATCTAAAATCACCTCTAAGTACTGTTACAGTCAGAAGATGTTTGATCAAAGCTAAGCTATCAGCAAGAAGCCCCTGTAAGGCACCATTGTTGAAAAAACAGCATGTGCAGAATCGGTTAAAATTTGCCAAGGAACACATCGATTGGGCCAAAGAGAGATGCCGGAATGTTTTGTGGACTGATGAGAGTAAAATTGTTCTTTTTGGGTATAGTGGTCATCGACAGTATGTCAGACGACCCCGAGGTACTGAATTCAAGCCACAGTACACTGTGAAGACAGTGAAGCATGGTGATGCAAAAATCATGGTATGGGGATTTCATACTAAGATGGTGGGCCTATCTATTGTGTACCATGGATCAGGTTGAATACATCAAAATACCTGAAGAGATTACGTTGCCGTATGCCAAAGAGGAAATGCCCCCAAAATGGGTGTTTCAACAAGACAACAACCCCAAATACATGAGTAAGCGAGCAACATCTTGGTTCCAGACAAAAAGGGTTGAGATAACAGAGTGGCCACTTCAGTCCCCTGACCTCAACCCCACTGAAAACTTGTGGGGTGACATGAACAATGCAGTTTCTGAAGTAAAACCCAAAAATTCACAGGAACTATGGAATTTAGTTCATTCATCCTGGGCTGAAATACCTGTTTATAGGTGCCAGAAGTTGGTTGACTCAATGCAATGCAGATGCACAGCAGTTACCAAAAATAACAGTTATGCAACTAAATATAATTATGAATTATAGCTATGAATTAGGGCGGCACGGTGGTGTAGTGGTTAGCGCTGTTGCCTCACAGCGAGAAGGTCCGGGTTCGAGCCCCGTGGCCAGTGAGGGCCTTTCTGTGTGGAGTTTGCATGTTCTCCCCATCCCCGCGTGGGGTTCCTCTGGGTGCTCTGGTTTCCCCCACAGTCCAAAGACATGCAGGTTAGGTTAACTGGTGACTCTAAATTGACCGTAGGTGTGAGTGTGAATGGTTGTCTGTGTCTATGTGTCAGCCCTGTGATGACCTGGCGACTTGTCCAGGGTGTACCCCGCCTTTCGCCCATAGTCAGCTGGGATAGGCTCCAGCTTGCCTGCGACCCTGTAGAACAGGATAAAGCGGCTACAGATAATGAGATGAGATGAGCTATGAATTAGGGTGGCACAGTGGTGTAGTGGTTAGCGCTGTTGCCTTACAGCAAGAAGGTCCGGGTTCGAGCCCCGTGGCTGGCGAGGGCCTTTCTGTGTGGAGTTTGCATGTTCTCCCCATGTCCGCGTGGGTTTCCTCCGGGTGCTCCGGTTTCCCCCACAGTCCAAAGACATGCAGGTTAGGTTAACTGGTGACTCTAAATTGACCGTAGGTGTGAGTGTGAATGGTTGTCTGTGTCTATGTGTCAGCCCTGTGATGACCTGGCGACTTGTCCAGGGTGTACCCCGCCTTTCGCCCGTAGTCAGCTGGAATAGGCTCCAGCTTGCCTGCGACCCTGTAGAACAGGATAAAGCGGCTACATATAATGAGATGAGAATGAGCTATGAATTAAATATAATTCAGTTCAAGGTCGAACAGAAAAATGTTGACAATGCTATTTTTTAACGGATTAATATTCCTTTTCTTTGCTTCCTGTAAAAGAATAGCGCAGACTTGATAACATTTGTTAATGCTCTTATTTGGAATTGAATGTGTAATGTTTCCACTACATTTGAAATAAGCTTTTAAAAATATTTCACTTTATTCACTTTTAATGCACTGCTTTTGATTTGAACACAACTGTAAATGAGATTGTCAGCTAGCCAATAGGCTGACAAACAGTATAGCTACAGGAGTGTTATCCACTGCTGGATAGAGGAGACAACATTTAGAGTACCATAAGTGATTACCAGGATGACTAACGATACCATTTCCAATTTCCTGAAGGCCTCTAAAATGTATGGAAAGAAGACAAAGACTGATTAACAGGAGAACAGAGACTCCAATTTGACTCTAAGACAGAAGTGCGAAGTGGTGGTTCTTTGATGCTTTTGATTATGAGGCCGACCTTGAATACCAACTGCCAGGACATAAAAATGTGCCTGCTGTCTATTCAATTTTCTTCTTACATTTGATATCACTGTTGCCGTAACTGGCAATGAAACATGTAAATGGTTGTTTTGGCCTACATTTACAAAATGCAATGCATGGTGGAATAAAACCAGTAGGTCAGCAATGACTTTTGAAGTAATGAAATTTGAAGGCAAATTGCTCTTCCTTCAACACAATCAGGCTTGTTGGAATTCACCATAATGGGGCGTCTCTACAGGGAATAAGGAAAACAAGCAATTTTGATTGTATGCACAACAGTAAGGATGGAAGTTGATATAATTTGCATAGTTGGATAAATATTTTTAAAATTTTCTCAGTTAATTTTAGCCCAAAAAAACAAAACAAAACACACACTTTTTTTTTTCTAATATCAGGTCACCATCAAATTTATTGGCCAAGTACATTCACATTCCTGCAGAATCAGTTTTGGCTAAAGCTCACAGAGCATCTTATATCTACATGCTTTTTTGGACAACAAGCTTCAGAATCTTTAAGGCTGCAATTTGATCTATTTAACAATGCATTTGGGGTTTTGTTCAAATCAGTTGGTGACAATTAACCACAAAGTACTCACAAGTTTGCTGACTGGCTGGAAAACACAGTGACTGGTCAGTTGTGATGTCACTCAAATTACCTTTTTCCTGCTGAAGTAAGCCTTTTTTTTTTTTTTGGCTGTGTTTAATGATGAAAGGTACCAGACCCTAACAAAAGCTAGATGTCTGGCTTGTGAAACTAGGTGTTTACGTACTGGGACAGGGAAAAAATATAGACAGTATAGGTACTAAATAAAGTAAACAAGTACAATGGATGGATCTCATAAAACATCACTGTATGGTAGAGAAAGTTGAGGTACATATTACTTGTGTCATGGAGGTATTTAAAGGGATTTATTAATACAGATATGAAAGCTTTTTTTTGTAGTTTGTAAAACCATTGATCTTTGGTTTCTTAGTAACCAAGATATTTGCAGACGTCTTAAAACAGGCAGGAGCAGCGTACTGATCCGGGGATTGATTAGATATTTATCCAAACACAGTACCAGAGTGTGATGGAAGCTACAAAATCTGGGCTAGCTGATTTTTCAGTATGTAGACTGGTGGTGGCAGCTTTTGAAAACAAGTAACACCAGTTCAATTATTCTTGTTGCCTCACTAGTGCACATTTCTGGCAGATCTCCTGCCAGGCTCTCCAGTATTCAGTGGTTCATTCATTAGCTTTTACCTGTATACTGGAAGTATCAATGGCCAGTGCTTCCCAGAGTAGTATGAGGGCAGATATCAATGGTCAATCCCTTCCCTAGTTGGCCATTTTGTTTGCCCAGCATATAAAATGAAGCCTCCAGCATAGAGCTGCTTATTTATGTTACTGTTTAACAGAAAGTGGACGTCTGTATTATTTAGTGCACAGGAGCCGAAGCTTGTCTTTTGTTGAAAAGATGTATGTTGGGAAGAAATATTATCAGTGATCTTAATCTGCACTTCCTGTCATGAGTCTGCACCCTCAAGCTTTTGCCTTTTGTCCTCAATCTCTTTGCTTGTTTTTTTTTTTTTTGTTGGCGATAACTCACATTAACAATTAAGATTTCCAGATGCAAAAATTTTAGGATAAAGGAATTTTCAGTCATCTAATACAATAGAAATGGTTCTGTACATAATAGACACACTGTCTATGATTACATTTTTTGTGGAATTTTGTTAGATTGAATTCCAGTCATTTGCTGTGAAACAAGATCTTGGTAGCCACTGAGTATTTTTTAAACTAGCCCCCTGTCCTGTCCACCGCTTGTCCTCAGTGTGATATTTGCCCCAGTGGGCCTTTATTAGCATTTGAATTTAAAATGCATGGAGTTGTAAATGAGAACTTTATGAAGATTAACATAGGTTGAACTGCTGATATAAATAATGAAGCTCTATGCACCTATGGACAGGCATCCACTGTTACATATACTGTATACATGAGGACAATACAATAGAGCAAAAATGAAACAAAAACACATTTCTAACTCCTCTAATATGGAGAAAGTTTGATGCAAAAAGATCCAAACTCTGAAGCCACATCAACACATTTTTAAATTCATTATCTATACTACATCATAACATTCTCTATTTAAAACAGCTAAAAAGCAGACTAAACAAATTATCTGAGACATGATTGCCAAAATCAAACTCAGTACACTGGTATATAAATTGGTACTATAGAATTTAAACTGAAACAGTTACTGTGAAGCAGCAGGTGCTAGAAACAAGTACTGAAAACATTTTTATATAGTCCTATTTGGTCAGTTTACCAGACATATTGATGCAAATCTAAAAGGTCCAGTACCAGTTATAAATTATAAAAACTCAATTTGATGTGACAGCAAGACTTCAAATTACAGTGGGGTACGTAGTATTTTTTTTTTTTTAGAAACAAATTTATTTCATTGGGAAAATAAATTAAAACCGCTCTCGCTCATTACAATTCCCTGGATTTTTTTTTTTACAAGATGAAATTCTGTTGAAAAGCTATTTTCTCCTGCAGTGCGATTCCATTTGCAGTCATTCAAGTCTGCCCAAAATCAAAATTCACCTGTGTTTCTGTAATTAATTTAGACTTAACTAGCTCCTAATCATAGGGTGAAACTAGAAGTCACACTATGAATTTTAATATCAATAATTATAACAAAACTCTCAAATCTCTCATATTTTGTAAATATGTGCACTGCTGAGTTCACATTTTCCTATTAAACTGGTCAAATGTCAAAATGGGCAAAAGTGAATGACAAAACAACATTGTTTACCAAGTCTATTTGTGAATAATTTTAGGAATAGTTTATATATTTAAAAAAAAAAAAAAGCAGCTTTACAAATATTTGACAATCCAGATTTGAGTCTTGAGAAATGGAACAAAAACAGTGCTACATTATCATGTTTTCCATCAGAAACTGAGGAAGACCAAACTGTTACATTTACTTGAGATGAAACACACAACGTTGTTCAATGTACATTATGTAATATAAAAAAGACTGATCCAAATGGTGCATGGCTTAAAAAAAAAAAAAAAAAAAAAGACAAATAAGACCCATTTTTTTCAAGACCTATGGAATACATACCATGCTAATCACCCTTTAGCATTTCTGTTAGCCTTGCTTGCTAGCATCTTTGTAGTAATTATTTTTAAAACAAACATCCTTGCTTTGGGCCATATAGTGTAGTGCCTTTTTTTTTTTTAAATATATTAAAAGTTTCACGTAGAGCAAAAAACTCTAAAACAAAAATCAGTAATTCTAGATCATGTTTTCTATAAAATCACTGAAAATGAGGCTACACTGGAGGAAAAAAAATTAAAAACACCTCACCCATCTGAAACATTTATCGTTTCAAGTAGGATGGCCAAGTTCAGCATTTTCGAGATGAGCCTTAACATGTCTGTTGCAAGCACTTCGATCACTGAACCTCTTCCCACAGGAAAGACAGCTGTACGGCTTTTCTCCTGTATGGATCCTAACATGCACGCTAAGATGACTCGATTGCCTGAAGTTTTTATCACAGTAGGGACAGTGATATGGTCTCTCCCCTGAATGAACTCTCAGGTGAACTTTCAACAGTCCTCGAGAGCTGAAACTCCTTCCGCACACCACACACAGATTAGCTTCAGGTTCACTTTGGTAAACTGCAGAAGGTTTGTGGACAGGTTGAACGTTCCTCTCATTCACGCTCCCTGTGCTTATGCATAACTCTAAATCACAGCACAAGGCAAAAGAAACAGTCAATTTACATATAACTTAACAATTTATGCTAATATTTGTGTGTGTATAAATGAGATCATATCTGCTTACGTCTTGGCATGCATTGTTCTTCCTCCAACATCAATACTTCTGGGAGGCTCTCCTTTTTCCTACATGCTCTCTGATTTTCTATCCTCGGCTCCATTTTTCGTTCTCTTCCAAATTTTGGTAGTTTGCCAATTCCACGAGCTCTTATCATAGAATATCTATAATTGAAATTGAGTGAAACTTAGTACAAAGAATTGCATAGATACATTTATAAAGAGATAAAACACTGTTCTAAGAGGTCTATTTTAACCCCTTTAACTTCCACTCTTGATATTTACAATGTTATGGAAATGTTTCATAACCTCCATCAGCTCTGCTAGCCTTCATTATGCTTTCCAGTTACAATTAGGCTAGGTCAAATGAAATATGAGAATTTGGCCACTTTTTTTTGGTCAGGACTGAACACACACTATATACAGCCGCATGGTTGTGATCCTTGGGGTCCAAGCACTAATCCATAAAGAAGCTTAGCAGTGCAACTGATGTTATAACACATCATAATCTCAACTCAGACATGCTGATCCTGAGGAAAGTTACTTGAATGACAGCTATGACCCAAACTCAGCTTGCCTCCTCACTATCAAACCTTAAATTAGTCCCAGCCTCAGCTCACAGAGTACCTGACAAATATTGTACACATTTCTAGTCACAAATCTTAGAATATTTATGGTTGGATATAGTTTTCCCATTAGGTTTTTGACAGCAAATCAAACATCTGATCAAACCACCATGAGCTCAGTGAGCTTTTTGAAACATTATATTTCCACTGGATTGGAAACTAAGCTAGACATAACATTCCATCTTGAAACAGTTTATTAGAAGTTTTGTTTCAAGCAATTAATGACATGATATTTAGAAAAGTTTGCTTACAGTTTTTGCATAAACTCAGGTTCTGGTTTTGAGAATAATTTTAAAGCTTCTGTCGTTGTACAAATGGAGTGGAAATTGGGCCTCAAGATTTAAAAAAAAAAAATTTTTTAACAAACTTTTTTTTGTTGATTTCAACACTCTGATAATGAACAAATTTTCCATCTCAGGATATTAAACCAAATATTTTGGGTTTTTTTCCTTGACATTTTTTGCAAACCTGATACCAAAGTGTAGGCAGGTGTCTGAAAAGCATATCAAATTGAATTTCAATTAAATGTTTTGCTTTACAGATATAGTGCATAGACACTTCAAATTATAATAATTATACACTGTATCAAATGTATTTTCCATATTTCCAGATGTTTTGCCACTTTTCATTGTACTCGCAAGACTTCAAGGAGCTATTTTCTTGTACACAGTAGAAGACGTCACCCCTTTTCTGATCCTGACAACTATAAAAAAAAATTTAAGTGTAAGAAGTTTTTATTGTAAGACCCAAAACAATACTGATGATTAAAATACTCATTTTAGCTAGCTTGGAAGGACATAGTGCATGCTAAGTATGGATAAACACATTTTTCTGTATCTTGAAGAGAAATTCTTTCATGGAATGGCACTTCTGTTTCAGCATTTATTTAAAAAAAAAAAAAAACACCCACAATGATTCAATTACGCTGCCTTGGGAACTACAAGAAATGTTGATAATGTATTGCCAACAATTAATCTACAAACCTTCTTGAGGCTAGGTATGTGATGTCTCGCTCCTCATCTTAGATAAATGTAATGAAAAGTAGTGACTATAATCTGTAAATCATCATGGCCACAATTATATTCACTTTTTTTTTTTTTTAAACAAATGTCAAATTTAACACTGTACTTATGCGTTTACAGAAATGAAGGCTTGAGGTTACCCTTCAGGAAAGTCAATCTGGAATTAACCCAAATTAGGATTTTTAAGATTTAATCCACTGTAAGAAATTTTCTCTGAAAAAAAATATAATTATTTCTGGACTATAGAGCGCACCTGTATATAAGCCGCACCCGCTCTATTTTTTAAAAAAATTAAAAAAAAAGAGATACAAGCCGCACCGGGCAATAAGCCGCAGATATCTATGTTGAAAAATTAGATATTTACTGCATGTACAGAACGATTTTGTACTGTAAATGTACATGTATGTACCTGAACAGATTCTTTCCGAACAGTGCCTTTTAACACGGCAGCAACTTTGCTGATTAAAACGGAACAGAACCAAGAGAAAATAACCGGTATTTATCTACCTTCATTTCTCCTGTGTTTGAAACCACAAGTCACTTTAATCATCTTCGCTGAAACCCATGAAGCCGTCTTCTTCAGTGTCGGAGTTGAACAGCCTCAGAAGCGCTTCGTCACATCTGTCTCCATCAGTCTCGCTCTCCGTGTCACTGTCATCCTCCGGTGAAGTTACAGTGGTGCTTGAAAGTTTGTGAACCCTTTAGAATGTTCTATATTTCTGCATAAATATGACCTAAAACATCATCAGATTTTCACACAAGTCCTAAAAGTAGATAAAGAGAACCCAGTTAAACAAATGAGACAAAAATATTATACTTGGTCATTTATTTATTGAGGAAAATGATCCAATATTACATATCTGTGAGTGGCAAAAGTATGTGAACCTTTGCTTTCAGTATCTGGTGTGACCCCCTTGTGCAGCAATAACTGCAACTAAATGTTTGCGGTAACTGTTGATCAGTCCTGCACACTGGCTTGGAGGAATTTTAGCCCATTTCTCCGTACAGAACAGCTTCAACTCTGGGATGTTGGTGGGTTTCCTCACATGAACTGATCGCTTCAGGTCCTTCCACAACATTTCGATTGGATTAAGGTCAGGACTTTGACTTGGCTATTCCAAAACATTCACTTTATTTTTCTTTAACCATTCTTTGGTAGAACGACTTGTGTGCTTAGGGTCGTTGTCTTGCTGCATGACCCACCTTCTCTTGAGATTCAGTTCATGGACAGATGTCCTGACATTTTCCTTTAGAATTTGCTGGTATAATTCAGAATTCATTGTTCCATCAATGATGGCAAGCCGTCCTGGCCCAGATGCAGCAAAACGGGCCCAAACCATGATACTACCACCACCATGTTTCACAGATGGGATAAGGTTCTTATGTTGGAATGCAGTGTTTTCCTTTCTCCAAACATAATGCTTCTCATTGAAACCAAAAAGTTCTATTTTGGTCTCATCCATCCACAAAACATGTTTCCAACTTTCTGGCTTGTCCACGTTATCTTTAGCAAACTGCAAATGAGCAGCAATGTTGTTTTTGGAGAGCAGTGGCTTTCTCCTTGCAACCCTGCCATGCACACCATTGTTGTTCAGTGTTCTCCTGATGGTGGACTCATGAACATTAGCCAATGTGAGAGGGGCCTTCAGTTGCTTAGAAGTTACCCTGGGGTCCTTTGTGACCTTGCCGACTATTACACGCCTTGCTCTTGAAGTGATCTTTGTTGGTTGACCACTCCTGGGGACGGTAACAATGGTCTTGAATTTCCTCCATTTGTACACAATCTGTCTGACTGTGAATTGGTGGAGTCCAAACTCTTTAGAAATGGTTTTGTAACCTTTTCCAGCTTGATGAGCATCAGCAATGCTTTTTCTGAGTTCCTCAGAAATCTCCTTTGTTCATGCCATGATACACTTCCACAAACATGTGTTGTGAAGCTCAGACTTTGATAGATCCCTGTTCTTTAAATAAAACAGGGTGCCCACTCACACCTGATTGTCATCCCATTGATTGAAAACACCTGACTCTAATTTCACCTTCAAATTAACTGCTAATCCTAGAGGTTCACATACTTTTGCCACTCACAGATATGTAATATTGGATCATTTTCCTCAATACATAAATGACCAAGTATAATATTTTTGTCTCATTTGTTTAACTGGGTTCTCTTTATCTACTTTCAGGACTTGTGTGAAAATCTGATGATGTTTTAGGTCATATTTATGCAGCAATATAGAAAATTCTAAAGGGTTCACAAACTTTCAAGCAACACTGTAGCTCTGAAGGTGCGCCGCTCTCTTCGCGTAGCAGTCCAGCCTTTCGGAACCTGTTGGTGATGGTGGATTCTTTCACAGCACTCCACGCTGTTAGGATCCACTGACAGACATCAGAAAAGGATGCTTTTCGCATGCGGCCAGTTTTTGTGAAAGACTTCTCACCACTTGTCATCCAAGTCTCCCACTCAACCCAGAGTGCAGCTTTAAATGCCCGATTCACACAGATGTCAAGTGGCTGCAAATACTTTGTTGTACCTCCAGGAATCACAGCTGGAATGGAGTTTGTTTTCTTGATCGCTGCTTTCACAGAATCTGTGATGTGGGCCCTCATGCTATCCAAAACAAGCAGTGCTTTTTTCTGGTGAAAAAATCCTCCCGGGCGCTTACCGTAGCACTCCGTTAACCATTCATTCATTAGGCCTTCCATCATCCACCCTTTGGTGTTAACTTTGACCACTATGCCTTTCGGGAGTTGTTCTTTCGGCATAGTTACGCGCTTAAAAATCACCATTGGTGGAAGTTTTTGTCCGGATGCCGTGCATGCCAGAATGCAGGTGAAGTGCGTCTTCTCTTTTCAACAACACGGATGATGCACCTGTCTTGTTAACAGTCTTGGTCAGTGGCAGATCAAACGTCAAAGGGACTTCATCCATATTTATGATGTCGTCTGGTCCGATGGAGTTTTCTTGTATCTTTGTTTCAACGAATTTGTGGAAGTTTTCAATTTTTTCCTGATAGTCGGGGGGGGGGGTTGCTGACAGAGAGTGGTCCGTGCCCTAATGGACAGGTTTTTACGTCTCATAAATCTGAAACACCATGACGGCCCAGCTTTGAAATCTTCAATATTCATTTCGCGGGCGATTGTTTCGGCTTTCAGTCGGATCTGTATAGTGGATACACCTCGGCCACCTGCTCTCTGTGTGTTCACCCAGTCCTCCAGGACATTTTCAAGTTCAGGCCACCTGCTTTTATGTCCTCTGAAAGCTTTTCTCGACTTTTGGCATTGCATGAGCTCTTCCCGCTGCCACCTCCAACGTCTCACCATAGATTCATTGATGCTAAGCTTGCGTGCAGCAGCGCGGTTTCCTTCCTGGATAGCAAGCTCGATGGCCTTCAACTTAAAACTTGCATCATACGAACTTTGACGTGCGTGTTCTATCTGCTAAAGATCTGCTAATTCTTCTTTGCATTGATTTTTCATTATAAATGTTCAGTATTTATAGATGATAGTAATATATAAGCCCAGAAGAGGTCAAATCTAAACATAGGAAACAGGCTAACTGAAAAGATGTTTCCAGAATTAATTGCATCCAAGTCAAAATCAAGTACGGTACTTTATGCTATCCTGTAACAGGGTAGGGGTCAGTTACATATATACTAGGTTTGTTGTAAAATACTATTTACCCAAAAGTATGAGATTCTGAATGATGTGGCAGTTCAAAATAATTCAGATAATAAAGTCGCATGTTCACTGTAAAGCCATTAGGTATTTTCACAAAAATAAGAATCAAAATATCTGGTGAACAAAATGTTCCTTTTATCAGTGAGATGATGTATCATAAATGTTTACCAGTATTTGAATTCGGTCTTTCACAAAATTTGCAGGAATTCTAATGAGCGAGGCTTCCATTTGGTTGAAGAAGAAGGAGGGGGGAAAAAAAAAAAAAAAAAAAAACTACAAGCACCTACCCCCACTGTTTACCATAAACTTAACTTTTCACATCAGTTCTCATGAATTTGCATGAATTGAGGAAATGGTTATTAAAAGGAAAAAAAATATCAAGAAAAAATAGGAAATGTTTCAGCAATGCTGTAATGGGTATAATCATTTAAATATTTGTTCATTTGTCCTCTTACAATGATGCTACATAGTTCAGTCATTAAAGTAAGTGGTGATGAAGAGAAACCCAATTAACAAGCAAATAAATGCTTAGTTTCATTTCAGTAAACTGTTTGGCAAGCAAAAAAAACCCCCCTCATCCTAGCACCTCTCAGTGAGATATAAAATTTCTATGTACAACTTGGCTTGAATTAATTTTACAGTTGTGCTCATAAGTTTACATACCCTGGCAGAATTTGTAAAATGTATACCCTCTCCAACCCAATTAAATTTGTTGAGGCATGAAAAATCTTCATGCAGTATGATTTTTATACACTCCAATAACTAATAGAATCAGTTATAATTAGATATCGCATATTGAATGATTTTGAGGATGCTGCAAATTTGCAACAATGGTCCAGAATGGTGATTTATAGATATCAGTATGAATAAATATACTGAATAGAAATCAAACAAAACACAAAGGACAAACCCACATTATATTTGGAACCTCAAAAATTGTTAATATTTTCTCAAATTAACAATACAAAATCAAAATTTTGGTGCCAAGACACGATGGTCCTTCAACTCTAGGTGTTAGAGACCCATTGACCCATCTTTTCGATGGCCAATACTAGAAGTTGACGGGTAATTTTCTGCAATGAAGGGCTTCAAAATTCCCATTCGGGGATCCTTCGGAGTGCATTGTGCATACTCGGGACCCAGTCATTATGGGAAACACCTAATGCTGATTTGAGTGCAATCAGCATGCTGTTTTGACAGAGACTTTGTGAAGTCTTCTGTCAGGTATGTGGTGGTAGAGGAATCTGTGCAGGAAGTGTGTTTATTAGCAGGTGTGATATTTACAAAAACAAAACCAGAGTCATAAACATGGCTATAAACAAACATGACAGTGATAAGGATAATACTCATCACCGTGGGCGGCACGGTGGTGTAGTGGTTAGCACGGTCGCCTCACAGCAAGAAGGTTCCGCGTTCGAACCCAGCGGCTGGCGAGGGCCTTTCTGTGTGGAGTTTGCATGTTCTCCCTGTGTCTGCATGGGTTTCCTCCGGGTGCTCTGGTTTGCCCCACAATCCAAAAGACATGCAGTTAGGTTGACGTGAGGTGGCCTTGGGCTGAGGTGCCCTTGAGCAAGGTACCTGACCCCTGACTGCTCCCTGGGTGCTCTGGTGTGGCTGCCCACTGCTCTGAGTGTGTGCGCGCGTGTTCACTGCTTCAAATGGGTTAAATGCAGAGATGAATTTCACTGTGCTTGAAGTGTGCATATGACGAATAAAGGTTTCTTTCTTTACTTCACAAAGCCTTAGTCTCCTTACAGCACATGCTAATTGCTCTCAAATCAGTATCCAATGTATCCCATAAGGACTGGGTCCCAAGCACACGCACAACATGCTCCGAAGGATCCCCGAATGTGAATGCACTTTAAGTCTCGGTGAAGGTTAGGCTGTGTCACTCATGTTCACTTCACTGGATAAGAATGAACACCTTGTTCCAGTTCTGAAATTTTTTTTTTTGAATTCTTACCTTTGTGTGAATGAAGTGAGCATACCATGGGGTTTTGACCTCTCCGTTTGACACAGGGTCCTGCTAAATGTCCCCCCCCATTTTTCCTCTTTTATGTTTAGAAATCTCTAGGGTTTTTCCCCCCCCAATGATTAATTACTTTTGGTAAATTAAAAAAATCTGATGTCTTTGTTTCATTCAAAACTATTTGCACGTCCAAAAATGCAGCAAAACCTTCCCATACCAATCAGTAACAACTAACTCGGCTGAATGAAGCACTATAAGTGTGTCCCCTGTCATGTCGGCGTAGTTACCATTGCTATGGAGTCACGTGACTGTGCAAAGCCTCTATTAGAGAAAATTATAATGAAACAAAAATTAGCCATTTTCATTTATAATTTTGCAATCATGATTGTGCATGCGATAGGATGACTGATTATTTTGTAGGGCTATTTGAACTGTTTGATGCATCTCTTTCTGTCCTGGTTCACAATGCAGAGGCTGAAAGGGTCTTCAGCTGTAGCAACAGAATAAAAGGTTAGCCTCCGCAACCAACTTGGTATCAGTACATTGGACCACCTTGTTCGTCTAAACTATGCCAAGATAGGCTTTGAGGACTTCCCACTTGAAGAAGCCACAGAACTTTTCATGCAACCTCATCTGAGGTGTATGTAAAATCTCTTATTTACCTTTAGGCACAAAGGCTTCATGTGCTATAAAATAAAGAATTTTCTTGAAATGATTTGAGTTGACTGACTCCTTTGAGAAATTCACTACCTAACACACCTTATTTTAAGAGCTTCTCCCAAATGCTTTTTCATGCCAAGATTGCACCAGAGGGCCCAAAATTTGCTTCAATATTTCAAATTTTCCTGGGGGACCATTTCCCCAGACCTCCCTAGCAGATGCTCCCATTGACACCTTTCTCTCAATTTCTAGATAATACCCCGCTTCAACTGGCAATCCAAAATAAAAACAAATATTCAAAAAAAGTTCAAAAAAACATGCGTCATCAACAATAAATGCAACTTCTTTGAGTAAAATAAACAACAGTTTCTAATTATAATGGCACATGGATCAGGAATATGTGGTCAAATGTCATTTATCTCTGATGATAATACCAGAAACAGTTCATATTCTTTTTCAAGCACAACAGTATGTTAACATTTGAGACATGCAAGTTCAGTGTACCCATCTCTGCAAAGCCTGCACCTTCCTCTTTTTTCAGCAAACTCTGGTAAATGGTTGACACCATCAAATCTTACAGCTTTTGGTGGAGCAGGAACAGCGAAAAGTCTTGGCTGGGCTTGGTCATCCTGCTCCAGTGAAGGATGACCTCATTTTCGGACCCGTCTTGGCTTTCCTGCTTTGATGAGTGAGTCACCCATCTCAGCACAGAACTCGACTAGGGGCATGACTTTGGTTGGCTCATATGCCGACGATACAGTAATCAAGCATTTACAATGGCCAGGTCAATAAGATAGTACAAGATACGAATGTACCACCTTCTGGGATGGATGTTGATACGGCAAAGAGACATAAGCATGTCAGATAGGTCCCCTCCACCCATGTGACTGTTGTACGAGCTTATGAGGTTTGGCTAATCAATCTCTATATACTCCTTGGTGGTTTTGCACCAACAGTGACACTTGTCAACAGGTGTTACATCCTGATGTGATGAAGTTAACAACACAGACTTGTTGTCATACCACTTGACAATCTTTATACCTGACTTATGTTCGTGTAGCACATCATATGAGCCTCTTCCCTTTTTCTTGAGCTCACTGTCTGTTGCCAGTATACAACCACAGAGTCACTGCTTTACAATGGTACCCATTGCCCATATTCCTCAATCTCACAGCTTGTCAATTAGCTCAATGAAGGTGAACCAGTTGTCAAAGTAAACTTTGTAATTTAGTCCATGTGGAATCCCTTACATCAATTTGAGGACAACTGAGACCCCAATGCCAATACCTTCAGGATCATCAACTGATCCTTTCCCTGTTTTGATCTGGAAATCATAGACAAGGCCAGATACACCATCCATCCATTATTTATAACTGCTTATCCTGTGCAGGTTCACGGGCAAGCTGGAGCCTATCTCAGGATAGGCTATGGGCGAGAGGTGGAGTACATCCTAGACAAGTTGGCAGGTCATCACAAAGCTGACACAGAGCCCATGTTTACATTAGACCGTATCAGCGGATCATCAGATTAACGTTTTTAAAACGATTAGTGTGCACACAGCAACACCAATACACGATTTGCGTGCACACAGCAATACCAATACACGGATACGCTCGGCTCCGCAGGCATCCTGCGCTCCAAATCACTCCGCCCTGAACAGCGAGTGCCCTCTGGAGGGTGCGCACTCCGGCCTTGCGCAGCTCACAGAGCGCGCGAGTGAAGTGAACAAGCAGTGTTTTCGGGACTGAGCCGCTGTGTGTGTGATCCCAGCGCACATCACTTACCACTTGCAAGTGGAAGGATGGCAAGCCTAAAGACAATCATAACTACACAATGGGCAGTATTTGCATCAGTATTTGCAGTATTTTCATACTTTTATACTCTTTAATGAAAGGTGATACAAGGCGGAAGTCCGCGCCGTTTTTCAGCAGTCGCGTCACATGACCAACGCCAGCGAATCAGGAAGGTGGATGTCACAGTTACGTTGTCCAATGAGACGCCAGCTAGAGCTCAGCACAGCGTATCCGTGTATTCTGAATGTTTACACAGCACCGGAGCTGACACGATCTGGATTGAATACGTGGACGCTGGCGGATTCCCGTTTCCCGGCGTTTCCAGGCGGTTTAATGTAAACGGACAGTGCATCCGCGAAGAAAACGAGACAGATACGGTCTAATGTAAACGTAGCCAGAGACAAACAACCATTCACACACACATTCACACCTACGGTCAATTTAGAGCCATCAATTAGCCTAACCTGCATGTCTTTGGACTGTGGGGGAAACCGGAGCACCCGGAGGAAACCCACACAGACACGGGGAGAACATCAAACTCCACACAGAAAGGCCCCTGTCGGCCTCTTGGCTTGAACCCAGAACCTTCTTGCTGTGAGGTGACAGTGCTAACCACTACACCACCGTGCCACCCCAGATACACCAGCCATAGTAAATACCTTTATACCCTACTTGTGAGGTTTGTTTTTCACATATTGCTTAATACCAATTCTACTCTTGAACGATATCATTTGTTCATCAATGGACAGGTTTTCCTCCATCTGTAGCTTAGCACAGTTATCACAAACTTTATCTAATGTTGGACAGACTTTGAAAAGAGTGTCGTAACCAACTTAATTTTTCTCAACCTGATTATTGTTGTCATTTGTATGGATGAATGATCTGAGCTTATCAAATTAACTTCAAGACATAACACTTGCCACAGGCTCATATCGGGTGGCCTTTGCCCAGCAGAGTCGGTATGATGGCATCTTTACAACTGACATGAGGACATGCATGCCAGTGAAGATTTCTATTTCACCAACATTTGTGTAGAGTATTTCTCTTTCTTTGTAGTGAGCATAGATGCTGGTCTGAGTGGCAGTATCTTCAAAAATAGACTTGTCCATGAATTTGCAGAAATACCACAAGGGTGTTGTTTCTTCTTTCAGAGGTGGATCAAATGGCTGACCCTGGAATGTAGTATTTGGATTCTCACTTGTTGCATGTCGTCTCCAGGTGTATGTTGGAGTAGTCTTTGCAGTTTTTCCAGTTGAAGTACTTGGCTGGGGTTCATCAGATGTATCAGTGATGCATGCCAACATTTGCATTTCAACATTCAGCCTTTCATCTGTGCCAAAGAAACATCCATTTCAAAACTTGAAACTGGATTGCTATCACAGTCATCAGGTTCTTCATGAGGATTGTTGGCCGGTTCATAACTTATCATTTTCATCATCACTAGGTACTTGGTCATCTTCATCTTCAGAAATGTTGCCATCAGGAATGAG
The DNA here is from genome assembly GCF_027579695.1 of Neoarius graeffei. Lineage (NCBI taxonomy): Eukaryota > Metazoa > Chordata > Actinopteri > Siluriformes > Ariidae > Neoarius > Neoarius graeffei. The sequence goes on from NC_083594.1 coordinate 40,299,502, forward strand.
GGCCATATTTAGCACTTCACTGAGTGTAAACCGTCTAGGATTGACCATGTTGTAGACATCATGAATATGGCACCTTGAAAAGAAAGAGAAGTCTGTTTGGTAAAAAGTGCCCTGCCAAAGTCGAATAGTCATCACCATAATAGAAACGTGCCCTAGCTTTTCTTAGTAAAAGAAAGTGGGCTAAATAATATTTTTTCATAAATTAGGTTTATATTGTATCCACAGTAAATTACAAGGCTAATCATACTGAGAAACAATGGTACAAGTCTATGGTATGATTTTATTTTGATTCAGGTAATGATCCATTATGGACCATTGTTGCAAATTTGCAGTGTACTAAAACAAAAAATTCTCTCTTACTCAGCCAACCATTTATTTATGTCAATCATAGTTCTTTGAGATCTAGAAACATTACTTTTTCATTCTATGCAATGGTTCGATCAAAATGCAACATCTGTGATCCTTACCTCAAATATGTTGAGATTTTTCAACAAAGTTGGTTCTCCATGGAAGCTGCCATTTGCAATCAGATAAGGGTGACATCTAGTGGGTATAGGTGGACCTCATGTTGCATTTTTACAACAGTGGGCTGTAGAGATAACTTTATTCTACCTGTTATACTGGATCTTTATTTTTATATAATCAATCATTAATTGATTTATTGTTACATTTTTGCAACATTGGCCTGGAGAGGGTTGGAGAAGAATGGGTAGCAGCAGGTCAATAAGCATATCGGTCAATAAATTAAGTGTAGTGGGGCAGCTACACGATGATGCTTTCGGGGAAACCCTGCCTTAGTTCTTAATACTGTGTATTGCCCCCTCGAGCATGAATGACAGCTTGCAGTCTTTTATGATATTTGTGGAGGAGTACCTTTATTTTCTCAGATGGTACAGCTGCCCATTCTTCTTGACAAAAAGCCTCCAAGTCCCATAAATTCTTAGGTTGATTTGCATTAACTGCACATTTGAGATCTCTCCAAAGTGGCTCAATGATACTGATGTCAGGAGACTGTGACTGCCACTCCAGAACCTTCACTTTTTTCTGCTGTAGCCACTGAAGGGTCAACCTGGCCTTGTGTTTCGGACCAGTGTCATGTTGGAAAGTTCAAGTGCATTCCACGCGCAGCTGATGTGTGCAAATTGTCCATCAATATTTTATGATAATATGCTGCATTCATCTTGCCAACAAATTTGACTAAATTCCTTATGCCTGTGGAGCTCACCCCCCCCCCAAACACATCAGAGATCCACCTCCATGCTTCACAGTAGAGATGGAGCACTTTTCATCAGAGGCCTTGCTGACTCTTCCCCAAACATAGTGTTTATGGTTGTGACCATAAAGTTCAATTTTGGTCTCATCACTCCAAATGACTTTGTGAGGTGCTGCTTGGCATATTGTAAGCATGCCGTTTTGTGGCACTGGCACAGTAATGGCTTTTTCTGGCAACTCAACCGTGCAGCCCACTTTTATTCAAGTGCCTCCTTATTTTGCATCTTGAAAGAAACAGTTACACCACTTTCTTGCAGTGAAGCCTGTATTTCAGCTGAAGTAGCTTGAGGGTTTTTCTTTGCATCTCGACCAATTTTCCTGGCAGCTGGGGCTGAAATCTTTCTTGATCTACCCTGGTATCAAGAGAACCACTAATTCTCCACTTCTTTATCAGACACTGAACACTACTGACTGGCATTTTCAAATCTTTGGATATCTTTTTATATCCTTTTCCTGATTTATACAGTTCAACTAAATTTTCTCACAGATCTTTTGACAGCTCATTTGCTTTCCCCATGACTCAGCAGCCAGCAGTGTCAGTGCAGCCTTGGGTGAAATGTGCAGAGATCTCAAGAGCTATGAACTCGTTGACTATTTATATACAGACACCAAGTACAATCAAACATGTCACAGGTGTGGAAACTTACCCTTAAAAGCCAATTAAACCTGGCTGTGTCAACTTGTGTGTATAGTACCAGACCAAACATTCAAGGGTATGTAAACTTTTGATCAGGGCCATTTGGGTGATTTCAATTATTATTATTTAAAAAAGGAACACGCAATTATGTGATAATTAACGGCTTCACGTGACCACTATACCAAAATAAAAGAAAGGTTTTCTGCATGATCAGTCATATTTTCCCAAATTCTGCCAGGATATAGAAACTTTTGGACACAACTGTACACCCAAAGTAATAATTTGTAGTCATGTAAAATGTAAGAATACTTACTAAAAATCTAATCTTGGTTTGCTATTGTATCATGGTTTCATGATTAGTCTTGGCATATGATCGGGTGGTTGCCTCACCCTTTGACTTTTCCAAACGACAGATTACAATGCATTTCCGTCCATTACCATTTCATTGTTTTTAAACCAGCCAACTTCCTGACTCCAGCGGGTATCCCTTTTGTCAAGTTTATTTGTATAGCGTTTTTTAACAAGAGACATTGTTGCAAAGCAGCTTTACAAAAAAATTAAAAACTTGAAACATGAGCTAATTTTATCCCTAATTTATCCCCAACGAGCAAGCTTGTGTGTCGTACTGTAACTGCAAAAAAAAAAAAAAAAAAAAATATATATATATATATATATATATATATATATATATATATATATATATATATATATATAGGTAGGTTTTCACAACACCCACTCTCTGGACACCCCCATATCTAACAGTAACCTCCATTTCCCAGCACAGGGGATGCAGACTGTGCTGAAAACCCTCTGGCTGTGTAGTCTGCTACTATTGTAAACACATTCCATTGCTACCTCTGCTGCTGCTCCTAAAGTGTTTGTAACAGTGGGAATGGCAGTGTTGACCATTACTAAATGAAACAACTGGTTTTTTTGGCTATGAAGCTGCACAATTTTTTTTTTTGTCCAAGTGTGACACTGTTCCTCGCAGCCACTCTCTTTTTCTACATGTAATAAATACAATGTAAAAGGATTTTTTTAAACAGAAAAGGCACTCAAAAATACAAAAATAACAATTAGGAAATTTGATATTTTCATTTCCTTTTTTTTTTTATACTGTATATTTTACCTAAAAATTTCACCAACAGCTTTGTATTAAATGGTTATTAATACTGTGTAACCATGATATGTTGTACACAATATGGCAAAATGTTTATAGACACTTGACTATTGCACCCAGTTGGTCTTCCCCAAACTGTTGCCACAAAGTTGGAACCACACAATTGTTTAGAATGTCTTTTTAAATGACCAGGGAATTACGGCTTGGTTCTCCACACTTCATTTTAACTAACTAGAGTTAGCAAGCTAGCTCTCTGAAATTCTGTGACATGGGCACTGCTGCTTGATCAGCCAGACACAGTACAAGCTTATTTAGGTTACTATGAAGAGGTAAAGCTATCAATAATTATCCAAACTTACCACCTTCTGTAGCTTATTCATTTTTTTTTATCTCCCTTCAACTCAGCGTGCCATCTTATAAGTCTTTACAGCAGAACAATATCCACCAGTTTCTTTCTCCCAAAATGTGATTCAAGCATAAAAAGTATACTAGTCAAATGAGTGGACAGTTAAAGGGTTTAAAATATGAGATGTCTAAGACTTACCTTTCTCTCTTTTGGAGTTCTTTATCCTGTTCTGCTGGATCATAATTATCGCATCTTTTAGGCTGCCCAATATTCGCTTTGCTTGTTAATGGAAGCTGTGGAGAGGGAAGAATGACAAAATTCTTATTATTTAAAAAAAAAGACAATTCAAAGCTATGATAAACACCACTAAATGTGTGTTTGGGTGCTGTGTGAGACGGCTGCCTCTCCAGTAGCTCTGTAGTTTTTAGCTCTTTAAACCTCTTTTTTTTCCACCTTTTTTTTTTTTTTTTTTTTTACTTTTTTGCTCTTCTTACGAAGACAGTGTGTTTTACTATATAACATGGATATATTTAACTTTAACATGCAACCAGGAGGCAGTTTTCTCACTTATTCGAGGGAGGATCTGCTGGCCCTGAAAACAATAGGACGAGCCGGGATACGACACCCCATCCCGGCGGAGCTGAGGAGGAAACCCAGGGGCTGCAAAGCTGGAGCTAAGCTAAAGGCTAGGCTAGCGCAAAACCGGCAGCGCTACAAACCATCCATTCCCTCCGTTATCATGGGGAATGTGAACTCGCTGCTGAATAAAGTCGACGAGCTTTCCGCTCTGAACAACCAGTGGATTTATCGGGAGAGCAGCTTATTTATCTTTACGGAGACATGGCTAACACACCTTGTACCGGATGCTAACGTGGACCTGCGGGGATTCACTAACACATGTGGGAAAAGCAAAGGTGGGGGACTCATCATTTATGTTAACAACCCCTGGTGTAACCCGGGACATATCTCCGTAAAGACAGTTTTATGTTGCCCGGACTTGGAGCTGCTAGCTGTTAGCCTGCGGCCATATTATCTGCTGAGGGAGTTCAGTCACGTGATCACCATCTGTGTTTACATCCCTCCGAAGGCAGATGCAGCCGCTGCATGTGAGAGGATTCACTTTGTCACAGCAAGGCTGCAGACACAGCACCCTGAGGCATTTATCATCATTTCTGGGGACTTTACTCATGCTACTTTGGACTCTACTTTGGCTGCTTTTTACCAGGCTGTGGATTTTCCAACAAGGAACAACAGGACAATTGACTTGCTGTATGCTAATCTGAGGGATGCATACAGAGTCACACCCCTCCCCCCACTAGGGAAGTCTGACCACAACCTGGTTCTTCTACAGCCGAAGTACACCCCCCTGGTTCAAAGGCAGCCTGCAACAACTAGCTCCATCAGGAGGTGGTCCCCTGAAATGGAAGATGCCCTCAGAGACTGCTATGACATCACAGACTGGGATGTGCTGCTTAGCCCACACTGTGAGGACATAGAGGGGCTGACACACTGTGACAGATTACCTCAACTTCTGTGCAGACGTGGTCTCCCCCGCTAAGACTGTACGGTGTTACCCTAATAACAAGCCATGGGTAACACAGGAAGTCAAAGCTGTCCTCAACAGGAAGAAGGCCGCTTTCAGGAGCAGGGATAGGGAGGCGATGAAAGCAGCACAGCAGGAGGTGAAACGCTGCATGAGGGAAGCTAAGGACAGCTACAGGAGAAAGGTGGAGCAGAAGCTGGAGAACAGCATGAGGGAGGTCTGGGAAGGTGTGAAAACCATCATAGGCCACAATACAAAGACCAGAGTCGTTGAGGGGATAGTAGAGAGGGCGAACGAGTTGAATGACTTCTTCAATCAGTTCAACCAGCCCACGTCCCCCCCACCCTCTCCCTCACTGCAGCCATCTCTCCTTCTTCCCTCAACACACCTCCCCCCAGTCATCACAGCAGCCCCCTCCTCCCCCACCTCAACACAGACTCCTCTATGCATTACTGCAGATCAGGTCAGAGGTCAACTGAGGAATCTTCACCCCAGGAAAGCAGCAGGCCCGGACAAGGTGTGTCCACGACTACTGAAGACCTGCGCTGCTGAACTGGGTGAACCATTCCAACGCATCTTCAACCTCAGCCTGCAGCTGGGGAAAGTGCCAACCCTCTGGAAGACATCATGTATCGTTCCAGTTCCCAAAAAGAATCGGCCCAGCAAGCTGAACGACTTCCAACCGGTGGCACTCACTTCACATCTGATGAAAACGTTGGAGTGGCTCTTCCTCAGCCTCCTTAGACCCCAGGTACAACATGCTGAGGACTGTCTGCAGACAGGCAGGTGTTGGTGTGGAAGACGCCATCCTCTACCTGCTACACCGAGCCCACTCGCATCTGGATAAGGGAAATGGCACAGTGAGGATCCTCTTCTTGGACTTCTCGAGTGCCTTCAACACCATCCAGCCCCTACGGCTTCAGGACAAACTGAACAGGATGTGAGTGGACCCCTGCCTGGTCACCTGGATCTCCAGCTACCTCACTGACAGACCGCAGTACGTCAGGCTGAAGGACATCACGTCTGACACTGTAATTAGCAGCACCGGAGCACCCCAGGGCATGGTGCTGGCCCTTCTTCTCTTCACCCTGTACACCACGGACTTCTGCTACAACTCGGAGCTGTGTCACAGCCGATGCCGATGACAGCCATCGTTGGGTGCATCAGTGACGACAGAGAGGAGGAGTATAGGAGCCTGGTGAGGGACTTTGCTGTGTAGCGCAACAGGAACCATCTGCAGCTCAACACCTCGAAGACCAAGGAGCTGGTCATTAACTTTGGGAGGTCCAGACCAAGGTCACGACCAGTTCTGATTGAGGGAGTTGAGGTGGAGGCTGTGGATTCCTACAAGTACTTCAGGCTGTGGCTGGACAGCAAGCTGGACAGCAAGCTGGACTGGACTTGCAACACCAATCACTTATACAGGAAGGGACAGAGCAGGCTATACTTACTTAGGAGGCTGTGGTCCTTTAACATCTGCAGGAAACTCCTGTGGATGTTCTATCAGTCTGTGATTGCCAGTGTCCTGTTTTACACTGTGGTGTGCTGGGGGGGCAGCACATCCAAGAAGGACACATCCAGGCTGGACAAACTGATCAGGCAGGCCGGCTCTGTGGTCGGCATGAAGCTGGACTCTCTGGTGACGGTGGCAGAGGTCTATGGACAAACTATTGAACATCATGGACGATGCCAGTCACCCTCTGCACACCGTCATCAGCAACCAGAGGAGCCGGTTCAGTGACAGAATGCTCCTTCCCAAGTGCAAGACGAACAGACTCAAAAACTCCTTTGTCCCTCACGCCATCAGACTGTACAACTCCTCTCTGGGGGGGAGGAGGACGGGAACGAGCAGTAGCCTAGCCTAACAATAAGCAATACCAGACAATGTGCAATATAAAGTGCAATATCTTTCCTGCTCCCCCCCCCCCCCCCACAAACACACACTTACCCTAACCCCACGTCTCCCCCCTTCCCCATCTCTTATTCTTTTATACAACCCCGATTCCAAAAAAGTTGGGACAAAATACAAATTGTAAATAAAAATGGAATGCAATAATTTACAAATCTTAAAAACTGATATTGTATTCACAATAGAACATAGACAACATATCAAATGTCGAAAGTGAGACATTTTGAAATTTCATGCCAAATATTGGCTCATTTGAAATTTCATGACAGCAACACATGAGCAATTCCAGCGTTATGGACGTGACACTTGAACTCAAAATGGCAACAAATGACCCAGTGCATGTTTTATTGTCTCCCAGTATTTAAACAGGTGTTGCATATTTTAAGGCTGTACCATACTGCAGAAGTGATAGAACAAGAACAATTCCCATAGAACATCTAGGGCATGCCAGAAAACGCCAATAAAAGATGCGTTATGGATGTGACAGAAAAAGTATCACTTTTCTTGGGTGACTGTACATTTTTATCAAACTCTGTGAAATTGTAAACCTAATGTCGAAATGGAGATATCCATTTGATAGAGGGGTCCAAGGTGAATATTAAAAAAATCTTTGTTTAAAATATTTTGTATTTCATGCA